>NC_060119.1:359279118-359599743 GCF_021461395.2 Schistocerca americana | reverse complement strand
TTGTTAAATTCTACTTGTTTTCTTGGTGAGGTCACCAGCCGTTTTGCTTTGGGATCGTCCTACCATTCTTCTCCGTTTGCCCACCCGCGGGAAGGTGGTTGTTTATAAACTGGGTGGTCCGTTTTTCCCTTGTGGAGTAGGGGCGGGTTAGAGCAACCTGCGGTACGGGTTGTTCGGTAATCTCCCTATCAATCTACCGTACGTTAGTAGCTGCCTCTCTCATGTTTGTCCAATTTGGTGTGTTAACGAATTTATTGCTTGGAGTGTAACGGCCTAATACTTGAAATATATTTTGATCTGTGGAAACTTTGATATTATTGCCTATGATCTTGAGAGGCAGTACCTGTGTACTGTAGAGTATCTTAACTATTGTTTGGCCAACCTTGTAGAATATTATATAAGATTGCGTATCATTGGCTTTTATTTAAACGATCATTTTAGTATATAAAGTTGCCATCCTTTCACCGTAAGACTTTTCTTAGAAGTTAAAATCAAGTTGCACCTTAGGTGGCAAGATTAATATTGCAATTGTTAGTGTTTTGTACCACTTCCATGCCTCCTTCAGAGGGTGCATAGTTCGTGTGCTTGTGTAAATTGTTAAAACTCGTAGTTTAAAGTTATCAGGTGAGTTGCAGATTTGCATGAGTGTAGTCTTTCAGAGGCTGTTGTGAGCGGTCGTAACTATGGCCGTGTCAAAAGGGAGCGGCAAGGTTCTCTGTCCAAAAGCTCATACAGTCAAAACTTGTTTCTTTCTGCCTCTGAATAAATTGTAACTTTGATATTTAGACGGTGCTTTCTGATTATAATTTGAAATCTGTCACTTTTAAAAAATGATTTTAGGCACTATTAAAGTGAATAAAATTCCCATTTGTTAGTAGGAATTTGGTTAAGATTTTATCAGTTATTCCCTGGCAACTACTTCCATGCTTACATAGTGTGATTAAATGTGTTAATGTACTTGATGAATCGCCAGTAAATAAAATAAATTCTTAAGAAAATTCTTTGAAAATAAATCACGGTTCAAATGCATTAACCTAAACACTGACTACTTTAAAACAAAAATGTGTTTAATTCTGTGACAGGAAGGGATAATAAGGAAAGCGCAGGCTGCTTTCGTGACACTGCGGACATGAAGAAATCTGTAGATAAAATTAAGTGGGAAAAGATAACCGAAATTCTGAGGAAATCGTGAGTGAAATAGATACGTGGGAGAAAATCTATAATATCGTCAAAAACTTAACTGAAATAATGAAAGCTGAAAGTAAAAAAAAAAAGACATGTGTGTTTAAGTAGGATGTCAGGGGTGACGCAAGAAATCCACAGGGATGGGAAAAGAACGGATTGGTTAAAACGGATACCGATATTTTAGTTCTGAATATCCGGTATTTTTCGGCATTTGTATGGTCTCGGTTATAACAGGTGTTCTTATTTTTACTAACAACCGAAATCAATTAGCCGTAGCACAAGTGCTAATTTTTTTTACTTTTAAGTTAACCTTTTTTTAAAAAAAGAAACAATTTTTATTTATAGAATATGCAATGCTTTGAAATATTACGTTATTATAGAAAATGGGAAAAGTGATCAGCGCTACTTCAATAGTAGTGCCGACAGAAACAAGCGATAAGCCGGCCGACGTGGACGAGCGGTTTAAGGCGCTTCAGTCTGGAACGGCGCTGCTGCTACGGTCGCAGGTTCGAATCCTGCCTCGGGCATGGATGTGTGTGATGTCCTTAGGTTAATTAGGTTTAAGTAGTTCTAAGTCTAGGGGACTGATGACCTCAGGTGTTAAGTCCCATAATGCTTAGAGCCATTTGAACCATTTTGAACAAGCGACAAACACATGGCATAAGAGTCGGCACAGCATTGCTTAGGCAGTAATGCCCCTGTTGCCGCCTAACGTGGCCTTAGGTACGCGTTTACGTGCAGTGAGCAAGATCTGCCCGCATCTGGTCTATGTTGTGATCTCTCGATGTCTTTGCTAGGCATCGGTTGTATTGCAGAACAGCACCAACCCTAGCCTGGGAATATTTTTAGAAATGACGTAGCAGTGAAATACAATGCTTCATTTGCTTTAAGAACATAAAGACTTGTCTGCCATTGGTATGAAATAATGAAAGAGGAAGGAAATTTTGGTAACAGTAATAAATTAAAAATTTAACAACAATTCATTTATAGTATATAATAAAATATAATGTAATTGATTTGCTCCTTTATCTGCTTCTAGCCTTAGAAAACAAACAGATTAACACGAAAAACAGAGTTCTTCAAGTTCAGTTTTCATCCACCAGCACTGCGGTGGGCGGACTAAGTTTCCTTTTACTTCTCATTTGATCCATTATAAATGGTTTTTGAAAGCCTGCTACTGTGAAAACAATAGGTTTGTTTATAAATAAATCTTCTGCTACCAGCCACGATTTTTCTTTATTTTACTTTTCGCACAACGCATTTCGGGAAACGATTCCCATTTTCAAGTGCGTTTTTTGTGTGTATTAAGCCATTTCTGTTGATGTTGACAATGTGTGAGAGTGCTTCATTTCGTTGACTTTTACTGCAATATATAAGAAACACGCGACTTTTTAGTTGGGTATCGATTCTTTTGGTGCAGTTGGTAGCGAATTTTAGAAGAATTTCTACTTGCAGTTTTCTAATAGTCGATTTGTGCAGAGTCTCACACACACTAAACAAGATTGCAGTTGCCAATGGTTACAATGTTTTCATGGTTGACACAGTCCTAGACAAAGAAAGACCCAGGTGCAAACGGCACCACAGAAGAAAAAGAGAAAAACAAATGTATAGGCAATGTATAACATAAGATTGCAAATATTTTCAGAAATCACAAAGTAAAAATTGGGTTTTCTGCATCTAATAAACTACGACAAAAACGAATACATAGTACAAAGTGTAATCATGATCCATATTCAGACTCTGAAATATACAAGGTAAAATGCCAGAAATGCCCCATGTTCTACCTAGGACAAACAGGCCGAAATTTCAACACCAAGTTCACAGAGCACATTCAAGCCTACACACAACAAATACACTACGCCAGCAATACCAACACATACATAATACAGGACACGCATTTGGAAAAGTAGAGCAATATGTCAAAGTACTCCACCAACTAAATAAAGGACATAAAATGGATTTGCTAGAAGAACTGGAGATACATTCACATTACAGAAAATATGAAGATAAAATATTAAACGAACAACTTGAAAGTGAATCAGTGAATTTCTTCAGATGCTTCGATAGTGTACTTAAATGAAAATAGTAAAACATAGGAATAAGCACAATTGTAAAATCGATACACGTAATTTATGAGACAAATTGTTAAGATAAATAATCTCCGTACAAAAGCATATCATAATCTAAGACCTACAATGTTATCTCTGTGGACTATCTGTAAGAAAATCTTTGTAGCTGTTTTGCTTATATAAGATATTTTCGATGTGTAAAGTGTACAGCAAGTTGTGTGTGATGTTTAGTGTGTGTGAGACTCTGCACAATTGGACAATTTGAAAACTGTAAGTACAAATTCTTTTAAATTTCGCCACCAACTGCACCAAAAGAATCGATACCCAACTAAAAAACTGCGTGTTTCTTACATATTGCAGTAAAAGTCAACGAAATGAAGCAGACTCACGGATTGACAACATCAGTGGAAATGGCTTAATACACACAAAAAACTCACTTGAACATGGGAATCATGCCCCAAACGCGTCGTGCGAAAAGTAAAATAAAGAAAAATTGTGACTGGCCGCAGAAGATTTATTTATAAGCAAACATATTCCTTTTACTTTCCTATGTAATTTAATATTTTGGTTCCATGTATCTCAAAACAGGGAGAGTCAAAATTTTTCAGTCTTTGTTTGATTTCTACTTTTATTACAGAAAATAATAGGAATCAAAACCCGAAAATCGGTTATTTCAGAAACTGGTTGTATTGAGCAGTTTACGAGTCGGGTTAAACTGGTGGGAAAAACGGGTTGTTTCAGCGATAACCGCCATCCGTGGAAACCCGCCTTGATAGCTGGGCGTGTTTACGCGCCGCTTCCGGGATTCAGGTAGACGCGCCAGGTCCAGATTGAATCCACTCTGCGGTGTAAGGTCAAGGGGCGGTTTGTCGGCCACTCTGATGCCATTTTTAGGCGGAATTTCACGTACCAGTTGGTGAATATCGTGCTAGTAGCCAAGCCTCGTCTCAATTACACTCTCGTTCATACGAATAACACTGCACGCCCACAGTTGGGGTACCTGTGGGTAGCGGGAAGGTGACAAGAAGGATATCCGGTCACACCTTAAACTACGGATGCCAAATTATTCTCATAACCATGCTGACCCTGCAACATTTCGTGACAAATGCACAAGAAAAAGACGAAGGTTCTGTTACTGACAACTCGACATACAGCTCAACAATTCGCACGTGCCTCCGAAATCATCATTGGACCACGGAGCAATGACGGCATCAGCATGGTTCGATAAATACCGGTACAAGTAGTGCCGAGCTGATGGGAACATGAGAATGCCGTATTCCACATGAGGATGTGGTGCCTACCTATCAAGACCATGTGCAGGTAGGAGAAAGTTCAGTTATGTTCTGGGCTGCGCTCGCATGGACGCAATGAGATCCATTGTCCATCTGCAGCGAGAAATGACAGGTGCCCGTTTTATGGACTTTCTTTCACACCATTGGGGTACCCTTGTACAAATTCCATGTTCCAAAACCACAATCCGACATGTCACCTCTTTGTTTGCATGCAGGTGGCCTGAAAAACACGCCAGTGAGTTGTGACCATAGCTTTAGTCTCTAGACTATCCGAACATAAGCCAGGCGAACATTTACGGGATGCCGTCGATAGAACACAGCATCTCGTAGTGCCTACGCCTCGACGTGTTGCTGTAGTTTTGCGGGCTCGCAGAGGGGGAACACGCTATTGGCGCCACATCCAGAGACTTTCCAAGACTTCTACGTCTAGATCTACATCTACATGACTATTCTGCAATTCACAGTTAAGTGCATGACAGAGGGCTAATCGAATCACCTTCAAGCCAATTTCAGTACTACAGAAGAGGGCGGACAAGCGTAGTGGAAGCAGTCTCTGTAGTAGACCTGTTGCATTTTCTCAGCATTCTGCCAGCAAATCGTGGTCTTTGGTTTGCTTTATCCACAACATTATCTATGTGATCGTTCCAACTTAAGATATTCGTAGTTTTTATCGCTAAGTATTTAAATGAATTTACAGCCTTTACATTTGTGTGATTTATCGTGTAGCCGAAATTTATCGAATTCCTTCTGGTACTCATGTAGACAACTCCACATTTTTCATTGTTTAGAGTCAATTGCCACTTTCCGCACCACCCACATATCTTGTCTAAATCATTTTGCAAATTGTTTTCATCATCTGATGACTTCATAAGAAAATTAATCAGAGCATCTAAAAGTGCTATTCAGATTGTCTCCTAAATCATTTATGTAGATCAGCAACAGCAGCGTGCCTATAATGTTTCTTTCTGGAACACCAGATATTACTTCTGCTTTATTCGAATACTTCCGTCAGTTATTACGAGCTGTGACCTTTCTGACAGGAAATCACAAATCTAGACAGACAGCTGAGACGATAGTACATGGGCACGCAGTTTGATCAGAAATGGTTTTGAGATACGGTGTCAAATGCCTTCTGGAAATCTACAAATGTGGAATCAATTTGACATTAACTATCAACAGCACTCGTTACTAGTTGTGTTTCATAAGAGCGATATTTTCTGAAACCGTGGTGGCTGTTTGTCAGTAAATCGTCTTCATGGAAATAAGTCACAATGCTCGAACACAATACGTGTTCCAAAATTCTAATATAAATCGACGTTAGCGATAGGGGTTTGTGATTCAGTCGGTTACTCCTATTTCCGTTCTTGGTTATTGCTGTGATTTGTGCAACTTTCCAGTCTTTAGGTAAGGATCTTTCAACGAGTTATCGGTTGTATTTGATTTCTAAATAAGGAGCTATTGTATCAGCACACTCCGAAAAGAACCTGACTGACACAAAATCTGTACCAGAGGCCTTGCCTTTATTAAGTGATTTAAAACTGCTTTGCTACACTGAGGATATGTAGTTCTAAGTCGCTAAAAATGTTCATGGTTTGGAATTCTAGAATATTTACTTCATATTCTGTGGTGAAGGAACTTCGGAAAACCGTATTAAGTAACTCCGCTGTAACACTGTCATCAGTATCATCACCGCTGTCATCGTACAATGAGTTTTCGTATTCACATACGACAAGAATATCTTTGTATTTTCTGCCACATTTCGAGACAAAGTTTCGTTGTTGAAAGTATTAAAAGTATCTCGCATTGAAGTTGGCACTACATTTCGAGCTTTTGTAAAACTTCGCCAATCTTGAGGGTTTTACTTTCTTCTAAATTTGGTATGCTTTTTTCTTAGCTTCTGCAACAATGTTCTGGCCTGTTTTGTGTGCCACGGCGGATCACCACCATCTCTTATTAATTTATTTTGTATGTATCTTTCAATAGCCGTCCATATTATTTCTTTGAATGTAAAACATATCTGGTCCTTGCTTACATAACTGGAAGGAGTAGAGACTGTCTCTTAGAAAGGCCTCAAGCGAATGTCTATCTGCTTTTTTTAAATAGATATATTTCACTTTTATTTTTGGTGGGTTTGATTGTTATGGTATTCAGTGTTCCTGCAACTACGTTGTGTTCAGTAACCCCGGAATCCGTCATGATCAGGATTATTTGTTGCTAAGAGATCAAATACGTTTTCCCAAACACACTTCGAGTGGACTCCTGAACTAATTGTTCAAAGTAATTTATGCCTACCTCTGACTTTAAACATGTATTTTCGCCAATATATCAAGGGCACATTGAATCACCACTATAACTGAATGAGTGGGATACCTATTTGAAATGAAATTCAAGTTTTCTTTAATCTGTTCGGCAAATGTATCATCTTAGCCAGTTTATCGATAAAAGGAACCAATTATTAATTTATTCCGGTTGTCAAGTATAGCCTCTATCTATATTAACCCACATGAACTATCCACTTCGATTTCACTACAAAGTAAACTACTCCTGAGAGCAGTTAACACTCCATCACCAACTGTATTTAATCTATCTTTTCCGAACACGGTTAGATTCTTTTGTAAGAATTTCGGCTGCAATTATTTCCGTCTTTAGCCAGTTTTCCGCACCTGAACGATTTGATTTTCACTGCTTTCTATTAGCGCCTGGAGTTCTCGTTCTTTTCTAACACAGCTACGACAGTTTACAACTGCAATACCTATTGTCCCTAGATCTTCTTTCCTGTGTTTGTCTTGTATACTTTTAGACTGACGCCCTGTAGTTTCCCGAGACCCTGTAACCTAAAAAGCCGCCCAGTACCTTCTACACAACCCCCGCTACCCGTGTAGCCGCTTCCTGTGTGTAGTGGACTCCTGACCTACTACTACTACTACTACTACTAGTAGTAGTAGTAGTAGTAGTAGTAGTCTTCGTAGCTTTACTCATCCGTAGATCTCTTTTTACAAGGATATAGGACATGTCAAAGTATTTACAAGTTTGGACCAATTTAAAATAAGCTAATTCGTATACAGATCATTTACAGGCTTCTAGGTAGAGACAATTATTAGATTTACTCTTGGTATACAATACTTCTTTTACAAATAACTTATTACATAATGTAATGTCACACTGTTCATTCACATCTCACTATCAGCCACTGCTCACACTTTACACACATTGTTTCATAACACTTCACTCACTGCACAGAAACACACACACACTGGTGATCTTTGGGCCATTTTCTGTACCGCAACTTCCCATTTCCTATCATGCAAAACTGAGTTAGCATGCCTCTCTAATGAATGACATGTTGAGCTCAGAAAGAGGAAAAGGTGTTAGTATTGTGCTACGCATAGCTTGTGGATAAGTTTTTCTAGAAAAGTAAAAAAAGTAAAAAAAACATATTGTGAAGGTGTTATGTGGAATGTTGGATGTTTTATAATCGTCATTATTATTTATCTGTGTAACTTTTTTTTACCAAACCCCTACTCTGTTTAATCTAAGTAATCCTTCAATGCATAAAATGTATTGGATAGCAGGTACCTTTTAGCTGCCTTTTTAAATAAGTGTATTTTTGAAGTTTCTTTAATCTCTTTTGGTAATTTATTGTACAGTTTTGTTCCTTGGTAGAAAATGCTGTTTTGAGTTATATGTTTATTTTTTCTTGGTGTATGTAACTTGAGTCTAGCTCTTGTTCCATGGTCATGGACAGAGCAGTAATTATCACTGTTATTTTTTATATGTACAACTGACTGGTAAATATATTCATATAGAACAGTTAAAATTCTCAGTATTTACAATGAGCTCGACTACTATTTTTGGTTATTATTCGTGTGGCTCTTTCCTGGAGTTTGAAAATTGTGTTCATATTTTGTGCATTTGTTCCCCAAAAAAGAATGCCATAGCTAATGAGTGTACATATGAGTAGTATGTAACTAAAAGACATTGCATATTACACACTGATGACAGGATTCTAAGAGCATAACATGCTGATGACATTCTGTTTTCAAGTACCTTTGTGTGTTCACACCATTTCAACTGAGAAACAATATTCATATCTAGAAATTTTGCGTTTGTTACACAGTCTATAGAGGTACTTGAAAACAGAATGTCATCAGCATGTTATGCTCTTAGAATCCTATCATCAGTGTGTAATATGCAATGTCTTTTAGTTACATACTACTCTCTTCAAACTGAAATTCATGGCATTAGTTTTCTTTGTGTTCTATGTCACTTTATCGCTTACTCACCAGTCGTAAACTTCCTTGAAAGTTTTATTTGATTTCTCTGCAAGGAGTTCTCTTGCTTTCCGGCGATTATAATATTGCTTTCATCAGCGAAGAGAATTTAGTCACCATGAGTAACACTACTTGTAAAGTCATTGATGTATATCAGGAATAGTATTGGTCCTAATATGCTACCTTTCGGAACACCTATATTAATGCATTTTGGTTCTGATAAGTATTTTACTAAATGTTTAGATCTATTTGAATTATGTGCAACCTCTGCTCTTTGTACCCTATGTGCTAGGTATGATCGAAACCAGTCATTAGCTACCCCTCTTATTCCTAATGCTTCTAATTTATTTAATAGAATCTTGTGGTCGACTGTATCTAAGGCTGAGTCACTCAGGCAGCAGTAGCCGACCGAGACACAAGCAGCAACAGGGAAGTAACAGATTTTGTGACTTTTACGAGTTCCTAACCAGGAGCGAATTTTATGCTATCATCTGTGTGCTTTAATAGTTTAGTTTCTTGAGTTTCTGCGCGTTTATTTAATACGTAGGTTGGAATTTAAATAGTGGCAACTATTTATTCACAACCAATACAAAAGAGTTTCATGTTTGCACCTTTTACTATCCTTCAGAGTAGTCGGCAGCTTTGTGTAGAACCCGTTGCCAGCGATGTGAAAGGTGAATCTCCGACCCATCCGGGACTCGAACCCAGGCCGTTAGGTATGACATTCTGTCGCGCCGACTACTCAGCTACCAGGGGCGGACTTTGAAACCGATGTAGCTAAGGTTTAGATCTTCCTTTAGTCTGTTGCATTCAGCGGAGGTGATTGACATTGACACAGAACACTGCCACTAGAAAGTTCCTACGATGCGCTCCAGTATCGTATCCCGGTCGAAATGCGCGTTCGAAACTAATTTCGCAAAGTGTCGACCCTATACGTTGTTGGAAAGAGGCTTCTTCAATCGCTCTTACTACGGACCCTTTCAACCGTGCTACAATAGTAGTCTTATTACGAGTGATACACTTCTCTAAGTTGTTCTACGTAAGTATTTGGTATTTTTGATTTTACGGATCTTTAGGAGCATCAATACTGACGTCGTTTCTGAATTATCGTTGTCTCTTCTTGTGCATTCTGTCAATAAATGAGGGTAAAATGAGGATACGAGTAGGCGAGCATAAGAAACACTAATTCTGCGTTGATCGCTTTTTTACTTTAATGCAATGCAATGCATTACCAAAAAATCCATCAGATTGGGAAGAAACAACTGAAAAATAGTTTTCGGCAAAGCACACACACACACACACATATATATATATATATATATATATATATATATATATATATATATATATGAAACAGTCGTCCATAGGTTCCCCGAAATTTATGTAACCTATTTACGGACCGTCTGAAATGTACACGCCTTTTTTCCTTCGCCATTCTTTCTCAATATATGCTTGTGCTCCGACTCTAATGACCGTGTCGTCGCTGAGAATTTAAACCCTAATCTTCCTTCCTTCCTTTCTACGTCGTCAGTACACAATTATTACCACTGCCCAATGCAAGGTTGGATGCCGACTCGTAGCGCTGCAGTCACGTGACGCGGTAAGTTAGGTATGTAAGCCGAGCAGAGACGGATGGGAGTTTACCGTAGTGAAGATATGCGACGCAAATGCAGAAATAAGCTGAGCGACTTTGCCAAGGGACCGGCTTAGTTGCTATAATGTTCACGTGCTACTGTCGTGAGCAACTACGGAAAGAGGTAGAAGTACAGTGAAACTGTTAGGCGTTAAATGATTGGTCGTGCGCGACTCCTCACAGAACGTGAGGCTTGGAGGCTTACCTGCTCTGTGCAATAGGATAGATGGCGACCTCTGGTACCTCTGGCGGAAGAGCACAATGTCGCTGGAGGCACATGTGTTTCGGACCACACCACTCAGCAGACATCGATCAACAAGGGACTCCGCAGCAGATGACGTCTGCATGTTCACATGTTCTCCCAACGACATCGTCAATTACGATCGTAGTAGGCTCGCGATAATCGAGATTGGACCGTGTATAACTGGAAACGTGTGGTCTCGTAGAATGAATCACGTTTTTGCTACAGGTCAATGGTCGTCTCCACAAACTCCGTCATCCGGGCGAACGTCTCCTCGAAACGTGCTCTTCACCAAGGAAGCAGGTTAGTGGGAGCAGTGTCATACTGTGATAGACATTCTCTTGCGCTTGCATCGGACCTGTGGTAGTAATCTAAGACGCCAGGTCAGCTGCAGAGTACCTGCATCCCTTCGTGCTTGATCTCTTCCCTGACGACGACGTCATCTTTCAGTAGTGTAATTGTCCGTTTCTCGAAGCCAGAATCGTGCTACAGTGCTTCGATGAATATGACATTGAAATCACGTTAATGTCTTGGCCACCACATTCGCCTGATGTGAATCCAATAGTTCCCATTTGGTTCGCTATCAGCGGACAGTTATTTATGGGAACTACACGACTTGTGCGTAAACACGTACTGGCACATAGCTACACAAATCTATCATAAAGCTGCACAACCGATGATACGCAGAATCGATAATGTACGAGTATTGCGTTACAAAGATGGCCTAACAAGCTATTAACCAGGAGATCACAATGTTTTCGCTCGTCATTGTAAGTAAGTTCATCTAGTATCAACATGAGTAGTGCCGTTAATATAGAGATATTTCGGTGGACTGTATTTACTGTATCGTGGTGACTACATAACACATGTACAAAACATATAAAACGGTATACTATTTTTAATAAAAGTTTTAAGAAAACTATTAGCGCGATAATTTACCGATATTGCACAGTATTAATGATGATTAATTGAAACCCTCAGCTGCGGACAGGTGTTGTTGATACACCTCAACGGTGACAGCTGAAAATGTGTGCCTCGACCGGGACTCGAATCCGGGATCTCCTGCTTACATGGCAGACGCTCTATCCAGCTGAGCCACCGAGGAGACAGGTAAAAAGAGCGACCGCAGGGACTTATCCCGTGCACGCTTCCCGTGAGACCTACATTCCCAACTGTCCACGATCTGCATTCGTAATGTTCCTAATATTTGCCCATTCACTCATAACTCGCGCCAACTAAGGTGACGATTCCCGTAAGAGTTCAGGCAACTGTGCGCATTCACATAGACGAAGGTTAATGGCCGGGTAGCCTTTAACTATATGTGAAGAGAAGCTGCACGGTCATCAATTGTATCTGTTCTTTCGAGAACAGTTACTATCTTCACATACTGCACAGTATTGGTCAACACAGGGCCAGAACCGACAAAGCTGTTGAAAGTCTTGTCGATCAGAATTTGGTGATGGCCTTTTACAGTCTGTGGTAACAGCTACTTGTTTCTTTAACAGTCTGTTCTTCTAATAAATAAAATGCACTGCATGTAAAGTTCCACCTAACGACAAGCGACATAAATACGCGAAATTCGTCTATTAATTAGCAAGTCATTGAAACAGATCATCATTCTGGTAACTGGCACCGTAGCCTTTCAGTTAACGACTGTCCACTATTGTGTCAAGATAGCCACTATTTACTGACAGTGGTACAGACCAAAAATAAATTCACAGACGTAATCAGTTAGTATGTATGCCACTGTATACTGCCAGCCATTAAAATTGGTTGCCGGGAAAGACAGAAAGTAACGAAATTTAACCTCACTGTGTGTATATAGTACGATAGGAACTGTACATGATTAAATTTGTAAGTAG
The DNA here is from genome assembly GCF_021461395.2 of Schistocerca americana. Classification (NCBI taxonomy): domain Eukaryota; kingdom Metazoa; phylum Arthropoda; class Insecta; order Orthoptera; family Acrididae; genus Schistocerca; species Schistocerca americana. The sequence goes on along the minus strand of NC_060119.1, from coordinate 359,587,190 downwards.
TTTGGGGATACAGAGGGTGAGAATTCTGGTATACAGAGCTTTCATATCTGGTACCAACATCAGCTGTAACCTAGCTGAGCACCGAGTAGAACTGAGCTTGGATACAGCTACGGGTACGTCGTTTCATGCTGTTTAAACATTTTGCGTGATTTCAAGTAGCGAGAGATAGAACGCCTATCCCTCAGCAACCCATGAATAGATGTTTTCAGTGAATGAGAGACCTGGAGAATGCGCTGATATGCTGACCAAGGGTAACAGTCGAAAACGCTACATACTGAGACAGGTAGAACAACACGGGCAAGATTCAGTCTTGCGTTATCTTGTTGAAAGATAACGCCACATCTGAAGTGATGGTGTTGTATACCCGATGGGACCTCATAAAATTACACCAGGTGCTGACCAATAAGTTAATGACGAATGTAGTTTGGTACCCTTCGTCATCGGTTCCACACACGGGCGCGTATATCGTGATGCACTTACGCAGACCTCTGGAAAGACACGGGCTTGTCACATGAGTTCACTGTTATCCTTGAGCACACCATTGTCGGCAACCTTCTCTCTGCTGCAGCGTTACACGAAGCCACAAAACGGTCGCTATGCTACTGTCCAAACGCTGTCGCACCGTGCTTTTGGTTTATTGTCTTGCTGGAAGCAAGTTTATTTCGTAACTCATGATAGATATATTTCTTTACGATCCTGGGCAGCCGACAAAACCGCAGATCTGCCTTGAAGAGCGCTAGTCGCGTGGTACTGTCGACATCCTGCGTAGTGTTGATTATGGCCCTCCAGAACCCACGGATTCTATATTCGCATGACGGTCGGCGAATCCCGAAAGAGAAGATCAGCGATACCGCGGAACGATAAACAACAATCTCGATAAGCCACGCTGCTGCCGTCATAGAATTTCGCTACGTGTTGGTAGGAGTTTCTTCTTCTTACGCGATACGTGACACGACCATCTCTCAAACAAACAAGATTCTTGTGTGTTTTCTATGTTAGATACACACTGCGTTATGTTTCGTACCTGCTTTGTCGGGTTGTGCTGAAATGCTAATCATTCACATATCCAAGCCTATAGCACACTTCAAGCTAATTTGACATTTGTTGTGTCACCTACACAGTGCTGGAGCTTTAAAGGCCAGCAGTGCTGGGACTAACAGGATACACCTGATACTCGAGCTCACAGTATTAGTCGCGCGATGAAACAGACTGGCCTGAGTTCCATTTTGCTTACGACTAACTTCGGTAATAACGTTAGGCCTGCCGTCGTCTCTCGTTGATTATTGCTTCATACTCTACTCACCTACCTCACCTACACAAAGACACACACACACACACACACACACACACACACAGGTAGAGAGAGAGAGAGAGAGAGAGAGAGAGAGAGGGACGGACGGAGAGAGGGAGAGAAACTATTGCCTCTCTCAGTCCCCGTGTTGCAGTTGCAGCCAGGTGCAGCTTGCTGCTTCACAAAAGAAGGTCGCGTAATTGAGCACAAACCTCTCGCTGGGTCTTTTTCAAGAAATCAGCGTGATGTTCCCAAAATGAACTTTAGGAATTCGCGAAAATTTAAATAAGGAGAAATCGAGTAGTGATACACTCGCCTGCGACTCAAGAACAATACCCTTCTATTTATTTATTTATTTATTTATTTATTTATTTATTTATTGTTCCGTGGGACCACATTTAGGAGAAGTCTCCATGGTCATGGAACGAGTCAATACATGAAATTATAACACGATTGTAGAAACAGATAAAATGAAATATAAGAAACATATTCAGGCGACAAGTCGTTAGTTTAAATAAAGAAAATCAAGAATGTAACACTGGAATTTGCTTAATTTTTTAGCTCTTCCAGGAGCTCCTCGACAGAATAGAAGGAGTGAGCCATGAGGAAACTCTTCAGTTTAGACTTAAAAGTGTTTGGGCTACTGCTAAGATTTTTGAGTTCTTGTGGTAGCTTACTGAAAATGGATGCAGCAGAATACTGCACTCCTTTCTGCACAAGAGTCAAGGAAGTGCATTCCACATGCAGATTTGATTTCTGCCTAGTATTAACTGAGTGAAAGCTGCTAACTCTTGGGAATAAGCTAATATTGCTAACAACAAACGACATTAAAGAAAATACATACTGTGAGGGCAATGTCAAAATTCCCAGACTATTGAATAGGGGTCGACAAGAGGTTTCCGAACTTACACCATACATAGCTCGAACAGCCCGTTTTTGAGCCAAAAATACCCTTTTTGAATCAGAAGAATTACCCCAAAAAATAATACCATATGACATAAGCGTATGAAAATATGCGAAGTATACTACTCTTCGTGTTGAAATGTCACTTATTTCAGATACTGTTCTAATGGTAAATAAAGCGGCATTTAGTTTCTGAACAAGATCCTGAACATGGGCTTTCCACAACAGCTTACTATCTATCCGTACGCCTAGGAACTTGAACTGTTCCGTCTCGCTTATAACATGCCCATTCTGTCTGATTAAAATGTCAGTTCTTGTTGAATTGTGGGTTAGAAACTGTAAAAACTGAGTCTTACTGTGATTTAGCATCAAATTATTTTCCACAAGCCACGAACTTATATCATGAACTACATTATTTGATAACTCGATATTTGCATGTTTTCTGTCGTTCCTTCATTACTTCTGCATTATTTTTGTTGTAAGAGGTGGTCAATTGAAAACAAGACAGACGGAAAAAGTAATCGCCGTAACTGTTTAAACATTTATCATACTTGAGACAAGGCAGTTAATGGCTTCAGGGTAAAATGTATGCAATTATCTAAGGATCCATGATACACCTCTACATGTGCATCTACATAGATACTCCTCAAGCCACCTTACGGTGCGTGGCGGAGGGTACCCTGTACCACTAATTGTCATTTCCCCTCCTCTTCTACTCACAAATAGAGCGAAGGAAAAACGACTGTCTGTACGCCACCGTATGAGCCCTAATTTCTCGTATCTTTATGTGATATTTATTTCTGATTAAGGCGTGTGTTTTTGTGTTCGTTAGTTTAGACGTAATAGCCTTAGCTGCGCTAGTAAAAATCTTAGCATTTTAACTGCCATCTTGCGCCACCCTAGACAGTCTTCGCAAATACTGGCTAATAAACGTATGTAGAAGCGGATATTTAATTATTTGCAGTAGCATACCCGTGGTATAGATAGAGTACTTCATTTTAAACCACATAGTATATTAAATTTACGTATCACAAATTAACCAAGCTATCACGAACTTAACCAGTTTTTTTTTTCTTCTGCATTTTAGATGCCTCCAAAATATCGCAAATATGCCAACCAAAATATTATTTCAGCAGCAAGGTCGGTAAAAGAGGATAAGTACTCAATTTACAAGGCATCAAAGCAATGTGAAGTGCCATGGTCTGCCCTGAAAGACTTTCTTAGCAGGACTGAAGGTGAATGTGTAGGCCTACCTAAATTAGGGAAACCGTTTGCTTTACCTGTACAAATGGAACAAAGAATATGCAATTACATACTTTCCATGCAGGAATTAGGATTCGGATTCACTGTAATTCAGATTCGAAAACTGGCATATAAGCTAGCTACAACAACTGGTAGGAAACATCCCTTCAATGAAGAAGAACAAGCTGCGGGGGACTGATGGTGGAAAGAGTTTAAAACACGTTATGGGCTTACCTTAAGTGCCTGAAAATATAGCTGCTTATAGGTCTTCAATGGGAAATAAGTCAATAATTACTGACTTTAACAAAACTTAGAAGCATTAGTCACAGATATAGGAGTTGAAGATCGTCCGGTTGTAGTATGGAATTGCGATGAGACAGGGCTCTGATACGTGGTGAAATCATCCAAGATCGTTACAGCAACTGGCAAAAAGTATGTATATAGCAGAACGTTTACTGATCGAGGTGAAAATCACACATTGCTTGCCTGTATAGTGCTCTAATACGTGGTAAAATCATCCAAGATCGTTACAGCAATTGGCAAAAAGTATGTATTTAGCAGAACGTTTACTGATCGAGTGAAAATCACACATTGCTTGCCTGTGTCAATGCTAGTGGCCACTGGATGCCACCTATGGTGATATTTAAGGATGTTCGAATGTGAGAAGATCTTCTGAAAGACGTAATGCCTGGCACCATTGTGAAACTATCACCAAAAGGGTGGATAAATGGAGAACTTTTTTTGGAACGGTTCAATCATTTCATACAATATATACCTCCTGCAAGACCTATAATTTTAGTAATGTATTCCCATGGATCCCATATTTCAGAGGTGGTCATTGACCTGGCCAAGAAGAACCAGATCTTTCTTCTGACATTTCCTTCTGACACTACTCACATTCTGCAACCATTGGATGTAGGAGTATATAGGCAACTTAAAAGATCATGGGGAAAATCTTTAAATAGCTACATGGTCAAGAATCCAGGTCTCAGACCTAACAGATCTGATTTCCACAAATTGTTGAAACCTGGTTACAACAGTGGTTTCAGTCCTGAGAACATCATATCAGCTTTTAGGGAGACTGGGATATATGCATTTAATCTTGCCGCTGTGATTGATGAGGCAATAGCAACATCAAAGCTGACAGACAAACCTGCAGAAGACAATCTGGAACCAGCATTAAATGATTCAGAAAGTCATTCAGAGGTGAATGAACTTGTTGCTCTGCCTGTCTTAACAGATGATGGGAACAAATGGAAGTGGAGGAGGAAGACAGATAGCAAGGCAAAGTGTCTGACACCAATTCAAGAAGCACCTCCCAAAAGAATCAGTGGTAAGCCTATGCATTTTCTAAAATATTATCTCACATGCTTCTTTAACAGAGTTAGCAGTTATTCCTTTGAGTTGTTGTTTATTTATTTTAATGAAATTAATTGATTTTTAGGTAGGCCACGAAAGGAAGATACATTAAATCCACACCCCAGCACCTCTGGAGTGACAAAGAAGAGGACGAAGGATGACAATAAATGTGGATCCCGTGGCCACAGTTATTTAGAAAACGCGAAGAAAAAATCAGCGGCGCTATTGATTAAGTGTAGTTTTCTTTTAATGTGGTACCATTCGAAGTGTCAACATAGTTTTGAAGAGCGTGAGGACGTTTTTATGTGTAACAAGTGTCAAAACCTTTCTGATGAAGACTAAAATGAGGCTTTCATTTAATCAGTAAATTCAGTCCAATGCTTTTGCTCATTAATTCGTCAGTACTTTATCATTATTATCATAAATAAGCCTCAATGTCGTAAAATGTCAAAATTAAATCTTTTATAGAAATACAATGCTATCATTATTTAATTAATGCATTATCACGAAATTACCCAAGTAATGTCACGAACTTACCAAGGGGTATTACGAAATAACCTACAAAATTCTTAGTTGATGACATCATAAGGCAGAGAATGGAGAATCAACTAATCATAATATTGTGCATATTGAGTAATGCATTTAAGGACAGGCTTACTTATGTAATTCAGCAGGCTTTCAAAATATTTTTTATGTCCTTTAAATTAATACAGAAATCCTCACGAAATTACCAAGGTTTACCCTACACAGACTGTTGGTCTACAAGTTTTTATCAGTGAGTTTGCAAGTATCACAATATGTGTGATATATATGCCCGTATCTCTTGATTGCATTGATTTGGAACCTTATATATTTTACAACGCCAAGCGACCGAAAACCTTATTATTTGATATACACTGAAGATCCAAAGAAACTGGTACAGCTGCCTAATATCGCGTAGGGCCCTCGCGAGCACGCAGAAGTGCCGCAACACGACGTGGCATGGACTCGAATAATGTCAGAAGTAGTGCTGGGGGGGACTGACACCATCAATCCTGCAGGGCTGTCAAGAAATGGTTCAAATGGCTCTGACCACTATGGGACTTAACATCTGAGGTCAACAGTCCCCTAGAACTTAGAACTACTTTAACCTAACTAACCTAAGGACATCACACCCACCCATGCCCGAGGCAGGATTCCAACCTGCGACTGTAGCGGTCGCGCGGCTCCAGACTGAAGCGCCTAGAACCGCTCGGCCACACCGGCTGGTGCAGAGCTGTCCACAAATCCCTAAGAGTAAAAGGGGGCGGAGATCTGTTCTGAACGGCACATTGCAAGGCATCCCAGATATGCTCAATAATGTTAATGTCTGCAGAGTTAGTTGCCAGCGGAAGTGTTTAAACGCAGAAGAGTGTTCCTGAAGCCACTCTGTAGCAGTTCTGGACGTATGGGGTGTCGTATCGTCTTGCTGGAACGGCCCAAGTCCGTGGGAATGCACAATGGACATAAAGGGATGCAGGTGATCAGACAGGATGCTTACGTACGTGTCACCTGTCAGAGTCGTATCTAGACATATCGGGGGTTTCATATCACTCCAACTGCACACGCCCTCCACCATTACAGAGTCTCCACCAGCTTGAATATACACCTGCTGACATGCACGGTCGATGGATTCATAAAGTTGTCTCCATACCTGCATGCGTTCATCCGCTCTATATAATTTGAGACGAGACTCGTCTGACGAGGTAACATGTTTCCAATCATCAACAGTCCAATGTCGGTGTTGACAGGCCCAGGCGAAGCGTAAAACTTCGTGTCGTGCAGTCTACAAGGGTAAACGAGTGGGCCTTCGAATCCGGAAGCCCATATCGATGGTGTTTCGTTGAATGGTTCACATGCTGACACTTTTTGGTGGTCCAGCATTGAAATCTGCAGCAATTTGCGGAGAGGTTGCACATCAGTCACGTTGCGTGATTCTCTTCAGTCGTCGTTGGTCCCGTTCTTGCAGGATCTTTACCCGGCAGCAGCAGCGGCGGAGATTTGATGTTTTACCGGATTCCTGATATTCACGGTACACTCGTAAAATGGTCGTACGGGAAAATCCCCACTTCATCGCTACCTCGGAGATGTTGTGTCCCATCGCTCGTGCGCCAACTATAGCACCACGTCCCAACTCACTTGAATCTTGTTAACCTACCATTGTAGCGGCAGTAACCGACCTAACAACAGCGGCTGACACTTGTTGTCTCATATAGGCGGTGCCTGTTTACATATCTCGATATTTGAATAAGCATGCCTATACCAGTTCCTTTTGCGCTTCAGTGTATATTTCAACTTGATATATCTGCTAGTTCCTGAGAAAAAGAGGCCTTTATCAACAGACGGACAGATCGATAATAAATGGCAAGAAATAGATCTTTTGTGCGCTATAACTACAAATTAACCTTTTTTGGACCTTTTCTCTACTTGCACTGTGTAACCTTGCTTCTTGTCAAATTTGATGACTGTGTCAACAAGAAGTACCCCACAGTGTTTAATAAGTTAGTTTGCGAGCGTCGAAACATGTGACATAAGTGATCGTAACTTTTGATTGCATTAATTTAGTAGCTTAACTTTCTCATGTCACCAAGAAACTATAGACATTAATATGAGACATAAGTGTCAACTTGATGCCTCTATGCGTTCCTGAGGTGAAAGTGTTAAACAGTCGGACAGGTAGACAGATAGACTGACTGACTGACAGAGAGATGGACAAACAGCAAAACGATCGCATAAGGGTTCCGGTTTTACCGATCGACGTACAGAACATTAGAAAAGTGTAGATGTCATAATTCGGCGCCTACAAATGCTAGAAATTATTTGCGAACGTCAGAAGTTTCGATTCATAGCCAGCCATAACTCGTGAGATACGTTTGACATTGACTATCTTAGCAGCCTCACCACGCATTGTTTGGATACTGCTTCCTTTCACCGCAGTTTCAAGCGCGTCCGTAAGTTACGTCGTACTAATGAAAACTGAAATACACAATACTGGTATCGTACCAAAATAGTTGTATTACAGTTCGTTGTGCACCAGCTTTCTGTTTCTTAGGTGACCCTCAGACAACTTGCATGACAGATAACTGAGCTAAGTTCGCAAATTTGATAACATTTATGAAATACTCCGTCGGTGCTTAGAAGAACATAGACTTACTTCAGTTTGAAATACTCAGTACTGATGTTCCATAAATGTTATGAAATGTGTTACTGTAGCTCAATTATCCGTCATGTAAGTTGTCTGAGGGCGCGGCCTAGGAAGCAGAAAGCCGCTGCACAACAAACTATTAAATAATTATGATTATACTGCATTAGTACTACGTATTTCTGTTTTTAATATATCTTTGTTCCTCTAAATACCGACGGAATATTCTATAAATGTTAGGTTAGGTTAGGTACATCTTTACTTCCATAGTGAGGAGGTAAGTACAGGCGTGAAACATAAAATAAAAACAAAACATAGTATCAAAACACCCAACAAAAAAAGGGAAGGACTGAATCAACATTCAGAGGTGTTGTAGAACAGTGCACAGGTGACACGCGATTGAGGTGCAGAGAGATGACGTAAACACAAGGTTCAGCAGCGACTTCACTTGTGTCTGTGTCGGTCAGTATTACGCCAAGCACGTGGTATGAAGAGCTGTCTAACGAAATGTGAACGTGATCGCTAGGGCCAGTACGCCTCATTGGCGTACAGAATCAACAAACGAGGGATTTCGAACGGAACTGAGTGCTTGGTTTCTAGGATATTGGGTTGTGATACAATAATATTAGTGAAATGTACTGATCTGTCTAGAGTCCCGATCTGAAGCCGATGGAACATCTTCGGGATGTGTCAGAACGTCGACATCATCCAATATCATCATCTACTCTGGTTTCAGTTCTTCTGGAAAAACGGGCTACTATTTCTCTACCAAATTCCAGCATCCAATATCACCATCTACTCTGGTTTCAGTTCTTCTGGAAAAATGGACTGCTATTTCTATACAGACAGATACCTTACTGAACTTGTCCCTAGACGAGTTGAAATCGTCATAAAGGCAAAGCGTGGTCCCACATTAATGTTCACTATTATATTTCCCAATGCTTTTGATTTGATAGTGCATGCTGTTAACAATGGTGGAAGGGGTGTGAATCACTACTATCGCTGCTATTTGAAAGACCGGGGGGGGGGGGGGGGGAGGGGGGGCATTGAGATGTTAAAATAATCGGAAATGAGCGCTGTGCGATATTAGTATTGAATCTATAACATTTATGGTGATAGGTCACATGATGCTTCCCCGCTAAGGGGTTTGGGTGGGATGGGCGTGCCGATCGGAAAGTAGCACTATAAAAGTGGTTGGAAACGATGAATATTAATGTCGTATCCGTCGTATTCGGTCAGATCTTTGATTGATTGGTGACACTCCCTATGACATTCCAAATGGCCACGGGGAAATGGGAAGGGGTAACAAAAGAACAGATAATCGGGTAACGTGTGTGATCAGCTAGTTATTAATAATATAGATGATAACTAATTTTGCTTTGTTAATGGCCATAACATCCTATGAATCTTGCCAAGATACTCTAAACGTATGTTCCTGAATAATTAACAAGTTTCTGAACCGAAGTAAATACTTCAGGGGTATATGTGAGTTATTCCTATTCTTAATACTGGCTGTCTGAATTGAACTGTTCATAAACGCGACATTATTTACGATATATTTCATTGTTAGTTAGCACACACAGTGCTTGATTTATAACCATAACAATTTCGTGAAATCAACTTACAACTCTTCTTTTTTCATATTGTCTAATATCCTTTCTGTTCCGTCATAAACTTCTTTATTGCTTCTTAATTTACGTTTCTCATTGTCTTAATTTGGTCCTAAGATTATCCTGACTATTCTCCTTTCCTTCTTTTCTATTTCAAATAACTGTTTGACTATATTTAATAAAAATCATTCTGAATAATAAAGAGTCTGTTCTAATGGCAGTGTTATAGTATCAGAGATTTGCATTTATGGGTAAATATTTCTTGGTAGTCAAGTGTTTTGTTAATTGAAAAGCCACTTCCATTTACCTTGTTGTAGGTAAGCTAGCCTGTTTATCCAAACATTCGGTTGTATTATTTTGTAGCCTATTTATTCTTCCTTAAACACTTCCCTCGTACAGGGTATTTATAAATGAATATCGGGGTTTTAACGCTGTATAATATTTATTACATTAAACTTACAGTTATAAATGATACGTCAAATGAAAGAGCAACTCAAACAGTTTTACCAAGAACCATATAAATGTTCAATGTGAGCACCATTTGTCATACGGCGCACATCAAATCTATAGCCGAGTTCTTCCCAAACGTTGATAAGTGTGTCTTCAGTGATTGTGGTAACAGCTGCTTCGAGCCGGTTTCTTAATTCAGGGAGGTTTGCTGGTAGCGGAGGCGCGCATGCACGAACCTTGATGAAGCCCCAAAGGAAAAAACCGCATAGAGGATTGAAGCAGCTGTTGCTACAATCACTAAAAACACACTTATCAACGTTTAGGAAGAACGCGGCTATAGACTTGATGTGCGCTGTGTGACAAATGGTGCTCACATTGAACATTTATAAGGTTCTTGGTAAAACTGTTTGAGTTGCTCTTTTATTTGACATATCATTTATAACTGTAAGTTTAATGTAATAAATATTATAAAGCGTTAAAACCCCGATATTCACTTATAAACACCCTGTATTTCGGTGCCTCCTTTGTGTCTGTCATATACTCTGTTATTTCAAAAGATGTTAATAGACCTGCTTTTGAAGTAGACTGTTTCCTGTAGGAAATTTATCTACATCGTTGCATATTTTACAGCTTCAATTATGATAGAAAGATCGTTTTCAGAGGCCAAACAATCGGTTCTCAAATTATCTCCTTTTCTCCGAATTATGATCTTTTAATTTCCTTCTTCTGCTGGTCTTTTCCTCCAAGCACAGACCACTTTTATGGTAGCTATATCAGGAATAGGGAGAATCCATCTCCTTGCCTTACAATAGTTTTGATCTCAAAACCTTTGGAGGTTATACCTAAAAAATTGATTTTGCATTTAGTATTTGTTAGGTGTCTCTTTTCCTGTCAGTTTCAAACTCTTTTAAGGTGTTTCTCTGTCAATAGACTTATTTGCTTTTTTGAACTCTACAACTATCTCCCGGATTATTACTTCCATTTTTTTTATTCTGAAGAGTGAAAGCAGATCGAAAATACTACTAATACATTGGAGGAGTCGTTTCACGCATCGCTTTACATGATATTGTTTCACAATTGTCATTTGTAAATCTAAAAGTTCGACTCGTTCCCAGAATATCTGTAGTTGGGATCTGGCAATCAACAGAGTGGTTCCTTACTTTGTCTGTCTGGTATATCTGTACGTAATCGCACGATGTGTACATGAAGCTAGTGGACATACTCTGGTGTAACTCACTTGAATTCCAGTCTTCGCCTTATCCTCGCGAAAGTGTAAATTAGATAGATTACGCTTAGGTGGCTAGTCGGCCAGACTTCTCCTTGACCAACTGCAGTCTCTTGCTTGGCCGCCCGCCACTTCGCTGCAGAAAGTAGGTAACTAGTTCATTTATCGCTGTTACATATGCCCGAAGGTCGCATTCCTATCGCAGCACGGCCGCTGCCGCAATATCTGCATTAGCTGAACTGCAGCTGATGCAACAGCCGGCAACCGGCTCCGCAGCCAGCACTTCGCCGCAACTCGCTTCACCACTGCCAAGGGCGAACGTTTCTTGTCGGAGCACCTCGGGCAGTCTTACTGCCGACTAGCCGCATTTCGTAGCCACCCTGTCTCCAGGAGTGGTAAGAAGCTGTCTCTAGTTTCCGTGGGACTCTGACCCAAAGCAGCTCGATTAAGAAACGAGTCACCATATACATAAGAAAGGAAAGGAAACTCCGTGAAACATGCCCTGGAGATCACGCGACAGTAGACCGACCGCCGTGTCGTCCTCAATGAAGGAGCATGGAATCAGCACACCGCACTTCCGTGCGCTGTAGCCGTTTAGACCTCGGAGCCGTTATCTCTCATCAGGTAGCTCCTCAGTTGGCATCACCAAATTTCGTGCACTCCGATCCAGTCCTCCCGCCAAGAAAAAATCCCTGGCGGTGCACCAGATTGGACCAGGATCCACCGCAAGATGGTCTGTCACGTTTACAGCTTTTTTTTTTCATTTTCTTTTCCGTAACTGTTCTCGCATTTGGTCTGGGTGGACACCACATGACACCTTTCAGCTTCATCGCTGAATACTTTACTCAGTTTACCACTATAAACACACAAGAAATGTATTCGCAGTTGCGAATATGGACAACCATCAACTGTATAGTGGAATGGCGACAGTGACAATTTGTGCTGGCCTGGGACTCGAACACGGATTTCCCGCTCGTCGCGAGCGGTCGCGTTTCAATTTTACTATCCGAGCACGACTTAGGCCCAGCCCCAAACTTCCAAGCGTCGTCAACCCTGAAACCTGTACTCGTACATCTATTACGTATGTTCCTGTACAGGGTAAACTTTTACATGAAAGTCGCTTGCCCGATGTCGGCGCATGAATTAGATACTGTAGTGTCTGAGTTATTCTGAATTACGATGCAATGATCCTTCGAACATGAACGCATGCTCAAAGAAACTTTGCGTCGTAATTTGAAACAACATGAGCACTGCAATATCGTACTATAAACGTACACTATGTGATCAAAAGATTCGGACATCTGGCTGCAAATGACTGACAAGTTCGTAGCGCCCTCCATCGGTAATGCTGGAAGTCAATATGGTGTTGGCCCAGTCTTAGCCTTGGTGACAGCTTCCACTCTCGCAGGCATACGTTCAATCAAGTGCTGGAACGTTTCTTGGGGAACAGCAGCCCATTCTCCACGGGGTGCTGCACTGAGGAGGGGTATCAACGTCGATCGGTGAGGCCTGGCACGAAGTCGGCGTTCCAAAACATCCCAAAGGTGTCCTATAGGATTCAGGTCAGGACTCTGTGCAGGCCACTCCATTACAGGGATGTTACTGTCGTGTAACCTCTCCGCCAAGGGCCATGCATTGTGAACAGGTGCCCGATCGTGTTGAAACATGCAATCGCCATCCCCGAATTTCTCCTGAGCTCTTCAACAGTGGGAAGCAAAAAGGTGCTTAAAACATCAAAGTAGGCCTGTGCTGTGATAGTGCCACGCAAAACAACAGGGGGTGCAAGCCTCCTGCATGAAAAACACGGCCACAGAACAACACCACCGTCTCCGAATTTTACTGTTGGCACTACACACGCTGGCAGATGATGTTCACCGGGCTTTCGCCATACTCGGACCCTGTCATCGGATCGCCACCTTGTGTACCGTGATTTGTCACTTCACACAACGTTTTTCCACTGTTCAATCTTCCAATGTTCACGCTCTTTACACCAAGCGAGGCGTTGTTTGGCATTTACAATGGTGATGTGTGGCTTATGAGCAGCCGCTCGGCCATGAAATCTAAGTTTTCTCACCTCCCGCCTAACTGCCATAGTACTTGCAATGGATCCTGATGCAGTTTGGAATTCCTGTGTGATGGTCTGGATAGATGTCTGCCTATTACACATTACGACCCTCTTCAACTGTTGGCGCTCTCTGTCAGTCAGCAGACGAGGTCGGCCTGTACGCTTTTGTGCTGTACGTGTCGCTTCACGTTTTCACTTCACTATCACATCGGTAACAGTGACCTAGGGATGTTTAGGAGTGTGGAAATCTCGGGTACAGACGTATGACACAGGTGAACCCAATCACCTGACCACAATCGAAGTCCGTGAGTTCCGCGGAGCGCCCAGTTCTACCGTCTCATGATGTGTAATGACTGATGAGTTCGCTGATATGGAGTAGGTAGCAGAACAAATCACATCATATGAAAAACGTGTGTTTTTGAGGGTGTCCGGATACTTTTGATCACATTGTGTACGTCGACAAATGTTTTCTACAAAAAGTTAGCGCGAAGACAAGAGATTGCTTTTCCATTAGCGGAATTGGATGAAGCACTGGAAATTACCAGAGTCACAGTCAGTTGCCATCACCCTTTCTCAGTTATGCGTAGGAGGGTGGCGTACATGATTTTACCTGTTTTTTACTGTTCCCAGACGAGTGTAGCCATTAAAAATAATGGGAATCCAGTCACAACAGAGATATTTAATGGGAATTCAGAAACATTACGTTCGCGGCCAGTATGAGGTGAGCTGTTGATTGACATCATGAGCAGCAGCAGGAATGGATCAGGTGTTCGGTCCTTGGGGAGAGGAGAGGGGATTGGGTTTGTTAAACCCCTTCTTTGCCGATATTACTTTCGGTTACCCTCACTTCTATCGTGCCAAATAAAATATATAAACATTTTAACATGTTGTTGTTGTTGTGGTCTTCAGTCCTGAGACTGGTTTGATGCAGCTCTCCATGCTACTCTATCCTGTGCAAGCTTCTTCATCTGCCAGTACTTACTGCAACCTACGTCCTTCTGAATCTGCTTAGTGTATTCATCTCTTGGTCTGCCTCTATGATTTTTACCCTCCACACTGCCCTCCAATGCAAAATTTGTGATCCCTTGATGCCTCAGAACATGTCCTACCAACCGGTCCCTTCTTCTTGTCACGTTGTGCCACAAACTCCTCTTCTCCCCAATTCTATTCAATACCTCCGCATTAGTTATGTGATCTACCCATCTAATCTTCAACATTCTTCTGTAGCACCATATTTCAAAAGCTTCTATTCTCTTCTTGTCTAAACTATTTATCGTCCATGTTTCACTTCCATACATGGCTACACTCCATACAAATACTTTCAGAAACGACTTCCTGACACTTAAGTCTATACTCGATGATAACAAATTTCTCTTCTTCAGAAACGCTTTTCTTGCCATTGCCAGTCTACCTTTTATATCCTCTCTACTTCGACCATCATCAGTTATTTTGGTCCCCAAATCGCAAAACGCCTTTACTACTTTAAGTGTTTCATTTCCTAATCTAATTCCCTCAGCATCACCCGACTTAATTCGACTACATTCCATTATCCTCGTCTTGCTTTTGTTGATGTTCATCTTATATCCTCCTTTCAAGACACTGGCCATTCCATTCAACTGCTCTTGCAAGTCCTTTGCTGTCTCTGACAGAATTACAATGTCATCGGCGAACCTCAAAGTTTTTATTTCTTCTCCATGGATTTTAATACCTACTCCAAATTTTTCTTTATTTTCCTTTACTGCTTGCTCAATATACAGATTGAATAACATCGGGGATAGGCTACAACCCTGTCTCACTCGCTTCCCAACCGCTGCTTCCCTTTCATGTCCCTCAACTCTTATAACTGCCATCTGCTTTCTGTACAAATTGTAAATAGCCTTTCGCTCCCTGTATTTTACCCCTGCCACCATTAGAATTTGAAAGAGAGTATTCCAGTCAACATTGTCAAAAGCTTTCTCTAAGTCTACAAGTGCAAGAAACGTAGGTTTGCCTTTCCTTAATCTTTCTTCTAAGGTCAGTATTGCCTCACGTGTTCCAATATTTCTACGGAATCCAAACTGATCTTCCCCAAGGTTGGCTTCTACTAGTTTTTCCATTCGTCTATAAAGAATTCGCGTTAGTATTTTGCAGCTGTGGCTTATTAAACTGATTGTTCGGTAATTTTCACATCTGTCAACACCTGCTTTCTTTGGGATTGGAATTATTGTATTCTTCTTGAAGTCTGTGGTTATTTCGCCTGTCTCATACATCTTGCTCACCAGATGGTAGAGTTTTGTCAGGACTGGCTCTCCCAAGGTCGTCAGTAGTTCTAATGGAATGTTGTCTACTCCCGGGGCGTTGTTTCGACTCAGGTCTTTCAGTGCTCTGTCAAACTCTTCACGTAGTATTGTATCTCCCATTTCGTCTTCATCTACATTCTCTTCCATTTCCAGAATATTGTCCTCAAGTACATCGCCCTTGTATAGACCCTCTATATACTCCTTCCACCTTTCTGCTTTCCCTTCTTTGCTTAGAACTGGGTTTCCATCTGAGCTCTTGATATTCGTACAAGTGGCTCTCTTTTCTCCAAAGGTCTCTTTAATTTTCCTGTAGGCAGTATCTATTTACCGCTAATGAGATAAGCCTCTACATCCTTACATTTGTCCTCTAGCCATCCCTGGTTAGCCATTTTGCACTTCCTGTCGATCTCATTTTTGAGACGTTTGTATTCCTTTTTGCCTGCTTCATTTACTGCATTTTTATATTTTCTCCATTCATCAATTAAATTCAATATTTCTTCTGTTACCCAAGGATTTCTACTAGCCCTCGTCTTTTTACCTACTTGATCCTCTGCTGCCTTCACTACTTCATCCCTCAGAGCTACCCATTCTTCTTCTACTGTATTTCTTTCCCCCATTTGTGACAATTGTTTCCTTATGCTCTCCCTGAAACTCTACATAATAATAATAATTTGCTTACATCAATATTTAGTACGTGTATCCATAGCCAAGGCTGCTAATGCACACCTGTGCGTTGATGCAAGACTCGGAGGTAAGCTGATTGGAATCCTGAGGGTGGAAAATTTCCTTTGGTAGTATTTGGACGGCAGGAGCAAGACAGATGGGACCGTGAAGTTCTTGATCACCAGTCTTCACATCACTGTCATGGATTAAATTCTAGACCTCTCCGCAGTGTCCCAAGAACTCAGCGCATTCGATACTGTTGATGATGATCTGTTCGTCGGATATTAGCACCAAACGTGGCGGCTCCAGGCTGCGCGCTGACACCTTGTTTCACCCTGTCCCTTCCCTTCATCCACAACAGCACAAACGGAACGCTACGCTGCAGAAGCACTCACCACAGTCATCCAAACAACACAGATACGAACTGCGTAACAGGTCGAAGGAGGGCAACGCGAAACCACCTCCGCTAGGCATTTCTCAAGAGCGGTGATGCAGGATTCTGCATTTGATCCCCTGCGCTCATTTCCTAAGTAATGGGACCACTTCGACTTCGACAGTACTTAGTTCACCGTTTTAGCATAACATCAAACAAAGTGTGAATGAAAGAAATAGAGCATTTCAAGATCATTCGTCCGTAAATTTGAGTAGAAAATGCGTGATGCAATTAATTTAAGATCTGTGGCAGTAATATACTGTGACAGATACGGTAACGTCTTGATTTACACAATATCAAATCGAAGTGCACACTCGCCATTAACAATATATTAAAGTGACAAAAGTCATGAGCTAACGATATGCATATGGCTGTACTATAGCGTATACAGGTTGTAAAAGACCAGTGCATCGACGGAGCTGTCATTTGTACTCAGTTGACTCATGTGGAAATGTTTCTGAAGTGATTGTGGCAACACGACAGGAATTAACAGACTGAACTCGGAATGGTAGTTGGAGATAGACGCATGGGAAGGTCCATTTCTAAAATCGCTAGGGAAATTCAAGATCCGCAGTGTCATGAGTGTGCCGAGAATACAAAATTGAGGCATTACTTCTCACCACGGACAGCACAATGGCCGACGGCCTTCACTTAACGGCAGAGAGTAGCTTCGTTTCGAAGAGTGGTCATATGCAACAGACAAGCAGCAATGCGTGAAATAGCAGCAGAAATCAATGTGGAACGTACGACGAACGTATCCGTTAGGACAGTGCAGTGAAATGTGGCGTTACTGGGCTGTAGCAGCTGACTATGGATGTGAGTGCCTTTGATAACAGCACGACATCGTCTGCGGCGGCTCTCCTAGGCTCATGACCATATCAGCCGGACCACAGATGACTGAAAAACCGTGGCCTGGTCAGATGACTCCCGCTTTCAGTTGGTAAGAGTTGATGATAGGGTTCGAGCGTTGCGCCGACGCCACGAAGCCATGGACCCAAATTATCGACAATATACTGTGCAGGCTGGTGGTGGGTCGATAATGACATGGGCTGTGTTCACATGGAATGGATTGGGTCCTCTGGTTCAACTCAACCTATCATTGACTGGAACTGATTATTTTCGGCTATTTGGAGACCTTTCGGTTGGAGACTAGAATACTGTAAAACTGTGGCCTGGTCAGATGAGTCAAGATTTCAAATGGGAAGAGTTGATGGTAGGGTTCATTTCGTAAGAGTTGATGGTGGCTCAGACCACACGAAGCCGGGGATCCAACTTGTCAACAAGGCACTGTGCAAGCTGGTAGTGCCTCCATTATGGTGTGGGCTGAGTTTGCATGAAATGGACCGGGTCTTCTGATCCAACTGTCTGGAAATGGTTATGTTCTAGTACTTGGAGACCATTTGCAGCCATTCACGGGGACATCATGTCCCCAAACAACTACGGAATATTTGTGGATGACAATGTGCCGTGTCAGCGGGACACAATTGTTCGCGATTGGTTTGAAGAACATTCTAGATGGCTCGAGCGAATGATTTAGCTATCCAGATCCCCGAACATGGATCCCATTGAACATTTATGGGACACAATCATGAGGTTAGTTCGTGCACAAAATCTTGCATCGGAACACTTTCGCAATTATGGACGCTATAGACGGACCATGACTGAATATTTCTGCAGGGGACTTACAACGACTTGTGGAGTCCATGCCACACCGAGCTGCTGCATTACACACCAAAAGAAGGTCCGGCACGATATTAGGAGATATTCCATGAGTTTTCAAAAAAATGGCTCTGAGCACTATGGGACTTAACATCTGTGGTCATCAGTCCCCTAGAACTTAGAACTACTTAAACCTAACTAATCTAAGGACACCACACACATCCATGCCCGAAGCAGGATTCGAACCTGCGACCGTAGCGGTGACGCGGTTCCAGACTGAAGTGCCTAGAACCGCACGGCCACACCGGCCGGCCATGAGTTTTCACCTCAGTGTATTTCATTCAGCACTAAAAATTTGAACACAGATCTGGAGACAATTGGAACGTGTGCCTGTAAATTAGGCAAATAGCCTGTCTGTCATTTGACCCGCCAGGGTAGCCGAGACCGCTAACGCGCTGCTTCCTGGACTTGGGTAGGCGCGCCGGCTCCGGATCGGATACGCCAGGCGGATTAACGACGACAGCCGGTGTGCCAGCCGGTCTGGATGTGGTTTTTAGGCGGTTTTCCACATCCTACTAGGTGAATACCGGGCTGGTCCCCACGTCCCGTCTCAGTTACACGACTCGCAGACATTTGAAACACATTCACGGCGTTTCACGATTTACACTAGAAGCAGACACTGGGGTACACTAATACCGTCCCGGGGGGTACGGCGTGGCGGCAGGAAGGGCATCCGGCCATCCCTTAACATTAACAGGCCAAATACGATTAACCATGGCTGACCCTGCGTCACCGTGGGACAAGGCGCAAGCGACAGATGGAATAGAATAGCCTGTCTGTCACTTCCATCTAAGTTCGGGAAGTCACTCTGTTATTTTTCTCTCATTGGAGTGTCTCTTCCTCCCCGCCTTCTGTTAATCAACTCCCTGTAGTTTGTTGCTTCTACCTGGGCACTGAAGAGCCATGTTGGATTTGTTGTTGTAGCAGGTAGGTCAGCCCGTGATTCTGCGCATTTGTCTGACTAGAAATTTCTCGCTGAGTTCGTAAGCCCATCCACGTAGGCAGGCCCTCACGCAAGTAACAGAACAGTATCCCGTGTTAATCGAGAATTCTAACTCACTAGTGTTTTCACCATTTTTAAGATTCTTGGTTCTCATGCTACTTCATTCATTGAAACTTAGATGAGAAATTTGATAGTTGATGTATGTAAAAATACAGTCAGTTGTACTAGAATGACTCCTTCTCCCCTCCCCGTCCTGGGAGCCTTACCTTAGCAGAAGTGGAAACTAAGCGACATCTTATGACGGCGTGGGACGTACTGAGGTGTGATGAATCAAATTCAAAACGGCGAAAACGAACGACACAGCCGTGTAGGCAAAAAATTGGCGTTACAAAAAAAATGGTTCAAATGGCTCTGAGCACTATGGGACTCAACTGCTGAGGTCATTAGTCCCCTAGAACTTAGAACTAGTTAAACCTAACTAACCTAAGGACATCACAAACATCCATGCCCGAGGCAGGATTCGAACCTGCGACCGTAGCGGTCTTGCGGTTCCAGACTGCAGCGCCTTTAACCGCACGGCCACTTCGGCCGGCTTGGCGTTACACCTTGCGTTGTTACATCCACCACAGAGCTTTGCCCTCAGCTTTTTTTGCAATTTTCTGCAAAAGAATGCTCCTCCGAGATTTTTTATCCTTTTCGAATTTGGGAGTATGTTCATATCCACATGAATCAGGGCTCGTACCATGACATGTCGTCCATAAATGATTTCAGTGGCATGCTTTCCTAAATTAGGCTCTGTTTCTAATGACGTCGCCGACAGCGGGACGACAAACCATAGCCTTCCTTCCTTTTCCAGATACCTCCGCGACCACTCTTAAGGCACACCTCATCCTCTCACACTTACACATCCTGCAGGGACTCTGTATATTTCATTTCGGTCATCTGTTTCAGAATAGTATAATTAACAGATCAAAGTGATGAAATACTATTTAAAAGATAATACTGTTTACTGAAGAAGAATGCAACTTCCGTTATCACACATGTAAAACATCATCCTTACCGTTTCTCTTTGTACCACGACTACGCTCTGAAATTGTCAAAGTAGAGGGAAGCTACTTTTTCTACATCTACGTATATGCTCCGCTAGCTACCAAGCGGTGCGTGGCGGAGGGCACAATTCGCGCCAAAGTCATATTTCCTCCCCTCTGTTCCACTCGGGGATCGCTAGGAAGCCGGCCGAAGTGGCCGTGCGGTTAAAGGCGCTGCAGTCTGGAACCGCAAGACCGCTACGGTCGCAGGTTCGAATCCTGCCTCGGGCATGGATGTTTGTGATGTCCTTAGGTTAGTTAGGTTTAACTAGTTCTAAGTTCTAGGGGACTAATGACCTCAGCAGTTGAGTCCCATAGTGCTCAGAGCCATTTGTACCATTTTTGATCGCTAGGAAATAACGACTGTCTGAACGCCTCAGTACGAGCTCTAATTTCCCTTATCTTTGAATGGTGATCATTGCGCGATTTGAAAGTTGATGGTAATAATATATGCTCTACATCCTCGGTGAAGATCGGATTTCGGAATTTAGTGAGCAACCCCTTCCGTTTAGCGCGCCGTCTATCTGCAAGAGTGTCTCACTTCAAACTTTCTATGAGATTTGTAACGCTGTCGCAATGGCTAAATGTACCAGTCACGAATCTTGCCGCTTTTCTTTGAACCTTCCCAATCTCTTGAATAAGACCTAACTGGTAAGGATTCCATACAGACGAACAATACACTAAGGCCGGCCGGAGTGACCGAGCGGTTCTAGGCGCTACAGTCTGGAACCACGCGACCGCTACGGTCGAAGGTTCGAATCCTGCCTCGGGCATGGATGTGTGTTTTGTCCTTAGGTTAGTTAGGTTTAAGTAGTTCTAAGTTCTAGGGGACTGATGACCTTAGAAGTTAAGTCCCATAGTGCTCAGAGACATTTGAACCAATACTCTAAGACTGGACGAACTAACGTATTGTAAGCTATTTCCTTTGCTGAAGGACTGCATCGCTTCAGGATTCTACCAATGAACCGCAATTTAGAGTTTGCCTTACCCGTTACTTGTGTAATCTGATCGTTCCATTTGAGATCATTACGAATAGTCACACCCAGATACTTGACGGATGTTACTGGGTATTTATTTTGTACTCGTACATTAATGGGGATTTTCGCCTTGTTATACGCAGTAGGTTACACTTATTAATATTGAGAGATATAATCCTAAACAGGAGTACCTCACACAGAAGGGGTGTTTTTGGTCTCTTTCTTGGCATCAGCGATAATCTTCACGTAACAGGATCTGTCACGTTCATATCCCGTACAACAATCATTAAATTTAAAGGTACTGAACCTCAAAGCTCCGTTTCCAGTTGCGCTAGTATCAAATCTCTTATGATCTCACTGTAAATATAACTTAAACTATAAATTCCCTGCATCTTTGTCATTCGTGCGTATGACATGACAGACTGCGTATTTTTCCTCTGTGTATCAATATGAGAAGACATAATGACACCACACTACCTAAGATTTGGAAAAAATGCTCAGTAATGAATATTTCACTCTGCACAGAAGTGTGTACTTATCGCGGGATACAAACCCATTCCCTTTGGAGTTAAGCAGATACATACTGGTGAAACTGAACTGAAGGAGTGCTACTACGAGATTTCTGATCCTTTTCGAATTTGGTAGTGCGTTCAAATCCACGTGAATCAGGGCTCGTAACACGACATATAAATGACGGGAATCGCACATGCGTAGCTAATTCTGTAGGAGCTTTACCCACGATGGGTAATGGTCGGACTTCACAACCCGGCACGACACACACTTTTATTGTTATTCATTGACAACGATGTTTTCTTTCACCTTTCCATTACTTTTCTCCATAATTACCTTCGTTTTTATTCTCCCTGATACCTGCCATTATGTACCCTGATACATAAATGCTGCCTGTAATAATACACAGCTGGAAGGGCGAGTGTCTTTATTGTCATCGTCTGAGCTCTCCGACGACAGTATCAACATTCTGTTGGCACCCACCTGTATAGGGAGAAACGATCATCAGAATAAAACAAGAGAAATCAGGGCTCGCACAAGAAAAATTTAAGTGCTCGTTTTTCCCGCGTGTCGTTCGAGAGTGAAACGGTAGAGAGACAGCTTGAAGGTGGTTCATTGAACGCTCTGCCAGGCACTTTATTGTGAATAGCAGAGTAATCACGTAGATGTAGATGTAGATGCCTCGCCAGGATAAATGTAAGAGATATGATAGCCAAGCTCCGTTGTTGTCACCTTCTGTGTATTCGGTAAATGATTCACTGCTCACGTGACCCATATTGCAGTTCCACGCATCTTCATAAAAGTAGTTTCCGCATCACGCTTACAGCTCATAACTAAATAAAAACAATTTTTAGCCAAAGCCTAAACAATAAAATTTTGCTGAATATGCGAAAATAGACAGTCACACGCATTCGTTGCGACTGATCAACGTAACTCACTTTCTCTATGCATGGACTTTCATGTTTCGACATTTCCCAAAAACTGGTTGGCTGTAACAGCAACGAGGACTCATTGAGTGCAGCTGTATGCCATATACGAGTAACGGTACTCAATATACCGATTTGTCTCTCATTCTGTAAAGTTGCAAGCAAAATGGGTGCTAAACATGCGATCTCTAGTACTTCTAAGGAATACATTCGTCAGAAGCTGTAATATGTGCAATAGAAAGCACTGCTTCAGTCAAACTGTGAATTCTTTGCCATCGCAGGCGATGATGAAGAATGGACCGATCTTTCACATGCTTAAATGCTTCTTTTTTGTTTTTAAAGCATATTTTCGTCGTGGACAGCACTGTTTTTCATTCAACGAGACTGCCAATTACGACTAACACAGTTGTGGAAAGTACTCTCTAGACGGGCACGGAAATTAATACTGTTATCATATAAAACTTTGAATGGCACTGCGAAAGCACGAAAAGTACGCACCAAGTAAAAATAAATAAATAAACGCACCACGAAGAAGTTATTTAAATAGGTCACAAATTAATGTTCAAACAATCATCGACGGAACTTTCAAAAGTGTAGCCGGCCGATGTGGCCGAGCCGTTCAAGGCGCTTCAGTGCGGAACCGCACTGCTGGTACAGTCGCAGGTTCGAATCCTGCCTCGGGCATAGATGTGTGTGATGACCTTAGATTATTTAGGTTTAAGTACACTACTGACCATTAAAATTACTACACCAAGAAGAAATGCAGATGATAAACGAGTATTCATTGGACGAATATATTATACTAGAACTGACATGTGATTACATTTTCACGCAATTTGGGTGCATAGATTCTGAGAAATCAGTACCCAGAACAACCACCTCTGGCCGTTATTACAACGGCCTTGATACGCCTGGGCATTGAGTCAAACAAAGCTTGGATGGCGTGTACAGGTACAGCTGCCCATGCAGCTTCAACACGATAACACAGTTCATCAAGAGTAGTGACAGCCGTATTGTGACGAGCCAGTTGCTCGGCCACCATTGAACAGACGTTTTCAATTGGAGAGAGATCTGGAGAATGTGCTGCCCAGGGCAGCAGCCGAACATTTTCTGTATCTAGAAAGGCCCGTAGAGGACCTGCAACATGCGGTCGTGCATTATCCTGCTGAAATGTAGGGTTTCGCAGGGATCGAATGAAGGGTAGAGCCACCGGTCGTAATACATCAGAAATGTAACGTCCACTTTCAAAGTGACGTCAATGAGAACAAGAGGTGACCGAGACGTGTAACCAATGGCACCTCGTACCATCACGCCTGGTGATACGCCAGTATGGCGATAACGAATACACGCTTCCAACGTGCGTTCACCGCGATGTCGCCAAACACGGATGCGACCATCATGATGCTGTAAACAGAACCTGGATTCATCCGAAAAAATGACGGCAGTATGGCGATGACGAATACACGCTTCCAATGTGCGTTCACCGCGATGTCGCCAAACACTGATGCAACCATCATGATGCTGTAAGTAGAACCTGGATTCATCCGAAAAAATGACGTTTTGCCATTCGTGCACCCAGGTTCGTCGTTGAGTACACCATCGCAGGCGCTCCTGTCTGTGAGCAGCGTCAAGGGTAACCGCAGCCATGGTCTCCGAGCTGATAGTCCATGCTGCTGCAAACCTCGTCGAACTCTTCGTGCAGATGGTTGTTGTCTTGCAAACGTCCCCATCTGTTGACTCAGGGATCGAGACGTGGCTGCACGATCCGTTAGAGCCATGCTGATAAGATGCCTGTCATCTCGACTGCTAGTGATACGAGGCCGTTGGGATCCAGCACGGCGTTCCGTATTACCCTCCTAAAACCTGCTAACAGTCATTGGATCTCGACCAACGCGAGCAGCAATGTCGCGATACGATAAACCGCAATCGCGATAGGCTACAAACCGACCTTTATGAGAGTCGGAAACGTGATGGTGCGCATTTCTCCTCCTTACATGAGGCATCACAACAACGTTTCACCAGGTAACGCCGGTCAGCTGCTGTTTGTGTATGAGAAATCGGTTGGAAACTTTCCTCATGGCAGCACGTTGTAGGCGCCATCCTTGTGTGAATGCTCTGAAAGCTAATCATTTACATATCACAGAATCTTCTTCCTGTCGGTTAAATTTCGAGTCTGTAGCACGTCATCTTCGTGGTGTAGCAATTTTAATGGGCAGTAGTGTAGTTCTAAGTCTTGGTGAGTGATGACCTTAGATGTTAAGTCCCATAGTGCTCAGACGCAATTGAACCATTTTGCAAAATTGTAAACTTTGACAGCTGATGGATGAATATGTGACGCTGCGGGGTGCCCATATCATCGATCCAATGTGCAACTGTTGCTTCAGTGACCTTAAGGACCATTAGTAAGCTAATCACAGGAAGGGGTCTGAACTAACTATCATTGACATCTGCACACCAACAAGACCGTTGGCAGTGGTGTCGGGCACATTCGGTTTCGAATCTTATTGCCTGGTTAGAATTGTCTTCAGGGATGAGTCTTACTTCGAGCTGAGCCCCGATGACCAGCGAAGACGTGTCTGGAGACGTCCCGGACAGCGGTTGGGTACAAGCCTGACTGTTGTCCGCCCCGATAGCTGAGTGGTCAGCATGACGGACTGCCGTCCTAAGGGGCCCGGGTTCGATTCCCGGCTGGCTTGGGGATTTTCTCCGCTCAGGGTCTGGGTGTTGTGTTGTCTTCATCATCATTTCATCCCCATCCGTCTCGCAGGTCGCTCATTGTGGCGTCGAATGTAATAAGACCTGCACCAAAGCTGCCGGACCTGCCACGTACGGGGCCCTTCGGCCAATGACGCCAAACGCTCATTTCCAACCTGACTGTCACCCGCCACGCGGCCCGACAACCAGCACTGATGGTCTGGGTTGCCGTTTCATTTAACAGAAGGACCTCTTACGTTGTCATTCACGGCGCCTTTACGGTGCAGCGGTACATCGGATATATTTAGCGCCGCTTTTGTTGCCCTTCATGGCAAGCCATCCTGGGCTGATGTTCTAGCAAAGATAATGACTTCCCTAAGACCAGTACAGTTACGACTGCTAGTCTTCGTGCTTGGCAAATCCTACCTTGGTCAGCAATGTCACCGAATCACTTCCCAGTTTAGAACGTTGGAGCATTATGGGTAGAGCGCTCAAGCTAGTTCGAGATTTAGACGAGCTAACGTGCCACTTCGACAGAATTTGGTGCGAACCCTTCAAAAGGGCATCCAACAATTCTGTCTGTCAACGCCAAGCCGAATAACTGCTTGCAGACCAAAGCGTTATTGATTCGCTGAATTTGTGAAGTTCTCTCTCTTCCATAAATCGTCCAGTTTTTCTGAAATTGTAATCACTTGTTTGTCTGTACATGTACATCACATCTACTGATTTCCGTCCCATTCGGTCCTTCCTGGTTTCTATTCTTTTTGTTTTGTCTTAGAATGTACAACTGTGTGAAGATGATCAACCAGCGGATTGTGGCCTACTATTGCAATACAGAAAGTGACATTGGTTTTCAAAAGTATTGCAGTCTGCCAAGAGTCTTTTTAGAATTTTTTCCAGATACACTTTCAGGTCCTGTCGATGGAAGCTTACGCATTAGACGTCGTAATTCAACGTGGGTAGTTTACATGGGTGCTACGGCCTTGCCGCAGTGGTAGCACCGGTTCCCGTCGTTTCACCGTAGTTAAGCGCTGTCGAGCTGGGATGGGTGACCATCCAGTCTGCTGAGCACTGCTGGCAAGCGGGGTGCACTCAGCCCCTGTGAGGCAAACGGAGGAGCTACTTGACTGAGAAGTAGCGGCTCCGGTCTCGTAAACTGGTATATGGCCGGAAGAGCGGTGTGCTGACCACATGCTCCTCCATATCCGCATCCAGTGACGCCTGCGGGCTGAGGATGAGACGGCGGCCGGTCGGTACCGTTGTGCCTTCCAAGACGGAGTTTAGTTTTAGCTTATATCGGTAAATAAATATTGGTCTGTATATTTAAATCATTAAGTTTCAGTTTACTTATTACAACAACTTCTTTTGGGTACCCATTCCTTGATGAAACTTGTATAAATTACTTCATAGAAATACATGATGTTTACATAAAGTGAGTACATATTAGTAGAGCGGTGGTTACTTGACATTTTATCCGTCAAGGTAGTGAAAAAGTAAAGTTTTTTTTGAGAAACCTGCGCTTCCAAGGGATCTCCATAGACCTTGAAAAGATAAGCTTTATACTCTGACCTTTGTTAGAGCTGCCGTGAACATTTTTGCAAAAAAAGGGGCCACGTATGGTAAAAGCGATTTCGAGGAGCATGACGTGGTAGGGAGAAAGCGAGACAGAACATCGGCCTATTGTAGTTTCCTCTTTAGCACTGTGTAAATATCTCTTAATTTTGAAGAAATTGCACTTTGTTCGTAGTACTGGAGATTGAATTTGGGAACTTTTCGGAAAAGTTCCACCTTGACAATTTCTATACTGCTCAGCTTTACAAGAACTAACGCATCAAGTGCGATTCAACTTTTTTAAAAAAACTTCATAGTTGTCTTAGAAACTCGCTATACTGATCGTATGACAAAGCGCTCACCCTAATGACTACTATCTGCAGTCTGAAACACTGCTTCTACGTCTTCAACAGTTTACGAAATATTCTAAATACTTTCGTAAGATATTCTGTATAATTACCTTCCAGTACAAAAGTCTGGTCCACCCGCGCTTGTAGCAGTGATGGCGTAATACGAAGTGAAACGATGTCGATATTTCACGTGTAAGTAGGCTCATTTCATTACTTCCCGGCGAGTGAGTGACGGTGTGTAGCGGTGTGCCACGCGGCGCCGCTGGCGTGTGCGTAACGCACACCCGGATGCGTGGCACTGCCGGAGCTTCCCTCACGCACCGCTGCCCATGGCCGGCACGCCCACCCTCTGACGACTCTGTTCTCTCTCTGCAGCCTCCGCTGTCAGACACGGACTCGAAACCGCTAAAGCTGCCAGACTTCTGTTCCAAATTATTGTCGATTATACAGTAACGTAAAAAAATCTCAACGCCAAAAAATAATTAAGGTACAGTAATAATTTTTTCACAGAGTTTTGAACGTGGCTGCTTGGTTCAGTGACCGTTTATAAATTAAAATTGAAACAAATGAGGCCTTGGTCACAATGTTTTAGTCTTATTAACCAGGTTTCAACACTTCTAAGAGTGCTTGTGGGCTGTACAGGTATGAGCAGCCCTTAGACGCTCGCCTTCACACATTCTTTTTAAATATTTTGTGACTAAAGCACTTCTGGCCTGTTATTTATTTTATACGTGACATGTAAGTACTGTCTCTGTCTTGTATCGTTAGTCAGTAGTTACACCTCTTTATATAAAAACATCTTTTCTTTCCACAAATTTGTAATTTTGTCATAGACCACTTTAAATGTCTAAATTCTGCTGAAGGTCCTCTTAGAAGTATTGAAACCTGGTTAATAAGACTAAAAAATTGTGACCGAGGGCTCATTTGTTTCAATTTTAGTACAGTAATGAAATTTCGGGAATACATTTGTCTAGGCAATATATTTAAGAGATTTGTTGTTGTTGTGGTCTTCAGTCCTGAGACTGGTTTGATGCAGCTCTCCATGCTACTTTATCCTGTCCAAGCCTCTTCATCTCCCAGTGCCTACTGCAGCCTACATCCTTCTGAATCTGCTTAGTGTATTCATCTCCCGGCCTCCCTCTACGATTTTTACCCTTCATGCTGCCCTCCAGTACTAAATTGGTGATCCCTTGATGCCTCAGAACGTGTGCTACCAACCGATCCCTTCTTCTAGTCAAGTTGTGCCACAAACCCCTCTTCTCCCCAATTCTATTCAATACCTCCTCATTAATTATGTGATCTACCCATCTGATCTTCAGCATTCTTCTGTAGCACCACATTTCAAAAGCTTCTATTCTCTTCTTGTCTAAACTATTTATCGTCCATGTTTCACTTCCATACATGGCTACACTCCATACAAATACTTTCAGAAACGACTTCCTGACACTTAAATCAATACTCGATGTTAACAAATTTCTCTTCTTCCGAAACGCTTTCCTTGCCGTTGTCAGTCTACATTTTATATCCTCTCTACTTCGACCATCATCAGTTATTTTGGTCCCCAAATAGCAAAACTCCTTTACTACTTTAAGTGTCTCATTTCCTAATCTAATTCCCGCAGCATCACCCGACTTAATTCGACTACATTCCATTATCCTCGTTTTGCTTTTGTTGAGATTAACACTACAAAATCACAGGTTTCTGTAAGCGGGACATAAGGCATTGCAAATGTGAAATCTAATACATTAATAACTGTTGGTAGCCGACAGAAAGTTAGATGCAAGCACACAAACGTGCATAAATTGTGTTATACAGTTGCCGGATGCCTGTGGGATGGAATTCCATGCCTGTTGCAGTTCGTCGGTCAATACATCGACTATTAATGTAGTTTGTGGATGACGCAGGAGTTAATGTCCGATGATGTTCCATATGTAGTCGTTTGGAGACAGATGTGGTGATCGGGCAGACCAAGACGACATGTCGAAACTCCGTAGAGCATGTTGCGTTACAACAGCGGTATGTGGACGAGCGTTATCCTGTTGGAAAACACCCCCTGGAATGCTGTTCATGAATGGCAGCACAACAGGTCGAATCACCAGATTGGCGTACAGATTTGCAGTCAGGGTGCGTGAGATAACTACGAGAGTGCTCCTGCTGTCATATGAAATCCAACCCCAGATAATTACTCCAGGCAACCACCTAGGACGCAGACAATCTGGCTGCAGGTCGTCAACTTGCCTCCTTATAACGAACACACGACCATCCGAGCTAGAACTAGCTTTAATCAGAATACACAACAGACTTCCACTTTTCCCACCGATGAGCTTTCGCTGGACACCACTGAGGTCTCAAATAGCCCTGGTCGGAGTCAGTGGAATGCACGCTGCTGGGTTTCTAGCTCGGAGCTGAAGTAAGCGATTTGTAACAATTCGTTGTGTCACTGTAGTGCGAGCTGCTGCTTAAACTACTGCTGCAGATAACAGTACGTTGCACCAGAGCCCTACACCATACACAGTGGTCTTGCCTCTCTGTACTTCCACGTGGCCGTCCAGAGCCCGGTATTCTTGCAACGTTACATTGCGAGGTGCCGGGGCTAGCAGTGTATTTAACACTAAATTCTTCTAGAATCTACATATGTAAATGATGCTCTAAGCCCCACCCCCTTATTCGAACTCCGACTTTTGCTGTTGCACAAGGATTAAAAAAAAATACGCAAACTGACTCTAATCAACCCTGCCAGTGGAGTAGAAGAGAGTTTGGCACCTGCAATAATTTAATTTGATAAATAAGTTAAATAAACGAAGGTTTCATTAACATAGTGAGGAATGATAGGGTTGCTCTACCGATTAACAGAATGAAAGTTCTGTCCAAAATAACAATATGGTTTATTAAGACTAAACACAAAATAATAAACAAAAACACATGAAACATTTACAATACATCAAATTGGCTCAAATTGGATACTCAAACAAACGCTGTGAATGTGAAGTTGTCCCTAAACTAGATTGTGAGGATTATGACAAAGTGGTATGTGGAGCCAATTCCTTGCAACTCAAACCTTAAGAGAAAACACATAGCCAACCCAACATTAATTGCTGCTACCCAAGACAGAACAAAGTTAGAAAAAGACGAACAGGCGCGCTCTGCTGAGCTCTGATTATCACCTAGGAAAATCCCTGTCTGCCGGTGCTGCGGACATACCTTACCAATCTGTCTTCTTAACTGCAAGAACACGATTTGGCGTACCGGAGGCGATGGCTGGTTGCTTCGACGTCCTCAACCGAAAGTCGAGAGCCAACTCCCTAGAGCACCCGTACAGGCCGAACACACAACATTCCCGCCCCCACGACAGTGGCCGTGGTTAAACGTTCCAATCAGCAACTCGAAAACCGGCGGAAAATTCCACTCTATTACCGGAGCACTACCATTCCACCAATGGAGATTCTTGGCGCCAATTTCTGCGCTCATTTTGCTACGTCACGGAGCTATGCCCTGAGCAAGCCAATCACAGTTACTATTTTGCAGAAAGCGCGGGAATTTTCCCGCCACAACTGCCTGGGTACACAAGTCATTCCCACGCCTCGCTGGTAGCCCGCCAGAAAGTGTTTTCGCTAAGTTTCTGCGAAGTAACGGAACCTCTAGCACAGCCGCTACTTCAGACCCCTCCGGTCGTGTCTTTTGACAATGTCGGCGTCTGCAAAGCATTCACTCGACTTCCTCACACCCGTCGGCTTAACCCTTTCCAGATCAACAGAGCCCGCCTGTCACCGGACCACCCGGGTGACGAGAGACGCTGCGTGGGAAGTCCGCGTGTGAAGGAATAGCGACTTTTCACTGCGTGCAATTAGAGAGGAAAATCGTAAGATAGAAATATGAGAGGGGGTCATGCCACCTCTCATAGCCCCTACGCCATTTTAGATTGTAATTGGTGAGCGGTTGGCTCACTTACGAGCAAGGTAGTGAGTCAATCGCCCTAGAACAATCTCGCAAACTGGCTGCACATGCCGCACTCTATAAAGAAAATCACTGCAACTGAAAAATGCAGCTCATAGAGGGAGGATTATTTATGATGTAGCCAACTTCACCTTCTTAATATGGAACACTAACACTCACATCACACATCCATACCCAGCGAGCCCCTTGCAAACACCGATTCACACAGACATTCACTCTCTAAATATGGCCCACGCATGTGAGCCAAATATGGAGCAATTTATTCTTTACAATCAGAGTTGGAGTGCTCCGCAATTAAATGCCCAAGATGTTACAACAATTTTAATCATTAAACTAACCTGAACTCACTCACACATGATACTATTTAAGTTAACAATCCCTTTGTGAGCTTTCAGAATCTAATTACAACCTTCGATTCATTCTGTCTCCCTGCAGCAAGAATAACCTTTACAAAATGTTCCCTGAACTGATGGTCCATTCACAATGACAGTGGTGGTATCTGCTTCAGTTTATGGGGACTTCAGGCACACTGTTTGCATACACACAACAATAAATACAAAATACAAAAAAAACATGGTGTGGAGAAAAATACAGTAACTTGTAATAAGAATTACAGTGTAAAACACAAACACATACAAGGTATAACATACATTACAAAAACAACACTAGAGAAAGAAATTTAAGAAAAAAAACTAGGTTCATGGGGCATCAAGTTGTGCGTGACATTGAACAAAGTTCACGACTGTGCTGAGAATGAGGCACTAAATCACATTGTTAGAAGTATTCTAAGCACTTCACAAATTCCACAGTACTGACATCACATAGGGCTAAACGTCGGGTGTTGTTGCTACGTTGTTGCAACGGCAATAGGGTGTGCTGGAGCATCTGCAGTACTCTGTTGAGATTGCACCAAGACCCACGCATATGATCATGGCAGTACGGTAGGAAGACACAGTGATAGGCTCTTCTCACGTCGATTAATTGTCTCTGAGGTCTACTTGTTGGGATACATCACTAGTCTAGGTCTCTTCTCTCGCTGGACAGTGCTTTACTTTTCCCAATATTGCAGTCCGACGAGGGATGATGGCACGTGGAGTGGCTCCACAAGTGTGTGAGGTCATCCGTACAGGATCGAACAAGGAGCGCCGATTGCTACAACTGCTCTCTAATAGAGAGAAGAAGTTAGAAATGAGACCATTCATTTGTTAGTGTGGCACGATACTGCTTTGTGTATGCAGATCGGCCAATGCTAGTGAGTTGTAAAAACCCAAACAGGTGAGTATATAGCGTCCCTTTCTGTCCTGAGGCACATGAGGTGCAGGTTCTGACACGATATGTGATCTTCTTCGTGTACTCACGACAACGTGGTCTGCTGCAGGGAATCCCTCCAAACGGCTGGCGCGTCTGGAGAGCTAGTAGGCTGTCGCGTGTGGGTCGCGTGTCAGTGTTAACGGCCAGCCTCACTTTTGCTTGTGACCTGGCGAGGGCTGTCTGCCGCCTAATCCTTCAGGTATACGGCCCGGTGACTGTCAGCTTGTAGGACCGGATGCTCTCGCGCCCTTCACGTCAGGTGGCGCGCTGACGCTCTCTTCTTGCAGGTAGCCGATGACCTCTTGTTTTTGCTCCGGCTGGCCTCTGCATTGCCACGATCCCCGTCATCTGCACAATTCTTACAAAAATCTTATGCCTAACTTTTCCCCATGACCTCCTATGTTATAATAAATTTACATAACGGTACATTGATGGTCTGTCATTTCAGACACTCTAATTTTAATTTTATAGTTATTTATCTGTAGCTATCATTATAACAAAATCTTGGTGTATCTAATCTAGACATGGAAATAATTTATTTTGATATTTGTGTAGAGACCGATCTCAGTATTGTACATGGTGTGTGATAACTGATGCCATGTAATGGATGAACAACTAAATGTGCGGGCCCGCACCAATATTACTATTACTTACGTAGATCGACAGTAGACATGCTCAAGAATTAACTACCATATGCCAACGATCTACTTCTATGTCTTCTGAATAAATTATGTTATTATGCAGGCTGAAGTTTTACTGAGCTATAAAGAACATGCAACTATTCTACGTTCGCTCGCCGGTCGTCCCTCCATCTTGGGTCTGTGATTTGATGACCTGAAAAATAACATCCCAACAGGCGCGCGCCAAACACTTGTGGTAGAAAACCCCCACAATATGAATCTAGTTATTATTAAATCCTACAGTTTAACTTATCCTAGTACATCGTACCCTCTTTTTCTTTTTTATTTATTTATTATTTATTTTTTGTTTACCTTATACAATACTCTTACATAATTCCTTTTAAGTTGAGATGTCTCGCTGCTCGCCGCTATTGACGACAGTGATGTGCGCGCCGTGCGACATGACCTCCGAGTTTTCATTACGCCTCACTGAAACTCCAGCGACTGGGTTAGCCATGGCTATACACGACAATAAATTTATAGTTGCAACTTCTTTTTCTATGTTATGCAAAATTCGCGATCAAAGCACACCTTTCCAGAGGCAATGTAATATGACCAAGCCAGGACTGGTTCCTGTTGAGGATTCCGTCGCCCACCACACACCAGCTACACAGTATGTCACGAATTTCCAAGTATAATTCCTTGGTTATTCATCTGTCACAGTTACAAGCAGCACGCTAAATCCCCAACCAGCATATTGGCATGGTAGGCTTTACGCCCGCATTTCTACCGTCTATGCCCTAGGGCACTATTGGAGTCAAACGCTCACAGGTTCACCCCGACTTGCAAGACAACGATGCTGGCGCATCACTGTAAAAACGATACTGCACATGTTCATCCTCGAAATCACGCAATATACCACACAATCTTGCAGTGCACTGACGCGTGCCTGCAAGCATTGGTATGAACGTCTCACGAACTGGTTGTGGCCGCTATGGAGCGTATCACGACTTCTCAGAACGCTTCTAAGAGCATGTTCTTGTATGCGCCCGTTTGTGCGACATCTCCTCACTCATCATTATCCCTCAACATGGACACTAGACAGGAAAGGACTAAAACATTGCATCATAGAAAGATAGTGTCTCCTACTCCACCGACATTGGAAGTCGCGAACAGAAAAAAAAAGGATAGCAGCAGTAAATTCTTAAGCGAGACAATGCAGTGTGTTAATACTTTAGCAGTCTTAATCTATTAATGGAACGATTATCGTTCCCCGAAGAAAGGTTCATATATTTGCCTATTCTACTATGTACACCACTTACACTACTACTATAGCAAGGTTAATGTATTTGCCCATTCTACAATGTACACCACTTACACTACTACTATTCCACGAACTCCTTTATGTGAGAGATGTGGTGGAGTCCTATGGACTTCTTTCCTATCAGCGTCTCCAATTCATAAGCATTGTGGTGAGCTGCTCTCCTTATACGGTACGGGCCGTTGTAAACAGAATAGAATTTTTGGCATTTCATTTTTTGTTTGTTCGAAAGTCGGAAAGACTTCACGAGCACCTTTTGTCCAATTTTGAAGTGTCGTAGACGAGCTCCCCTGTCGGCACGTCTCTTCCTGACCTCTGCTGCAGCCCGTATCCTCTTGAGAGCCAAATCCACTATGGCCTGGTGCTGCGTTCGCGCCCTTGGTGGGAAGTTTACGACCTCGGTTATCAAGTCCTTAGGAATCCGGTTTTTCAGTACTGTAATGGGTGCCAATTTTGTTATCCCATGGGGTGCCTCATTGATCACCTCCTGGAAGTCTTTAAGGAAAACGTCCCATGTCGTGTGCTGTTTGTTACAGTACAACCGGCACAAGTTTCCGAGTTCCTTAATAACCCGTTCTGCAGCATTCGAGCTCGGATGGTGTGAAGATATAAAAATGGGATCAATTTTACATCCACGCAACGTCTCCTTCCATGTTTTTGACTTAAACTGTGGCCCGTTATCAGAAATAATTTTACTCACAAGACCAACCTGTGGTAGGAAATCCCGGATTAGGGCTCGTGATACAGTTCGTCCTGTCGCCCTCTTCAGTGGCGTAAAGGTAACGTATTTGGACGTTAGTTCAACAAACCCTAATACGTAAGTATATCCTCTTCTTGTTCTTGGCAAAGGTCCCATCAAATCTGTTGCTGCTAATTGTCTTAATTTGGTCGGTACGATTGGGTATAATGGTGCCTGCATGCTCACAGTGGTGTGCTTAGCCTTTTGGCAGTCTTTACACACCGACAGTACCCTCCGTATTC
This sequence comes from Schistocerca americana, assembly GCF_021461395.2. Taxonomy (NCBI): domain Eukaryota; kingdom Metazoa; phylum Arthropoda; class Insecta; order Orthoptera; family Acrididae; genus Schistocerca; species Schistocerca americana. The sequence continues at coordinate 359,551,565 of NC_060119.1, read as the reverse complement.
GACGCTCCATGTTTCGAAAGTAACACATGGTCCTTAGCTTGAGATTGCACTTGCGTGGTCCGAAGTGTCCATAGCTGAGGTGAGTATTCCATATAACCTTGTTTGTTAGGTGTTCAGGGATGCATACCCCCCATTCAGTGTCATTGGCATAATTTCGGTGGAAAATTATGCCTTTCCGCAAGAGGTAGAACTGCCTGATGGTGGCGTGTCTTCTGTCTATCCATTTCTGTTTCAATAACACTAGGGCAGGGTCCTTGTCTTGCTCCTTCTTGATGTCCTGCATACTACAGGTAATAAAATTTTCAAAGGCTACTTTCTGCATATAGAAAAGGCAGTAGTGATTTTCCTCCAGATCTTCTTCCATGTTGTGCTCCAATCCGATCGGTGACCGTGATAAGGCGTCTGCAATAATGTTCTGACTGCCGGGGATATATTCTATCGAAAAGTTGTACTGTTGCAGATATGATGCCCACCTAATGAGCCGCCTGTGATTAAGCTTTGCAGTCATCAAGAACTCGAGTGCCTTGTGGTCTGTGTAGACTCTCGTCTTGCGACCAAACAGAAGGTATCTGAATTTTTCAAACGCCCATACAATAGCCAGCGCCTCTAACTCGGTTACTGAGTAATTCCTCTCACTCTTGGCTAGTACTCTGCTACCAAACGCAATTGTCTTCCACACCCTGTTTCCTTCAGGTACATAGTCTTGGAACACCATGACACCCAGACCTGAGTATGAACTGTCCGTTACTGTGCAAAGCTCTTCTGCTAAATTAGGGTGTGATAGGATGGGTGCTTGTAATGATGCGAATTTTAATGCTTTCCATTCGGATTCGGCCGCCTCATCCCATTCCCAAGGAATCTTCTTTCCTGTAAGTTGATGCAATCTAGGACTGCTCTGAGTTTTGACATATATAAAGCGGTTGTAAAAATTTATGATCCCCAAGAACCCCCTTAACTGCTTCTTTGTCGTAGGAATGGGAAACTTTTCAATCGCTTCGATCTTTTCGGGATTTGGCGCAATGCCCTCACCCGTGATGATATGTCCTAGAAATTTGACAGAGGACGTCCCAAAATTCGATTTTTCGATATTGATAGTCACTCCGTATTCCTTGAATGTCGCAAGGAGTTCACCAAGGACCGCATTGTGCCCTCTCCAAGATTTCTCCGCGATCAGCAAATCGTCCACATAGCTGGTGACATGACGTTTCAAATTATCGCTTAGTATGCCGTCCAGCCCCCGAATGAATGCGGCAGATGAAACGTTCAAACCAAATGGTAGACGACGAAACCGGTAACATCTTCCAAATGCTAAAAAGGCTGTGTACTGTCTGCAATTTGGATGGAGCTCGATCTGCCAGAAACTCGATTTTAGATCAACTGATGAGAAGATTGATATTTCATGGAAGTTTTGTAAGAGTTCCTCTAATCGTTCCGGTCTGTCTGTTTTGGGTTCTATTATGGTATTAATTTGTCGCGAGTACAAGACTAAACGAATACTACCATCTGACTTCTCGACTACTCTTAACGGGTTATTATAGGCTGAAGCCGTAGGTTCTATTATTCCTTCACTCAGCATTCGCGTAATTTCAGCTGCTACTTTCTGTCGATATGCCAAGGGGATTGGATAGGGTGGCACACGAAACTGGTTGTGCGGACGCACACGAAATTCATATTGGAAGTTCTTTATTGATCCTGTCTTGGGAAGGAAGACCTCTGCATGTTCTACTAGTAATTTATGAAGTTCTTTGCGGTGGTCGCACCTTATATTCTTTATTGCTTCCACTTTTTCTCCTATTTTCTCCTTTATTTCTCCCATTATTCCGACTTCATTCTCATCCGTGTCCTCTCCCCTACCCGCAACGTCGACCTGTTCTTCCTTTCTGTCTTTCAGACACGCATAGTTTATCCGTACACAGTTAGACGGTAGTTGAGCTGGGATCAGCTGGTCGTCGAACTTAATATGGACGGGATTCCCTTTCCTCAAAACCACTTCACCTCGTCCTAGATCAACTATCGCTTCATGTTCATTTAGGAAGTCCGTTCCTATTATCATGTCGATCGCCAGATTTGGCACGATCCAGAAGTTAGACTCTATTTTGTGTCCTTGGCAGGAGAATTCCAGTCTTGTTTGTTGGGTGACCTCGGTACATTTACCCGCTAATGCCCCTTTTAATTTGGTTTTATTAACCGACAGAACAGGCCAGTCCATCTCCTGAGAGCACCTCTTGTATGCTGCCTCAGATATTGCTGTTATGTAGCTTCCACTATCTGTTATCGCATTCATCCTCTTTTCAGCTATTGCTACTGTGATAAGAGCCTGCCGATCTTGTCGAGGAGTTGCTTTATGTTCCTCGAGCAGGATTTCTGATAAATCTTCGTAATGTATCATCCGTAGTTGGCCAGGTCCGAGATTACGTGCGAAATTCCGGTGGCCTGTGTTCGCACTAGTCTGGCGTCAATCCCTTGTTAAGCTTCCCCTCCTCTGACGTGCATTGGGATTTGCGGGTCTAGTTTCAATCTCCTGGTTCCACTGTTGTCCTTGGTTTCGCTCTCTCCAATTACGGTCGCTTTGCCGTTCGTTATTCCTCCTATCCCAGATTCCTTGTCTAGATTGACCCTGCTCCCTGACGTTCTGGTTTCCGTGTCTTTGGTTTCCATAACCTTGAATAGCGTAACCTTGACTTCCGTAACCCTGGTTTCCTAACTGACCAGTGCGATTTTGCGATCTGTTGTCGTCTTCCCTTCCTGGCCCGTGGTATTTGTTACTTTGCCCCTTCTTCCTGTCCTTTGCGTCTTGTTTATCAAAGACTACTTCGAGTTCGCGCAATAGACTCTTGAATGCTTCTATGTCAGATCCACACTTCCCGACAAGTGTCTGTTGGTACCTAACTGGCAATTTGGAAAAGCAAAATTTAATTATTTCTCCGTTGCTATATGGACTATCTAAAAATTGAATCTTCTTGAGTAAATCATCAAGAAATTTGGTTGCGCTCCTATGCCCGGACACTTCCAGTTCAGGACAAAATATTATTTCCTCTTTAATCCTGTCTTGCGTTTCCTTTGACCAGTAGGTCCGCAGGAATGCACCAACAAATTCCTAATAAGTCCGATACGTCACTGCCACACCCCGCATCCTTTCCGCGGCTTGGCCTTCGATGTGTCCACACATGAATTCTAATTTTGCCTGGGTTGGCCATGATGCCGGTAATGAATTTGTAAACTGCATCACCCAGCTCTTAGGATGCATCGACCCTCCATTATGTCTGAACTTTTGGAATTTTAGTATCGACAGGAAGTGATTGTGATCAAAATCCTGTCTGATCCTCGCACTGGTGTTGTCACTCGTTTCCGATACTTGCACGTCTGCTGAGTGTCCTGTTCTATCTTGCTGATAACTGTGATGTGCTACCTCTGTATCACAGTGGAAGTGGCACTCAGAATTCACTCTCCTAAGTGGGCTATAATTATTGGAGCCATTACTCGCTGTTTCTGCGTGTGCATTGTTAGTTCCGCACTCGGTCATTGGGCTAGAGCACGGCGGGCTTTTCCTCGGAGACACAATTCTATGTACTCCATCATTGGTATCCGAACGCGCAGTGCTCGAGTGCCCGTTTTGGTCTAGTTTTGCTATCCGACTCTCTACTTCTTCCATTCGTTTCGTGGTGTTCGCAACCGCGATATTACCTTTAGTTTTTAAGAATGCTAGGGATTTTGAGTGGGATTGTGTTGTACGTCGGAAGCGCCCTGCGAGTTTAGAAGTTGCTTCCGCGACTTTCATTGCCCCTATTGCTGCCGTTTTGGCCAGGCCTGCTACTTTTTGTGCAGCCATTGACATTTGTTTTACTTCTCCACATTCTTTCTTTATTGTTAGTAATTCCCCACGAATTTCCCCTTTATGCGAAATTATTGCCTCAGTGTCCTTCTTACGCTGTTCGTCAGCTTCTTCCTTCTCCTTCTCACGTTGTTTCTCCTCTTCTTCCTTCTCCCTCTTATGCTGTTCGTCAGCTTCTTCCTTCTCCTTCTTACGTTGTTTCTCCTCTTCTTTCTTCTCCCTCTTACGCTGTTCGTCAGCTTCTTCCTTCTCCCTCTTACGCTGTTCGTCAGCTTCTTCTTTCATTGATCGTAGGAAGCTCAGTATTGGGTTTACGTCATCTTTTTGATCCTCTTCAAACGTGGGAGATGTAACTCTGGACACCTGGGCGCTAGAGCTCTGACGTGGCCGAGCTACCCCTGTCTGCTCTCTTTCGTTTGATTATAAACTTCTGCAACGGTCTCGACCTGTGTGCCTGTCTCTGTTTCATCCTCTACTTCACTATCATAATCACGGCCGCAACGCTGCTCTGAGATCGCGTCCAAATCACCTTCCTCATCAATGACCCTGGCGTCCTGTCCTGCTAAAAATGTGCCCATCTCATCTCTGAACCTATTCCCGTTAGTAAATTGCCCCTTATCCATTATGCTATCCTCTTTTGTTTTAGCTTCGCTCGATAATAGTCGTGCCTTACTTCTCGTTATCATTCACGAAAAACAAATTTATCTAAAATGCACAATAAAATTAACCTACTCCATATATTTTTTTACACATAGACATAAAATTTCAGCAACGCCTCTCCAACGCTGTAATTATACACACGATTTGTTGTGGTACAGAAACCGCACACAAACCCGACAAAGTGGGATGTGATACGGACACACCATCAAAGGAACACAAAAACAATGAACAAAAGAATATATACACTGAAAACAAAAACTGTAATCATGCGCCGCTTCTTAAAACTAAACGCGGAAATACCAGAAAAAAACTTGGGTATTTATCAATAAAAAAAATTAAGCAAAAAAAATTTTGAATGTCCCTACTACTAGTAATACTTGCTTATCAGCGATTCACAGGAAAGATCCGAGGCTAAGGGTCGCCATTTTATGCGAGGTGCCAGGGCTAGCAGTGTATTTAACACAAAATTCTTCTAGAATCTACATATGTAAATGATGCTCTAAGCCCCCCCCCTATTCTAACTCCGACTTTTGCTGTTGCACAAGGATTAAAAAAAAAAAAAACGCGAACTGACTCTAATCAACCCTGCCAGTGGAGTAGAAGAGAGTTTAGCACCTGCAATAATTTAATTTGATAAATATGTTAAATAAACGAAGGTTTCATTAACATAGTGAGGAATGATAGGGTTGCTCTACCGATTAACAGAATGAAAGTTCTGTCCAAAATAACAATATGATTTATTAAGACTAAACACAAAATAATAAACAAAAACACATGAAACATTTACAATACATCAAATTGGCTCAAATTGGATACTCAAACAAACACTGTGAATGTGAAGTTGTCCCTAAACTAGATTGTGAGGATTATGACGAAGTGGTATGTGGAGCCAATTGCTTGCAACTCAAATCTTAAGAGAAAACACATAGCCAACCCAACATTAATTGCTGCTACCCAAGACAGAACAAAGTTAGAAAAAGACGAACAGGCGCGCTCTGCTGAGCTCTTATTATCACCTAGGAAAATCCCTGTCTGCCGGTGCTGCGAACATACCTTACCAGTCTGTCTTCTTAAATGCAAGAACACGATTTGGCGTACCGGAGGCGATGGCTGGTTGCTTCGACGTCCTCGACCGAAAGGCGAGAGCCGACTTCCTAGAGCACCCGTACAGGCCGAACACACAACATTCCCGCCCCCACGACAGTGGCCGTGGTTAAATGTTCCAATCAGCAACTCGAAAACCGGCGGAAAATTCCACTCTATTGCCGGAGCACTACCATTCCACCAATGGAGATTCTTGGCGCCAATTTCTGCGCTGATTCTGCTACGTCACGGAGCTATGCCCTGAGCAAGCCAATCACAGTTACTATTTTGCAGAAAGCGCGGGAATTTTCCCGCCACAACTGCCTGGGTACACAAGTCATTCCCATGCCTCGCTGGTAGCCCGCCAGAAAGTGTTTTCGCTAAGTTTCTGCGAAGTAACGGAACCTCTAGCCCAGCCGCTACTTCAGACCCCTCCGGGCGTGTCTTTTGACAATGTCGGCGTCTGCAAAGCATTCACTCGACTTCCTCACACCCGTCGGCTTAGCCCTTTCCAGATCAGCAGAGCCCGCCTGTCACCGGACCACCCGGGTGACGAGAGACGCTGCGTGGGAAGTCCGCGTGTGAAGGAATAGCGACTTTTCGCTGCATGCAATTAGAGAGGAAAATCGTAAGACCGAAATATGAGAGGGGGCTCATACCACCTCTCAACATTCTCGTGACCGCCGCTACCAGCAGTCATGTACACTGGTTACATTCCTGCCAAGACTTTCTGCAACATCGCAGAGGTAATATCTAGCTACTCGTTGCCTTGTTACATGGCCTTGTGGGAACTCAGTGAGGTACAGATAACGGCGTGTTTGTCGCCTTAAAGCATTCTTGACTAACATCAACTCATCACGTCTATTTTCATAAGTTAGTAAGTATTTAGTAGCCCACCTGGCTAGCCTCGCGGTCTAACACGCTGCCGAGCTGAAAGGCGTGCCAGTCCACGGCACGAATCCACCTGGCGGATTAGTGTCGAGATTCGGTGTGCTGCCCAGTCTGTGGATGGTTTTTAAGGCGGTTTTCCATCTGTATCGGCGAATGCGGGCAGGTTCCCCTTATTCCGCCTCAGTTACACTTTATCGGTGATTGCTGCGCAAGCACTTTCTCCACGTACGCGTACACCATAATCACTCTACCACGAAAACATTTGGGGTTATACTCGTCTGGTATGAGACATTCCCGGGGGGAGGGGGAGTCCACTGGGCCCCGAACCACACAATAACCCTGGGTTCGGTGTGGGCTGGCGGTGGGGTGGGTGAACTGCTGTGGCCTGTTGTGGGGTTGTGAACCACTGAGGGCTCTGACGGGATGAAGCCTCTCCATTGCTTCTAGGTACCCAGTTTAATCACAATACCCAATACACAAGTATTTAGTGGTGGTGCTAGAAACGATTATGAATGGGGTGATCACCTAAAATCAGTATTAGGGGAGGCAAATGGAAGAGTCACACTACCTGATCGGAAGTATCCGGACACCTATTAGTGTACATTACTACTTGGCTGTGTCCACCCTCCGCATTTGTAAATGCTAGAACTCTGCTGTGAACACTATCAATGATGAGGCTTCTGAATGTCTGTGGAGGAATGGCGACCCATTCTTCCTCAAGAGTCGAAACCGAGCGAGGTCGTGCTGTGGTTAGCACACAGGACTCGCATTCGGGTGGATGTTGGTTCAAACTCCTGCCTGGCCATCCTGATTTAGGTTTTCCGTGATTTCCCAAAATCATTTCAGGCAAATGCCGGGATGGTTCCTTTGATAAAGGGCACGGGCGATTTCCTTCCACGTCCTTCCCTAATCTGAGATTATGCTCCATCTCTAATGACCTCCTGGCCGACGGGACATTAAGCACTAGGCCCCTCCAAGAGGTGAAACCAGAGAAGGTTCTGATGTTGCACACTGGGGTCTGGAACGAAGTCGACTTTCTCACTCATCCCATAGGTGGTCCATTGGATTTATGTCGGGACTCTTGGCAGGCCGGTCCCTTTCAGGAACGTTATTGTTCACAAACCACTGCATCACAGATGCTGTTTTATGTCAGGATGCATTGTCATGCTTGTACAATCATCGTCTCCGAACTGTTTCTCTGCTGCACACAGTGTTCTGAATTGTTTTATTATCTTTTCGAATTTAGTGTTTTCTTTAGCTACATAGGAAGGCTAGACGGCTACACCCTAACTTAAAAAAAAAAAAAAAAACGCACCGTAACACCAGCTCCTCCATACTTCACAGTTGACCCTACACGTGGCGGTACTTAACGTTCTCCGGGCACTCGCCAAACCCCAAGTCCTCCATCTGATTTCTACATGATACAGCGTGAGTCACCAATCCAAATCATTCGTTTCCAGTCATCCACTGGCAAGCAGCATCGCTCTTTCCACCACCTCAACCGTTGTTTCAGCCGTTAGCGCACAGACCTTGCGTTCGAACGTCAACGATGAGCGTGTCGAGTTCAAAGTGCTACTGAACGTTCAGAAACGATGTGGCTTGTGCATACGGTACGTGAGCCTCAGCTTTCTATACGCGATCGCAGCGCGCTCCGGTGGCAGTTGTAGACTGTATCTGGATCGGAAATCGCGTAATTTGTCTATGAAGTGTTGTTGTTGTTGTGGTCTTCAGTCCTGAGACTGGTTTGATGCAGCTCTCCATGCTACTCTATCCTGTGCAAGCTTCTTCATCTCCCAGTACCTACTGCAACATACATCCTTCTGAATCTGCTTAGTGTATTCATCTCTTGGTCTCCCCCTATGATTTTTACCCTCCACGCTGCCCTCCAATACTAAATTGGTGATCCCTTGATGCCTCAGAACATGTCCTACCAACCGATCCCTTCTTCTGGTCAAGTTGTGCCACAAACTTCTCTTCTCCCCAATCCTATTCAATACTTCCTCATTAGTTATGTGATCTACCCATCTAATCTTCAGCATTCTTCTGTAGCACCACATTTCGAAAGCTTCTATTCTCTTCTTGTCCAAACTATTTATCGTCCATGTTTCACTTCCATACATGGCTACACTCCATACGAATACTTTCAAAAATGACTTCCTGACACTTAAATCTATACTCAATGTTAACAAATTTCTCTTCTTCAGAAACGCTTTCCTTGCCATTGCCAGTCTACATTTTATATCCTCTCTACTTCGTCCATCATCAGTTATTCTGCTCCCCAAATAGCAAAACTCCTTTACTACTTTAAGTGTCTCATTTCCTAATCTAATACCCTCAGCATCACCCGACTTAACTCGACTACATTCCATTATCCTCGTTTTGCTTTTGTTGATGTTCATCTTATATCCTCCCTTCAAGACACCATCCATTCCGTTCAACTGCTCTTCCAAGTCCTTTGCTGTCTCTGAGAATTACAATGTCATCGGCGAACCTCAAAGTTTTTATTTCTTCTCCATGGATTTTAATACCTACTCCAAATTTTTCTTTTGTTTCCTTTACTGCTTGCTCAATATAGAGATTGAATAACATCGGGGAGAGGCTACAACCCTGTCTCACTCCCTTCCCAACCACTGCTTCTCTTTCATGTCCCTCTACTCTTATAACTGCCGTCTGGTTTCTGTACAAGTTGTAAATAGCCTTTCGCTCCCTGTATTTTACCCCTGCCACTTTTAGAATTTGAAAGAGAGTATTCCAGTCAACATTGTCAAAAGCTTTCTCTAAGTCTACAAATGCTAGAAACGTAGGTTTGCCTTCCCTCAATCTTTCTTCTCACATAAGTCGTAGGGTCAGTATTGCCTCACGTGTTCCAACATTTCTACAGAATCCAAACCGATCTTCCCCGAGGTCGGCTTCTACCAGTTTTTCCATTCGTCTGTAAAGAATTCGCGTTTGTATTTTGCAGCTGTGACTTATTAAACTGATAGTTCGGTAATTTTCACATCTGTTAACACCTGCATTCTTTGGGATTGGAATTATTATATTCTTCTTGAAGTCTGAGGGTATTTCGCCTGTTTCATACATCTTGCTCACCAGATGGTAGAGTTTTGTCAGGACTGGCTCTCCCAAGGCCGTCAGTAGTTCCAATGGAATGTTGTCTACTCCGGGGGCCTTGTTTCGACTGAGGTCCTTCAGTGCTTTGTCAAACTCTTCACGCAGTATCGTATCTCCCATTTCATCTTCATCTACATCCTCTTCCATTTCCATAATATTGTCCTCAAGTGCATTGCCCTTGTATAGACTCTCTATATACTCCTTCCACCTTTCTGCTTTCCCTTCTTTGCTTAGAACTGGGTTTCCATCTGAGCTCTTGATGTTCATACATGTGGTTCTCTTATCTCCAAAGGTCTCTTTAATTTTCCTGTAGGCAGTATCTATCTTACCCCTAGTGAGACAAGCCTCTACATCCTTACATTTGTCCTCTAGCCATCCCTGCTTAGCCATTTTGCACTTCCTGTCGATCTCATTTTTGAGACGTTTGTATTCCTTTTTGCCTGCTTCATTTACTGCATTTTTATATTTTCTCCTTTCATCAATTAAATTCAATATTTCTTCTGTTACCCAAGGATTTCTACTAACACTCTTCTTTTTACCTACTTGATCGTCTGCTGCCTTCACTACTTCATCCCTCAGAGCTACCCATTCTTCTTCTACTGTATTTCTTTCCCCCATTCCTTTCAATTGTTCCCTTATGCTCTCCCTGAAACTCTGTACAACCTCTGGTTCTTTCAGTTTATCCAGGTCCCATCTCCTTAAATTCCCACCTTTTTGCAGTTTCTTCAGTTTTAATCTACAGGTCATAACCAATAGATTGTGGTCAGAGTCCACATCTGCCCCTGGAAATGTCTTACAATTTAAAACTTGGTTCCTAAATCTCTGTCTTACCATTATATAATCTATCTGATACCTTTTAGTATCTCCAGGGTTCTTCCATGTATACAACCTTCTTTCATGATTCTTAAACCAAGTGTTGGTTATGATTATGTTGTGCTCTGTGCAAAATTCTACAAGGCGGCTTCCTCTTTCATTTCTGTCCCCCAATCCATATTCACCTACTATGTTTCCTTCTCTCCCTTTTCCTACACTCGAATTCCAGTCACCCATGACTATTAAATTTTCGTCTCCCTTCACAATCTGAATAATTTCTTTGATTTCATCATACATTTCTTCAATTTCTTCGTCATCTGCAGAGGTAGTTGGCATATAAACTTGTACTACTGTAGTAGGTGTGGGCTTCGTATCTATCTTGGCCACAATAATGCGTTCACTATGCTGTTTGTAGTAGCTTACCCGCATTCCTATTTTCCTATTCATTATTAAACCTACTCCTGCATTACCCCTATTTGACTTTGTGTTTATAACCCTGTAGTCACCTGACCAAAAGTCTTGTTCCTCCTGCCACCGAACTTCACTAATTCCCACAATATCTAACTTTAACCTATCCATTTCCCTTTTTAAATTTTCTAACCTACCTGCCCAATTAAGGGATCTGACATTCCACGCTCCGATCCGTAGAACACCAGTTTTCTTTCTCCTGATAACGACATCCTCTTGAGTGGTCCCCGCCCGGAGATCCAAATGGGGGACTATTTTACCTCCGGAATATTTTACCCAAGAGGACGCCATCATCATTTAATCATACAGTAAAGCTGCATGCCCTCGGGAAAAATTACGGCCGTAGTTTCCCCTTGCTTTCAGCCGTTCGCAGTACCAGCACAGCAAGGCCGTTTTGGTTATTGTTACAAGGCCAGATCAGTCAATCATCCAGACTGTTGCCCTTGCAACTACGACTGGTTTAAAATTCGTTCGTCAGCTCTATTAAAACACAACGTTTCCCCTTTGTCCACACACTATTCGCGTATTTCCGTTAGTAGTACAATTAAATAAAAACTTCAGTGTCCATGAACATGTAATAAGTAGAAAAGTAAAGTTCTATTTACAATCAGCGAGATCAACAGTTAACAAAAATTCCGTAACAAGTAGTGCGATACAAATTCACAACAGTCTTCTACAAAAGATAAAAATTATTTCATCATTATCACTTTTAAGTAAAACCCTAAGATCATTCTTATTTGGTCGCTGTTTCTATTAAGTAGCAGATTCTTTAGAACATATGTAATATAAGACAAAAGAAGCTAGTGCAAACTAACTTACTGCAAATAGAGCAGGCTCTCTTGCAGATAAAGCCAGTCGAACACACATACTAGAGAGAGCGCTCTTACTTCATATAAACTGAATATTACAGAATATACTTGCACTAAATTTTAAGAAAATCTCAGCACCTATTATAAAACGCGAAGGTGAGTCGTTTCCATTCATTACGTTACACTGACCTTCTGTAACAGGCCACCTTACCTTGTATGTTACCACCTTCTGATGGCTTTAATCGAAGGTATGTTATTAACTAACATTTAATTATAACAAATCGTTCCAAGAAACGTGTATTTTGGTTGATCTTCAATGTGCATCTGCTTTCAAACTGCGTGCTTTCGTAACAGTCAAGTTTCAACCGAAAATTATTTAACCACCAATACAACGTATCCACCCATTTTATCACAACAAATCGTACCAATAAACGACGGGTTTCCAGGGATCAGTATGTTGGTGCTTTGAAACGGCATATATTTGTAGGCCGACAGTTATGATATACACTGAAGAGCCAAAGAAACTGGTACACCTGCCTAATATCGTGTAGGGCCCCCCGAGCAATCAGAAGTGTCACAACACGACGTAGCATGAACTCGACTAACGTCTGAAGTAGTGCTGGAGGCAACTGGCACCATGAATCCTGCAGGGCTGTCCATAAATCCGTAAGAGTACGAGGGGGTGGAGACCTCTGCTGAGCAGCATGTTGCAATGCATCCCGGATATGCTGAATAATGTTCATGTCTGGGGAGTGTGGCGGCCACCGGAAGCGTTTCAACTCAGAAGAGTCTTCCTGGATTCACTCTGTAACAATTCTGGACGTGTTGGGTATCTAACTGCCGAAGTCCTTCGAAATACACAATGGACATGAATGGATTCAGGTTGTCAGACAGGATGCTTACGTACGTATCACCTGTCAGAGTCGTATCAGGGGTCCCATATCCCTCCAATCGCATACGTCCCACACCATTACAGAACCTCCACCAGCGTGAACAGTTCCCTGCTGACATGCAAGGTCCATGGATTCATGAAGTTGTCTCCGTACCCGTACACATCCATCCGCTCGATACAATCCGACCAGGCAACATGTTTCCAGTCATCAACAGTCCAATATCGGTGTTGACGGGCGCAGGCGAAGCGTAAAGCTGTGTGTCGTGCAGCCATCAAGGGTACACGAGTGGGCCTTCGGCTCCGAAAGCCCATATCGATGATGTTTCGTTGAATGGTTAACACACTGACACTTGCTGACTGGCCAGCATCGAAATCTGCAGCAATGTGCGGAAGGGTTGCACTTCTGTCACGTTGAACGATTCTGTTCAGTTGTCCTGGGTCCCTTTCTTGCAGGATCTTTTCCCGGCTGCAGCGATGTCGGAGATTTGATGTTTTACCTGATTCCTGATATTCACGGTACACTCGTACAATGGTGGTACGGGAAAATACCCACTTCATCCCTACGTCGGGGATGCTCTATTCCATCGCACATGCGCCGACTATAACACCACGTTCAAATTCATTGAAATCTTGATAACTTACCATTGTAGCAGCAGCAACATTTTAACAGCTACACCAGATATCAGCTGTCTTATATAGTCGTTGCCGTTTGTAGCGCCGTATTCGGCCTATTTACATATCTCTGTATTTGAGTATGCATTCCTATACCTATTTCTTTGGTGCTTCAGTGTAAAACCCACCAAATATGGGCTTCAGATGAAAGCCAATATGGCGTCTCCGACATTGTACTGAAAAGACATGGTGTGAATGTGACGTAGGCGGCTGTCTTCCACCTCTCTGGTCTAAGGTCAAAAGCACTTTCAGAATATCTGTAACGCTTGATATTGTCTTACACGTTCGGTAAGGCACCCCAACGCAGTTGTTCCACGACACGACGTCAGAGACCTGACACGCTCAACATTGATGTTCGAATGCATGGTCCGTGTGCCGACGGCTTTACAATTGACTACAGAAATGTATGGCTTATGAGGAGCTGCTCGAACACCATACCCCAGTCTTCTTAACTCCTTACGCACAGCCATTTGAAACGTCCCCTTTTTAAAAATTTATACAAGACTGTGCTTTAACTGACACACAATATTTTTTAGCGCAACGCAATCTGGCTTTCAAAAATCCCTACAAAAGAATGGCCCTGACTAACATTAAACTATTCGTTTCACAAATCACTTACCTCACAAAAATCTTCGTTACTCAAGCTACAGCAATACAGCGAGCGCCACTACTGCCAGCTAAATAAAAGATTCAAACTACGGAAAGCACTAACTACTGATAGGCATAGTTAGCAAATGAAAGATTTAAATAGAGAACAAACAATGTATTTACCTTACTAGTCATAATATATATAGCAGTTCATGACAAATTACAAAACTCCGCCATCTCTCTCCCCACATCCACCACTGCTGGCGGCTCACCTCCAACTGCGCAACGCTACGCGCTGTTCACATCCAGCTGCCGCTGCCCAACACTACAATGGCAGACAACAATGCAAACTACCCACAGACTGCACACAGCACAGCCAGTGATTTTTCATATAGAGCGCTACGTGGCGTTACCAATAAGAAAACATAAACAGGCTAATTACACATTGTGCTAGTCGGACAGATGGTAGCTCTGTTGCATTGACGAGTGGTTCCTTCCACTGATTTCCAGCCATTTTTTACAACCATCCTCCGCAGTGATCGAAGTTTCCTACCCGTCAGTATGTGACGTCCGCTTAATCTTAATTTAGCTGTGGTTGTTCCTTCGTGTAACCACTTCACATCATTTCACATCAAGTGAGAATATGTTGTTTCATTGCGGCTCCGATAGGCACATTCGCTGACAATATACAATAGTTTAAGTAGCATACTATTCTGTAGGTTGAAGTTAGATATAGTGGGAATTAGTGAAGTTCGGTGGCAGGAGGAACAAGACTTCTGGTCAGGTGACTACAGGGTTATAAACACAAAATCAAATAGGGGTAATGCAGGAGTAGGTTTAATAATGAATAGGAAAATAGGAATGCGGGTAAGCTACTACAAACAGCATAGTGAACGCATTATTGTGGCCAAGATAGACACGAAGCCCACACCTACTACAGTAGTACAAGTTTATATGCCAACTAGCTCTGCAGATGACGAAGAAATTGAAGAAATGTATGATGAAATAGAAGAAATTATTCAGATTGTGAAGGGAGACGAAAATTTAATAGTCATGGGTGACTGGAATTCGAGTGTAGGAAAAGGGAGAGAAGGAAACATAGTAGGTGAATATGGATTGGGGGACAGAAATGAAAGAGGAAGCCGCCTGGTAGAATTTTGCACAGAGCACAACATAATCATAACTAACACTTGGTTTAAGAACCATAAAAGAAGGTTGTATACATGGAAGAACCCTGGAGATACTAAAAGGTATCAGATAGATTATATAATGGTAAGACAGAGATTTAGGAACCAGGTTTTAAATTGTAAGACATTTCCAGGGGCAGATGTGGACTCTGACCACAATCTATTGGTTATGACCTGTAGATTAAAACTGAAGAAACTGCAAAAAGGTGGGAATTTAAGGAGATGGGACCTGGATAAACTAAAAGAACCAGAGGTTGTACAGAGATTCAGGGAGAGCATAAGGGAGCAATTGACAGGAATGGGGGAAATAAATACAGTAGAAGAAGAATGGGTAGCTTTGAGGGATGAAGTAGTGAAGGCAGCAGAGGATCAAGTAGGTAAAAAGACGAGGGCTAGTAGAAATCCTTGGGTAACTGAAGAAATATTGAATTTAATTGATGAAAGGAGAAAATATAAAAATGCAGTAAGTGAAACAGGCAAAAAGGAATACAAACGTCTCAAAAATGAGATCAACAGGAAGTGCAAAATGGCTAAGCAGGGATGGCTAGAGGATAAATGTAAGGATGTAGAGGCCTATCTCACTAGGGGTAAGATAGATACCGCCTACAGGAAAATTAAAGAGACCTTTGGAGATAAGAGAACGACTTGTATGAATATCAAGAGCTCAGATGGCAACCCAGTTCTAAGCAAAGAAGGGAAAGCAGAAAGGTGGAAGGAGTATATAGAGGGTCTATACAAGGGCGATGTACTTGAGGACAATATTATGGAAATGGAAGAGGATGTAGATGAAGATGAAATGGGAGATACGATACTGCGTGAAGAGTTTGACAGAGCACTGAAAGACCTGAGTCGAAACAAGGCCCCCGGAATAGACAATATTCCATTGGAACTACTGACGGCCGTGGGAGAGCCAGTCCTGACAAAACTCTACCATCTGGTGAGCAAGATGTATGAAACAGGCGAAATACCCTCAGACTTCAAGAAGAATATAATAATTCCAATCCCAAAGAAAGCAGGTGTTGACAGATGTGAAAATTACCGAACTATCAGCTTAATAAGTCACAGCTGCAAAATACTAACACGAATTCTTTACAGACGAATGGAAAAACTAGTAGAAGCCAACCTCGGGGAAGATCAGTTTGGATTCCGTAGAAACACTGGAACACGTGAGGCAATACTGACCTTACGACTTATCTTAGAAGAAAGATTAAGGAAAGGAAAACCTACGTTTCTAGCATTTGTAGACTTAGAGAAAGCTTTTGACAATGTTGACTGGAATACTCTCTTTCAAATTCTAAAGGTGGCAGGGGTAAAATACAGGGAGCGAAAGGCTATTTACAATTTGTACAGAAACCAGATGGCAGTTATAAGAGTCGAGGGACATGAGAGGGAAGCAGTGGTTGGGAAGGGAGTAAGACAGGGTTGTAGCCTCTCCCCGATGTTGTTCAATCTGTATATTGAGCAAGCAGTAAAGGAAACAAAAGAAAAATTCGGAGTAGGTATTAAAATTCATGGAGAAGAAGTAAAAACTTTGAGGTTCGCTGATGACATTGTAATTCTGTCAGAGACAGCAAAGGACTTGGAAGAGCAGTTGAATGGAATGGACAGTGTCTTGAAAGGAGGATATAAGATGAACATCAACAAAAGCAAAACGAGGATAATGGAATGTAATCTAATTAAGTCGGGTGATGCTGAGGGAATTAGATTAGGAAATGAGGCACTTAAAGTAGTAAAGGAGTTTTGCTATTTGGGGAGCAAAATAACTGATGATGGTCGAAGTAGAGAGGATATAAAATGTAGGCTGGCAATGGCAAGGAAGGCGTTTCTGAAGAAGAGAAATTTGTTAACATCCAGTATTGATTTAAGTGTCAGGAAGTCATTTCTGAAAGTATTCGTATGGAGTGTAGCCATGTATGGAAGTGAAACATGGACGATAAATAGTTTGGACAAGAAGAGAATAGAAGCTTTCGAAATGTGGTGCTACAGAAGAATGCTGAAGATTAGATGGGTAGATCACATAACTAATGAGGAAGTATTGAATAGGATTGGGGAGAGGAGAAGCTTGTGGCACAACTTGACCAGAAGAAGGGATCGGTTGGTAGGACATGTTCTGAGGCATCAAGGGATCACCAATTTAGTATTGGAGGGCAGCGTGGAGGGTAAAAAGCGTAGAGGGAGACCAAGAGATGAATACACTAAGCAGATTCAGAAGGATGTAGGTTGCAGTAGGTACTGGGAGATGAAAAAGCTTGCACAGGATAGAGTAGCATGGAGAGCTGCATCAAACCAGTCTCAGGACTGAAGACCACAACAACAACAACAACAACTATTCTGTAGTGACAAAATCCTACTAGGAGTATTGTTTGATGCGTAAAATTAAAATTACACACTTCCGTCACATAAAACTCTCAAGTAACAAGCCTTGAAGTTTAATCTCATCAGAGCCAGTTGATTTACAAGATGCACTGCACTTTTCCAGGCGCGTTCCACCCAACTTACACTATTTGGGCAAAAGGATCCGGTCACCCCTAAGCAATGCGGAAATTACCACTGGAAAGCACAAGAGGGGAACCCTGTAGTATAAAAGAAGCGTTAAGTACTGCGTTGTCAGCAGAGCAAAAGTAACAGCAGCATGGATCACTCAGGACAGCTCAGTGGCATCAACGGTGGACTGGTCATCTGATGTAACCTGAGTAACAAATTCATCACGGATGATGGTTGGGCAGCTCTAAAAGGGCATAGCTCTCCTCACCTGAGAGCTGCAGATGCACGTTTCGATACCAAAGTTACAGTAAAAGTCACGTCCCTAAGTACACTTCCTTAGAGAAAAAGTGAAGCAACCAGAATGAGAGCAGGCGACGAAATGAAACATCGCAGGTTGAGAGGGTATGCGATGCCATTTCAGTGATTATAATATCGAGTCGAATTTACGGAGAACTTGTCTCATATGACGTTGGTCCACATACACTCCTGGAAACGGAAAAAAGAACACATTGACACCGGTGTGTCAGACCCACCATACTTGCTCCGGACACTGCGAGAGGGCTGTACAAGCAATGATCACACGCACGGCACAGCGGACACACCAGGAACCGCCGTGTTGGCCGTCGAATGGCGCTAGCTGCGCAGCATTTGTGCACCGCCGCCGTCAGTGTCAGCCAGTTTGCCGTGGCATACGGAGCTCCATCGCAGTCTTTAACACTGGTAGCATGCCGCGACAGCGTGGACGTGAACCGTATGTGCGGTTGACGGACTTTGAGCGAGGGCGTATAGTGGGCATGCGGGAGGCCGGGTGGACGTACCGCCGAATTGCTCAACACGTGGGGCGTGAGGTCTCCACAGTACATCGATGTTGTCGCCAGTGGTCGGCGGAAGGTGCACGTACCCGTCGACCTGGGACCGGACCGCAGCGACGCACGGATGCACGCCAAGACCGTAGGATCCTACGCAGTGCCGTAGGGGACCGCACCGCCACTTCCCAGCAAATTAGGGACACTGTTGCTCCTGGGGTATCGGCGAGGACCATTCGCAACCGTCTCCATGAAGCTGGGCTACGGTCCCGCACACCGTTAGGCCGTCTTCCGCTCACGCCCCAACATCGTGCAGCCCGTCTCCAGTGGTGTCGCGACAGGCGTGAATGGAGGGACGAATGGAGACGTGTCGTCTTCAGCGATGAGAGTCGCTTCTGCCTTGGTGCCAATGATGGTCGTATGCGTGTTTGGCGCCGTGCAGGTGAGCGCCACAATCAGGACTGCATACGACCGAGGCACACAGGGTCAACACCCGGCATCATGGTGTGAGGAGCGATCTCCTACACTGGCCGTACACCACTGGTGATCGTCGAGGGGACACTGAATAGTGCACGGTACATCCAAACCGTCATCGAACCCATCGTTCTACCATTCCTAGACCGGCAAGGGAACTTGCTGTTCCAACAGGACAATGCACGTCCGCATGTATCCCGTGCCACCCAACGTGCTCTAGAAGGTGTAAGTCAACTACCCTGGCCAGCAAGATCTTCGGATCTGTCCCCCATTGAGCATGTTTGGGACTGGATGAAGCGTCGTCTCACGCGGTCTGCACGTCCAACACGAACGCTGGTCCAACTGAGGCGCCAGGTGGAAATGGCATGGCAAGCCGTTCCACAGGACTACATCCAGCATCTCTACGATCGTCTCCATGGGAGAATAGCAGCCTGCATTGCTGCGAAAGGTGGATATACACTGTACTAGTGCCGACATTGTGCATGCTCTGTTGCCTGTGTCTATGTGCCTGTGGTTCTGTCAGTGTGATCATGTGATGTATCTGACTCCAGGAATGTGTCAATAAAGTTTCCCCTTCCTGGGACAATGAATTCACGGTGTTCTTATTTCAATTTCCAGGAGTGTATATTCGGTCGGGGACTGATGTGCGGATCTTGCTGGCTACGGGAGTACCACGACAGTAAGCAGACAGCGCATAGATACATGAACCATTTGTAGACGAGCATAATCCTGCTGAAAAATGGTACCACAATACCGTCGCGCAAGACGTAACACAAGAGGACGCAGTGCATCCGTGACGTGCCGTTGCGCCATCATGGTTCTTTCGATCACTATCAGTCGTGACTGAAGTATTCCCCGATTGATCCCCACTCCATGGGGCTAGGGCACTGCTATGCCTCTCCAAAACACTGGAGAAATAAGCACTTCCGCGAGGTTGTCGCCATACTTGCCAACGATGGTCATCCAGAGCAGTTCAGAACCGCGATTCATTGCTGAATGAAACTACATCTCATAGTATCCCTCTACAATTTTTCCCCGCCACATTTCCCTCCATTAGCAAATTTACGGTTCTTTGATGCATCTTGTTGTGTCCTATCAACTGATTCCTTCTTTTAATCAAGTTGTGCCCTAAATTACATTTTCTCCAATGGGATTCGGCTCCTCCTCATGGAACATAAAAATATGTGAAATTACCGAATAACATTACTGAACACACGTAGCCTGAGCACATCCCCCAAAAGGCGCGCTAAATGAAAAACGAAAAAAAAAAAGATCCACTCGAAGTGGAACTTTCGACGTGTAGTGGTAGGGAAAAGATGTTGCAAACAGTGAGAACGTATATGCTTGAATTTTGTTGTTATGGCCTTATATGTATTCTAAACAGGGATCTGATTAAGCCAATAAAAACAAAATTACTTGGAAAATTAACGGTACTGCTCGCACAGACTTTGCCAGGGAGACCTTTATGGCGACGAGAAATAAGCGTGTTGCTCATGTGTTAGTGATGAATGATGCTATCCGATGTCGTCAGCAGCTAGATGGTGCCGGCAGCGGAACAATAGCAGGTTCTTTAATGTTGAAGCACAGCCGTTACATCTTCTTGACGTCTGCATAATCCTTTTGGGAACAATAACATCCCTCCGTTGACTCCTGCTAGATGTGAACTGATCGTAAGCATTCAATATTGTGGTCCATGAACGTCTATATTTTGACCACAGTAACATTTCTACCATACGGAACAATTCCTACTGCCAATTTCACGGTTATTAAAGTGATATGAAAAGGGATACTAGTCGTTGGTTTTGATCACTGATGTAGGAAACATGGGACAAACGTCGTAAACAACATGGCGGCTGTAACGAGATATTTGTGGTGATTTTTCAAACGGGGAAAACTGCAGATTATTCTGTCGCCATAAACAGGATGTTTGCTTTTACATTCGTTGGCTTCGCCTACTAACACCCAAACTGTGAAAATACGCATCCATTACCGTTACGTCACTGGTCAAAGCAAACGACTAGTATCGAATATTCCCCTTGGCTCTGCAAACCCCGCACCCCAGCCTATTCACGCGACTGTTGGTGTCAATGTATGCTCCCGAGAAAAATTCTGTTCTCTCTCTCTCTCTCTCTCTCTCTCTCTCTCTGTGTGTGTGTGTGTGTGTGTGTGTGTGTGTGTGTGTGTGTGTGTGTGTGTGAATTCCTAAGGGACCAAACTTCTGAGGTCATCGGTCCCTAGACTTACACAGTACTTATACTAAGAACAACACACATATCCATGCCTAAGGGAGGACTCGAACCCCCGGCGTGTTCTATGTATGTGAAGGCTCATTCCAGAGATATTCCTCTTCTATGACAAGCACCAAAGATAATTCTGCAATCACACCGGTAGGAAAGTAAATCTTCAGCAATGAGATCTGTAATAACATTATCATTAACAAGATATTTGTAAACCATATGTCAACGAATCGTGTCTGTTTTGATGTGGAAACTGTAACTGTTCAGCTGTGCGAGTTATGTGTTTTGCAGGGAATCCGCTCACTGTGTGTAAACAGTTGTGGTAAACCGCATGAAAGCCACGCTCAGTCTGTCCCGTATTCTAAACCAAACGTCGTTAGTCCAGAACGCGAGCTGTTCCCGGATGTGGCTGACCACCATGTCTCACTCTGTATTAAGCTAAACGAAAAAGTCTGCTTACACAAGCGTACTAATCTTTCTTATCTTGTTCTTATGGTCGTTACACATATGATGGAGGCAGTAGATCTGATTCGTTGCTGACACTGATTCTGTAAATTTTTTCATTAACGTTTCACGTGATTTAAGTGTACGAAGATGCCTACTGTACGTTCCTTGAATATATCTCTGTCACTTTTATTGGGATCAAACCGACAGGATAGTAGCATGTTTATAAGTTTCCTCGATCTTTTCTTTCAGACTGAGTCAATGGAACTCCCCAAGAGTACGTGGGTCGTAGGACACATTGGTACAGGAGACGTTCTGTGAAGTTTGGAAGGTAGGACACAAACTACTGTCGGAAGCAAAGTCGAGAGGACGGGTTGTGAGTCGTGCTTGTGTAGGTCGGTCGGCGGAGCGATTGCCCGCGAAAGGCAAAGGTCCGGCACACAGTTTCAATCTGCCAGGAAGTTTCAGTCACGTACATGCCCGCTTTCTAGAACTGGGGCCACGTATTTAAATTTCGATTTCGACATTACTATAACAGACAGTGGACGATATTTCAGACTAATTTCGGTAGATGGTGTTCACAATAAACGTATCTGCTATCTGACACGTGTCTATGGCTATAACTGTAATCGAATCTTCTTCAACCAAATCGATATTCTATTTATTACGGGACGCATAAATTCAACCCTACTCTTTCCGTGTATTCTCAGAGTTATGCGGCGCTGATATACAAATTAGTCAACAGAATCGTTGGCAAACAAGCTAAGTGGGGCTCACGCCTAACGAGTAAATCATTATACACTAGATTCTTCCACCAGAATTTTCTGCTAAAACATTAACGATATCACTGATTTTATCGAAACGATTTCCAAAAGGTTCATAAACTTGTTAGCAAAGTGCATTCGCGACCTTGTTATGCACCGAGAATTCTTCAACTGAATTTATTTTTTTCTTTAAGGTGAATGACGGGTAGACACTTCTGAAAATGCACGAACGATTTCGCTCCGTACCCTCACCTAATATAGGCTTGCACTCCGTTCCTAACCCGCTCGTCGTCGATGAGATGTTAAATTCTAACCTTCCTCCCTTCTTTTTTCAGGCGAGGTTATTTGGCTTTTAGTACAGAACAGCATGACTCAATGTGAAAAATCCACCATTGTCGCTACCAGCGGTAAAATGTTCCTACTGGAACACAAAAAACGGCGATTGTTTCTTGAAAGACATCATGTTTCCGGCAGTGACTGTTAAACTGTTTATTTCCACTATTGCAATTGCAGCCTTACGAATGTATATAACAGCAAATGACAACGACGTATAATCAACTCTTATCCTCACCCCCCCCCCTCCTTTCCTCTGTCCTTTTCCTGGGCTCCCTCTCCCCCCCCCCCCCCTCTACCATCCTCTTTTTTCCCCACCTACCCTCTCTCTGCCCCCCTTCTCTCCCCCGAGTCCTTTTGCATTTCCCTCCTCTGCCTTTTCCCACTCCCTCTCGCGTCTGCCCTGCCCCCCCTCCCCCCCCCCTCTGTTCTCGCTTCCCGTGCCCGGGGGATTTTCTCTGCCTCGTGATGACTGGGTGTTGTGTGATGTCCTTAGGTTAGTTAGGTTTAAGTAGTTCTAAGTTCTAGGGGACTGATGACCTCAGATGTTAAGTCCCATAGATGTTAAGTCCCATAGTGCTCAGAGCCATTTGAACCATTTTTGAACCTCCCCCCCATTATGAGTCCTCTCCCTCCTTTGGTTTCCCCCCCCCCCTTTCGTTTTTCCTCTCCTCTCTCCTTGTTTTCCCCCTCATCTGTCCAGCACCCCCCCCCCCCCATCTGCCCTTGGCTATGGTGTGTCATATTTGTGCCGACATTTTAGTGCAGTGTTTCCAGTGAGTGTTCAGTGTTGTGTGTCTTTTCCGAAGTGTTGCGAATGGACATCATACTGTCGTTGGGTTTGATTTTTATATCTCTTGCTAACAGAAACCAGACTGTCGCCATGTTTTTTAATTGTCTGTCTCCTATGTTGCCTGTCTGCTTCCTGTATATTTTATTAGCATTGCCAACCCATTTGCTTTAAGTTTTAACTTTCCGCAATTCTCCCCCGTTTTACAATTTAAGTCACCGTTTTATCGCCTGCTTTTATTGTTTCTTATCTTCTTCTTACGTTTTAAACAATCTGTAGGCTGCAGAGCAGCGTACTAAGCTGCTGTCAGCCCGCCCCTTTCAGGGGGAATCGCAATTCAATAAAGGAAAAAAAAGAAACGACATATAAATGTGTCAGTTTGTATAAAGTAGACATAGCTTAAAGCCAAAACTTTTTCCCTTGATAATGGCCTAAGGTCGAAATTGCAATAGTGGAAATAAAATGTTTAACAATCACTGGCGGAAACATGATGTCTTTTAAGAAATTTCACATGACTGTGAAACCTGGTTATGATAAGTTAAAATGCGATTGTGTTTCTGTTTATGTAAAAAGCTGTGACTGAAAAGTGGGGAACCAGTTGTCTCATTCTACCTTCTCAACATATTTAAAAATTTTCCCAAAAATTTGGCCTACGAATATTTTCACGCTTTTTTAACTTGTAACTCACCTCGAACTCCTGCAAGTTCCCCTAACTGTAACTCGTACCCACCAGTCCATAGCTGTAAGTTGCTCATACCCATCCACTTCACTCATTCATTTAACCCAAATCAGTTATCTCTTTGTGTGTCTTTGCCACTGTCTACTGTGTCACAGTCACAGTCCCTTCAGTTCTGTTCTACTACTAATACTGTCTCCTCTCACAACCATCTCCATCTTGCTCTCTCTTAATGCTAATATCTCATTCCTTCTTTCGCGACGCTGCTGTCTCGTCTCATCGTCACTATGTCTCTCTTTCTCGTTGTCATTGCCTTGTACTCTGCCTCTCACTACAACAGGCTCTCACCCTCTCCCACTGTCTCCTCTTTATTCCTCCTACACTGGCACTGTCTCCTCCATCTTTTCCTAGCACTGTTCTGTCACTGTAAATTACGTCCTACTGCTACTGCGTCCATCTCTTTCTCTCACACTGCCATTATATCCTTCGCTCTTTCTATACGACAACCACTGCACTACTGTTCAGCATTTATTACTTTTTCGTCTTGTTCTCATTGCCACCGTCTCTTTCTCTCTCACCACGAAAAAGCACGAAAGCCAAAAGTTTTGGGAAAATTTTTAAAAATCCTAAGGAAGGCAGAATGAGGCAGCTGGTATCTCACTTATCAGTGCCGTTTCAATAAAAAGGGACATATTCCCCACTTTTTGCGCTCCAATAGTAACATTTTTCTGCTGATTACCTTCTTTTCCCTGCTGCAGCAGGGCATGTAACTCACATGAAATGAAATCATTTGTTAGTAGAATTTAGACAATTTACTTATGTGAAACTGAAATAAAGCAAAACTAAGTTTACAACTCGGTCGGGATCTACGTGCAAATAAATTCTGCAAATGCTTCAGTACTACAATATGGCATCCCTGATTGGATTCAGGATTTCCTAGAAGAAAGAACACAACATGTCATTCTTAACGGTTCAAAATCTGCAGATGTAGAGGTAATTTCGGGAGTACCGCAGGGAAGCGTGATAGGACCTTTATTGTTTACAATATACATAAATGACTTAGTTGACAACATCGGTAGCTCCGTGAGGCTATTTGCAGATGACACGGTTGTCTACAAGAAAGTAGCAACATCAGAAGACTCGTACGTACTCCAGGAGGACCTGCAGAGGATTAATGCATGGTGCGACAGCTGGCAGCTTTCCCTAAACGTAGATAAATGTAATATAATGCGCATACATAGGGGCAGAAATCCATTCCAGTACGATTATGCCATAGGTGGTAAATCATTGGAAGCGGTAACGACCGTAAAATACTTAGGAGTTACTATCCGGAGCGATCTGAAGTGGAATGATCACATAAAACAAATAGTGGGAAAAGCAGGCGCCAGGTTGAGATTCATAGGAAGAATTCTAAGAAAATGTGACTCATCGACGAAAGAAGTAGCTTACAAAACGCTTGTTCGTCCGATTCTTGAGTATTGCTCATCAGTATGGGACCCTTACCAGGTTGGATTAATAGAAGAGATAGACATGATCCAGCGAAAAGCAGCGCGATTCGTCATGGGGACATTTAGTCAGCGCGAGAGCGTTACGGAGATACTGAACAAGCTCCAGTGGCGGACACTTCAAGAAAGGCGTTACGCAATACGGAGAGGTTTATTATCGAAATTACGAGAGAGCACATTCCGGGAAGAGATGGGCAACATATTACTACCGCCCACATATATCTCGCGTAATGATCACAACGAAAAGATCCGAGAAATTAGAGCAAATACGGAGACTTACAAGCAGTCGTTCTTCCCACGCACAATTCGTGAATGGAACAGGGAAGGGGGGATCAGATAGTGGTACAATAAGTACCCTCCGCCACACACCGTAAGGTGGCTCGCGGAGTATAGATGTAGATGTAGATAATGGAGACATTTTAGAGCACATTTCTCCGTGCTACGTCACTGTATAAACTACGGTTTCGTCTCACACTGGATATTACGTGCGTATTCTACGTGTACAAACAGGATAACTTTGAATACCTGTTACTGGAAAAGGGATAAAAATATCAAGAAAATTTTCAAGGTTGTTCGAGATCGAGCTCTCAGAAACATATCGCGAAAATTTCAACCATTTGCTGTGCGTAGCCGTCTTGAAATCTGTTAATGGATTTTGGTTCACTGGTGACGGCGAAAATATGGTAAAAAAACGCTTTTTGTGGAGTTTTCCGAGGAACCGCCCATGAACTAATGGTGCTCAGTAATTCCCACCAATCTCGCCTCAGACCACATCACATACAAAAAGAGCCAACCGATTTGCTCCATTTGTGTAAGCAGGAGAAAGTGAGTAATGTTCATACTTGAGCCTATATTGTAGGATAGGGACGCTGAGACAACGCTTCTGTTGGGTATACAAACGGTCCCTAGCCCATCGGCTATCCAAAATACTTGACCCTACCATTTTATCACCAATGGAAACCGAGATATGCGGTCCGGAAAATCTCGCATTGACGCACGGCGTTTTGGAGCGTGTTAGGTACGCATGCTATTCCATGCACAACGGTTTTGTAGGCTTGCTACAAAATCACAGAGTAAAAATGCATTTAAATTTGGTATTTGTTCTGTTGCTCTTACACGTGGTTGGAATGGCGGGCTGTATGGAAATGTGCATCATTGAGACAGGAACTGACTGATCGGCTGTGCTTGTCCCCTAGAGGATTTGACTGAAGCTGAGTGTAGGCAGTGTCTGCGTGCGTCAAGTTTGTTGTGAAATACGCTGAAATTCATTTACCGTATCTCCTACTTAGAGCACATACACTACCAAATCTTTATTAATCTGTCAATGTCTTTCTAAGTTCACAGCTATTCTTACGAACGACTAATTCGTTGATATAATATTAATTTATTTCGAATGCCATCAAAGCACTACAAGACAGCAGAAATGTGTGAAGAAACGTCGCCACTATTCAACTCATTCCACCTTCAGGAATGCAGTCAAAGGTTTCGCTAACCAAGACATTTTATCCATGGATACCATATATGAAATAAGGATGTTGTAGTGACCAACTTGAGTGTGGTTTTGGGAAGATTACCACATTATCTAGGCTTCAGTTATACTTTATGAGATCAACACAAAAATGTAACTTCAGATCTTCAGATATACCCTGATGTAATTTTCAAAAAAAAAAAAAAAGTTAAAAAGGAGAAAACACGAAAAAATGGCAATGCATACATCTACGCGATTATTTGTGAAACATTGTTTTATGTTGATATGTCTGTCGATATCTAACAATATTATCTTAGTTGCTTTGATTTTGTAATAAGTCGTATGTGTTATTGTTAATAGTAACTTAATAATAGTAACCTAACATACTGGTATATGAATAAAATCTGTACATCCTATACAGGTGGTGGACAAAAATATGGAAACGCCACATACACTCCTAATACGATGTAGGAGAACCGTTGGCATTCAAAACAGCTTCTAGTCGTCTCGGAATGGTTAAATACAGGTCCAATTTGGTTTGCAATGGAATCTTCCGGCAAAATAGTGGCATGTTTAGGAATCATGATGTTGGAGGGTGGCGAACATGCAGCCTTCTCTCCAAAGTACATCACAAAGGCTCAATAACATCGACATCTGGTGACTGATGACCAGGCAAATGCGACAATTCATCCTCGGCTCACAAAATCAGTCCTGGGCAATGCGCACTGTGTGAACAGAGGCCCCTCCTCCTGGAACACAGCATCGCGATCGGGGAACAAACATTGTACCCATGGAATGGGCCTGATCAGCTGAACTGAGCTCAAAATCCTTCGCAGTAATGCGACGTTGAGCAGTACCCATGGTGCCCGTGGAATACCACGATATGTCTGCCCAAATCACCACCGAACGCCAGCCATGTTTCACTCTTGAATCGAAAACACTACCAGAACTTGGAAACAGTGTGAAACAAGACCCATCCGACCAAATGTCTTTCTTCCATGGCCCCATAGTTCAGGTTTCATGGCTTAGGCAAGACACTCTCCTGTTACAGGCATATGCACCGCTGACGATGGTTTTGGAATTCCATCGGGTCCTGCAGTTCCCTGCTTCCGTAGCTCTACTCGTGGTTTTTGGTTTGACAGGGTTCGCAAATGGGACATTCACTTCTGCAGTGACTTTTGTAGCTGTCGTCCTCTTATTTTTCGTCGCAATCCTCTTCAATGGTCATCCGTCATGATCAGGCAACACACACTTTTCCGCGTTTTCGCTCAGCGGATGATGTTCTTTCGGTTTCCTTGTATGCGGTATAAATCTTCAATACGGTACCTCTTGAAACACCAAAAATGTCTACTACCTTGGTTACAGAAGTGTCCAATATACGAGCACCAAGCGTTTGCGCACGTACGAATTCACATATCTGTCACAACGCACTCAAAACTGCACAGAACACAATTCCGTCGACGACTGTCTCTTGAAACGTATTGAGAATATTGCACAGGTGCCGTTAGTGATCAGACACCTGAATTTACGGTTAAGCATCCATTTCTCGCTGTGTTGTCATATTTTCTTCGAACCCCTGTATTTCTTAAGTTAATAATTTTGGTGGTTGCAGTTGCTGGAGTTATTCATTTGACTATACAGTTTCAGGAAGTTCAAACAGGTGTCATCTACAAGTATTTTAATAATATAATGTACATACAAAATAGGCAACGGCCTTGCTGTAGTGGATACACCGGTTCCCGTCAGATCACCGAAGTTAAGCGCTGTCGGGCGTGGCCGACACTTGGATGGGTGACATCCCGGGCCGCCATGCTCTGGTGCCATTTTTCGGGGTGCGCTCAGCCTCGTGATGCCAATTGAGGAGCTACTCGACCGAATAGTAGCGGCTCCGGTCACAGAAAACCATCATAACGACCGGGAGAGCGGTGTGTTGACCACACGCCCCTCCTATCCGCGTCTTCAGCTAAGCATGATACGGCGGTGGGATCTTCCCGATGGGCCACTTGTGGCCCGCAGACGGAGTGTGCATACTAAATCATATTATAATTACTATCATCATTATTGGTGTTATTATAACTGTGTAATGTACTCAGTATGCACTACAGAATTTTGCTGTCTTTTGCATAATAATGAAATCTATCAAAATAAAGTACTGAGAGCATATTTATCAATTCAAAAAAATGGTTCAAATGGCTCTGAGCACTACGGGACTTAACATCTCAGGTCATCAGTCCCCTAGAACTTAGAACTACTTAAACCTAACTAACATAAGGACATCACACACATCCATGCCCGTGGCAGGATTCGAACCTGCGACCGTAGCAGTCGCGCGGTTCCGGACTGACGCGCCTAGAATCGCTCGGCCATTAATCAATTCCTTGGGATATAATAGATTGAGTGAGTAACCTGTAAAAATAATATAGTTCATGATGTTTGACACAGTTCGAACCCATGTTAAACGTAAGTTACAATTCATGTAGGTGAACACAGGTCAGAAATATTGTCAACGCATCAGGATATGTCTTAAGTGGAGAGGCTGAGAGGGATACCTTGCGTATAGAGTACATTTAGCGGCCCAATCACGATTGGTTGATGCTGTCTTGATATTACATTTGTTTCTGACAAAGGCTATCTCGTCAGAATTCCGTACAGGATTCTGTCGATCGTGATTTAAGAATTAGATGGCATAATTGATAGGACTGTGAACTTATTTTAGAGTAGTACGGTGTTCAAATTCCTGCGCGAATATCCTGATTCTGGCGGCCCAGACTCGCTTTAGGTGAATGCCGTGGTAGTCCCTTCGCAACATCTCAAGAAAGTGAAACAGTACCTGGTCAGCTCAGGTGAGAGTTGCAGATGGATATGCACACACGATGCAGTCATGGCCAAAGATCTGTCTGCTCACGTTGCGTCTTCTGAAGTTGTGTCCCTCTCGCAGAAGATTTCGCACGGTCGTGGCTCCGTTGATGATTTAGTTCTGTCGATATGCTGTAGAAATATGCAGGTCTGCTTTCTAGTAATAGGTACGTAATTTTTTTAAGGAATATGAGAAATTTATTCCACTTTGCAGTGTCTGAGGCAAAACTTAACCAAATCGCAGCACTTACATAGTGTCCCAGGATGTATAAAATACAGTTGACAATTACTGAAATACATGAAAAAGAAAAAACGTGAATTAGTTGCAAACTAAGGCGTGCACACACTTTGTTCAACATGTAAACTTCACAACAGATATTCGGATTTGGATTATGACATTGGCGATGATGTGGCGTAAACGAATAGCGAAATTCTGTATCACCCGCTGAAGTGTCGGAACATCGATGCTGTCAATGACCTCCTCAGCCGCTGCTTTCAGCTCAGCAATGGATTTGAGGTTATTGCTGTACACCTTGTCTTTGATATAGCCCCAGAAAAAGGAGTCGCATTTGTTCAGATCCGGAGAATATGGCGGCCAATGGAGGCCCATGCCAGTGGCCTCTGGGTGCCCCAGAGCCAGAACGCGGTCGCCAAAGTGTTCCTCCAGGACATGAAACACTCCCATGCTTCGATGAGGTCGAGCTCAGTCTTGCATGAACCACGTCTTGTCGAAATCAGGGTCACTTTGTATAATGGAGATGAAATCACGTACCGTTCGGTGGTCACCACGCCATCGAGGAATATCGCAACGATTATTCGGTGGCTGGACATTTCACACCACGCAGGCACCCGTTGAGGGTGAAGAGAGTTCTCCATCGCGAAACGCGGGTTGT
This sequence comes from Schistocerca americana, assembly GCF_021461395.2. Classification (NCBI taxonomy): domain Eukaryota; kingdom Metazoa; phylum Arthropoda; class Insecta; order Orthoptera; family Acrididae; genus Schistocerca; species Schistocerca americana. Next base: position 359,520,829 of record NC_060119.1, on the reverse strand, counting down.
CAGTCCCCGAAATGCGCCAGTCTTGATTATTGATGACCCCGTCCAAACCAAAGTGGGCTTCGTCGCTAAACCAAACCAGACGCATGCGCATACTAATTCCCATCATGCTCCGCGGCCAACGGTGCAGTTTGAACGTCTTAACACAAACCGTTCAGAATTTATGACGATTTTATTCCATATAGTTCAATAATTGTCACGCTATATGCTGAGAGGTTCAAATATCATTCGTCTGTTACCATTTAATGTGCCACTGTACAGTGTAGTATAGACTATTACACAATGCCATATATTCGTATATATTAGTGCTACGATCAACCTAATCGTTTGAACCGAAGACACGAACTCACGGAAATGTAACTGAAATTGGATAACACTGCATCAAAAGTTAATATCCTGTGCAGTGATAGCATTTTTGCTTGAAACGCCTGGTTAAATCCGCAGGACAGAACAGGTAGTTGGAAGTGTCTAAAGGGGCCAAAAATGAGCGGCTGTCAGTTACACTCGAACACATATAACTTTATTTAGTTGCCGAAACATTACAGCGCAAATTTCCGACCTTAACTATCGACTGAATATGTCACACAATCTTATGGCTTAAGGGCACAACCTCTTTAATTTTTAAAACGGCTGAAGGTCCATGATTTAAAACACAACTACAATAAATTTTCAAAATTAAATAATATTTCAAATGAGGCTGAAAGCCCAAGAATCTAAGACTTGACAAGTAAGGAATTTTAATTTTAAAACGGCTGAAGGCCCATTATTTAAAGCCCAACTAAAAGCATACAGATTCAAACCATCGGCTATGAGCCATTAAAATGCACAATTAAACACCAATAAGAAAAGGCAATACAGCCAGCGGCGGTCAGAAGTTTCCGGCATCCGGGGGTTGGTCTGCACCTGAAATATTAACATTCGCTTAGGGGAGACAGGTAGTTGGCCCAACTACATCCGATCCGCCGGCAACCCAACCAAGACACAGTCAACGGACCCACCGAGAAGACGGCTTCTTTTCTACCCGACGAGTACACAAGGAACTCCAATGCCAAAATGTAAAAGGCGTAGCCGCCCATGACCATGAATGCATAAGCTGTCAAAACTACATATACGTGTTGCACAGCGACAACACGGTGAGAAAAGGACACTGCCTGAATTTTGAGTCAGCAGTAAGGGTAACGGCCACAAGGCAGAAAATTCTGCTGGTGCACTTCAAATAACCAAAGTAATGTTAAATTCTACCGGATAGTGGCCAAACTTTCGCCAACTCGAACACTCGCTGTTGCTCACGGGAGTGCCCCCAACAGCCAAACATGAAAACCAACGGCACAATGGGAACAGACTGGCTTCGGTAACTAAATCACCACTCAACTTGGATGTCCTGGGTCGGTGAGCCACGAACCTCGTAGCAATCGGAACAGCTCCCACACACTCTGACACTGTGTAGAGACCGCCAGAGAGCCCGGCCCACTGCGCAGCGCGGAGATTTCCTGGCTGATCCACACCAACCGACCGACTGCCGCACACCGGCTAGCCGGAAACTATGAACACGAGACCAAAGGTAGTACAGGTGCGAATATCGATACAAACCACTGCTGCCACACGTAGAAAGAGGAAGAACCACGGCATAACCGCAATAACCGCGGGAAACCAAACGCAGAGTAACAGTGAAGGTTTAAACCAACGCATAAGCCGGGGCCAGGACGGCCCACTGCTCACGCCACGAACAGCGCCCTAGTCATTCTTCCCAGCGACTCAAGACTACTAGCCCCCAACTATTCTTAAGCTGCAGTGGTGTCTCTGTCTCCTAGTTCTGGCAAACCAGAGGCCAGGAAATATGACGCTACCATGTAAAGCCACGCTACCACCAAACAATGAGAAGTTGGAGAACAGTATTCACGTGAATACCCACGCCTTAGCTCGTAATCACGATGCAATACGATATGCAGTAGATGGATTTGAGACATATTACAGAACATTTCAGTCTGCACCAGGCCGATTAGCCATAAATATTGCACCTTGCACCTCGGTGTGACTGGTTTCCTTTCTCAAGAAATGCCCACTCTCAGGTAGCGCTCCGTCTCTGATGAACGCGTTGTGGGTGAGGCATGCTCTAAACTCCGTTCCTTCAGCAGAGCGTTGACAGAACTTCACGGGGAAAGCGTGCCCCGCCCCCAGAGGTGGTGACAGCCGCCGCTCAGGCACACATGCTGAAGGAGGTTCCCAGGGGAGGCAGTATCTGGCTCCGTCAATAACCAACTTCGTTATCTACATGCCAATAACATACTGCGCTTCAGACACCAAGTAAATTGCGTTTCGTAGCAATCGCACGGATGGAACGGATGTAAGGGCCGATCGATGCCCTGGAACCCGTCCACGAAGCGCTCTACCTCACCAGACGATGCAGATACTTGTGGGTTGACACGTAAGCACTTCCGCAACACAGTTCGCGAGCCTGACTGTTGTCGAACGTCAATATCGTTTGGAATCGTCTGTTTCCTTCCTTCATACGCTCGATGTCGCTTAAATAATAGAAACTTCAAGAGAATTCTCCGAACTCGAGGGTTGGAAGAGCCTTGTAGTTCCGAGATATTAGTCATCTGAACACCCGTGACACGACGAGAATCATGTCCTAAAGCATTCGTACCCGTGTCGGGCAAAGAAGATAGGTTTATTAGAAACCTCTGTACCAGTAAGAAATTAGGAAGAAAGAGAGAAGTTATCAGGAACAGAGCATAACCTCGGATGAGACGATACAGCATTTATTTCACTAACGTTTGTCCCAGAATATACAAAATACGTTCCAGAGGGTTAAAATATTATAATTTCTCTGCTACCATGTAATTAAATATATAACAGATGAAGTAATCCCTCTACCCCAATTTCAACCACAACATGCACGAAGAGTGCCCAAATATCGTGAAATTATTCAAGTAACAAGAGAAATTAGTTATTAATGTCAAAGGCCTGAATCGCTTCATTAACCGCGGTAGTAGGTTGTGAAACAGGCAAACTGAATATAATAAGTAGTCAGTGTGCCTCAGGACTAAACTACAAGTGACCATAATGACTAACTGACGTTCATTACCCGACAATTAATTAATGTAATTCATTTTAAAATTGTTCCGTGTTGAAAGTACTGTTACCGACAGTTGAAAGTCATCACAGAAGCCTTATATTTGGAGTTACAACCACTTTCCAAGTATATAAGCCAAATTTGAATTTAGCCACCTAGATGGTACGTTAATACGACAAGCTCCGTAATTACAATACAACTCTGAACACAGAGACTGAACAGCACCTGAATGCAAGAAAAACTCAAATTCCACTGCATACTCAAATCAACACACATAATTATGATAAGAATACCCGCAACCGAACAATCTTTAACTATTGAACTTAGGTTGATTCTAGTTGGCTCATGTATCAGAGGAAGAAGAACTACTTCTATGTTAATTAGTTTCTTTTGAAGCTGTGGATGCCATTTTAACCGAGTACGATCAAGTAGCTAATAAATTTAATACTGGCCAATGTAGTGCAGCGTCTACCACTTGATGTCAACAATTCTTTTGTCGTCCTGATGAGCGAGGCTCTGGGGTTCCACGTTGACAGAGTGGTAAGAAACAGTCTGAAAAGCCTGTAGGGATATTGTGCTGAGAACAAAAGCACGATAAGCTGTGCTGTAAAATAATTGTTAAGAAAAAATTCGAAACGTTGCGACGTCTGCTAGTTAAATTAGCATTGCTCTTAACCAATCAGGCCATCGAGCGCGCAAATTCAAATGGCTCGCCAGATACACTTACTTGTTTTCATAGCGTAGGCGACGGCGCAAGAGACTGCTCAGCCTTCGGCTCTGGTTCAATCCTTACTTCAGTTCCACATCTAATTTTTGTACCGCTCTCTCGATCGGTTTTAGGAAAACAAATGAAGGACAAATTTGGCGAAACCGTCTCTGGTGGGCCGCTTGAATCTGAAATCGCAACGGTCCGATTGGCTAACTTCAATGCTAATTAATTCGGAAACTTAACAACTGTTTCTCAGCACAGCCTACTCTGCAATACTTTAGAAACTTTTCAAAGTGTTTCTGACTATCCTGTACATGAACATATATATTGGATAGGTATTACTTATAATTTGCTAAATGTATGAACAGCTGCTCAGGTTAGAAAGGAATACTGCACTCTTGTTTTCTACCACATTATGATTTTTCACATAAACAGTCATGTGTGGTAACACTTGTTCAACAACTAAGATTAAATATTGTCGACGTGAAAAAATAGTTTACAAGTCTTTTTTCAAACATGCAACTTGAAGGCGAATATGACGAGCTTGTGAACAGATCAGAGATAGTTATTACATACAGCACCACATGGTCACGAAATGTACTTAGTCTGTGATTTACCATTCTAACAATGAGGAAAATACGAAGGTTGTCTGTGAAATAAGGTTCGCAAGGACCTGCAGTCGCTAGGAACGCTTTTACGCGGAATCCAGCGGCACTTGCGTGTAGTTTGGTTCTCGGTCTCCCGTTTCCTGCTCCAGCGAGCTGTCTGCGACACTCGGCTTGGTAGGCGTTACAGATGGAGCTCCCATACACATCTCATGCTAGGTGCGAATTACGCTCTGTGATTTGTTTCTTGTGTGCAAGAAAGACTGCGCCGATGGATATTCATTCCCAACTGTGTAAAGTCCACAGAGAAATGTGTATGAGCGTACAACATACCAGCAAATGGTGGAGAGACTTCAGAGACGACGTACAGACGTGCATGGACGACACGACTGTGAAAGTAAAAGAAGCAATGCGGAAAGATCGAAGGGTGACGGTTCGGGAGCCGTGTAACGTTACCTCTGGTGTCAGCAATACCATCACTGACAAAAATTTTACAGACCATTTAGGATATGCCAGGGTTTGTTCAATGTCGGTCCTGAGAATGCTTACGGAATTTCATCAGAAATGGTGGGATTCAAACAGGGCAGGGCCCTCTCGACAAGGTGAATTTGTAGAAGTTAGATCGCAAATCCCAATAACGACGTGAGTCAACAAAGGTAACAGACAATGACTCGCACCGCAGGCAGCGACGTGCGCCAGCTGGCTCAGAGAAAAATAACATAGACGCTAACCTTGAGAAAAATTTGAGCATTCTTTACCGATGTATACCACATGATCATTGCGTTGAAGCTGAAGCTCTGTGTACTAGGAAGTGTAAAGGATTGCACCACATTTCACTTGTAAAACCGTTTATTGAGAGATAATCTGCTTTTTAACTTAGTCTTTGCCATAACATCTTTCACTTCACTTTACTAGTATGCTTTGTCACACTTAGAAACTGTTAACAGGCAATAATGATTTAAAGTTAACTATCCAGTCAAGAACCTAAGGAACTTGTTTAGACAGTAATTACGAATGCATTTTTAAAGTGAACAGACTACACGGTATTATTGTGTGTACATTATTGCTTGTTCGTTGATCGATTATGTAACGACTATAAAGCTTACATACTTAGAACATATACCGGTACTGCTATTGAGGTTTTAATGAAACATTTTGGTTAACTTGAAAATATATTCTGGATTTAAAGTACTTTCTGAGAGATACCAGATGATACAGTGGTTAGTTTATTTGACAGCTACACGATTATATCACGACGCTACTAGTGAGTGACACAATTTATATTATTTCTTTTGAGCTGTATCTGTTTTATATCTACACAGTTTTTCTGAATTCTTCTGGAAAGAAAAACATATTTTAATAGTAACTTTTGTGGTATAGCTACAGTGAGACAGCCTTTTCTGTAGCACCACAATACGTTACAGTATAGTACGTTCTTGATCATGGTAATGTACGTAAAAGTTACGATGTCTATACGCATAGCATTTCACTTTTGTTTATTACGAGGTAAGTACATTGACTTCTACAGATCTTTGCTTACAGACGACGATAATTACGAAACTTGACACATTTTCACCCTTAACTTATGACAGAGATTATCTTACAACAAGACACACAGTTTAGCTCTACAGTACACGTATTTGAGTGATTAATTTTGTACTTAAAAATTTATTTTTAAAGATTATTGAATTACAAAGATACAAAGAAGGTTTTCGGTGATACATTTCATTCTATTGCTGTAATCTGTAACACCTGAGGGTATAATTACATTAATCCTCAGGGGGTACACGCCTACTTTGTGTACTAAGCGTGTGGCAAGCGTTAGGAGCCCTAGCTAATATGGCATTTGTTTATACAACTTCGCACATCGGTACCATATTTGTCTAACCCAGAATTACACAGCTATCTGATCATCTAACAGAGAGACAAACATTTTCTTTAGTACATCAGTGACACTTGTTTGCGCAATTACACAGTGGATAACTTCACACTTATGAAATTGTATTTTGTCTATATGTGGTGAACAATTCATACTTTCCAGAACCATTGTGATACTATGAGAGCTTTGAATGATGTATTTTGTGTGGGTCATGATTTTTGATGTATGTTTTAGGTAGGTGACACTATTGAAATGAGCAGAGAATTTTTTTAGGTTTTGAAATTATTGCAGAAAGCTACGACGTTTTTTGAGATTTGACTGAGGTGTTATGATTGCGACGACGATGTGTATTATGCTGTTGAGATATGTTTATGATCAATAAGATGACGCTATACAAGGAATGTGATTATGTGTTTATATGTGTATGAATAATGAGTAGTGGTTAAGGACTCTGATTTGGGAAAAAGGATGTTGGAAACCAAGAATCATAGTTTAAGAGGTATGAAATGTGTGTACATGCGTGAATGTATCACAATGCTGCTATTCATGAGATTTCGTTACTACACATTTGTAACGTAAATTCTCAACCTGTGAATTGTTTTATATATATGACGGTGTCACTGTAGCGGAAGCTGCTAGCGTAAATATTTCGGTAAGGAAGGTCAGTGACCTTGACGTAATGTGTTGTGGGTGCCTCACTGGGCGACAGTCGCCTGGGGAAAAAAAATCCATTAGTGCCTACCTTTCAGAGGGACTGGTGGAGAAAAACGAGGCCATTAACCTCGCTATCGACATAACTTTGTAGAAAGCATCACAAATACGACATGCTCATATGTGAAAACATATGATTACACTTTGGAGCTCGTAATTTCTGATATTTACTGAAATGCCTAATGAAATGATGAGAAACATTTTATGTCTATTGTCTTGCTAGTTGAGAGATTTTTTTACTGCTTTATGAAATGCCATATGGCTAGTGAATCGTATTTCACTCCTTGCTTTGGGTATATATTTGCTCATTTTGTTTAATATCTAGTTTCTAGTTGCACAGCAGCATTGGTTAAAATAAAATTTAATAGATGTACTAATAGAAAAGTTTTCTGTCTACAGACCCAGTATATTATAATTTTATGGTCTACTTTTTTAAAAAAGGGAGCACAAATAGACATTTCCATTCACAGGAATTGCATACATAATTTTTTCAACGATTTGGTAACTTTATGGGAGAGTAAGTTTTTGTGATGCATCACTCTAGTGTTAAGATCTGACGTAGGTATTAGACATTTCCTACCTTTACTGTAATATTCTTTCTGTTTGAGCTTTATCATGTTTAGGTATAAGTTATTGCATTTGTTACTTTCTAATACTCTACTAAGCCAGTTTTACTACAGATTTATTTTTCCTGTTGCTGCTCATTAGCTCATATTAGTTGTAATGTTGCATTTGCTTTGCTAATTTAGATATACTGCTGTTTGCTTTGCCAATTTGCATTTTTTGTCATTGCTGTTTGTGTTAATTGTGTGCTGCTACATTGCCTCATCCCTTAGTATATCTATCTGAGCTCAGTAGATTTAAGTTAGGAGGGGTAGGCTATATAAGAGAATGAGTTGTGAAGAATAGGAAAAGAATGCATCGAGAAGTTATATGAAAAAGATTTGGGCCAAAATCAGTGTTGTACAACGAGAAATAATTATTTTGAAAGAGGATATGAACAAAACAGTAGGGTTTAGGGACAACAGGTATAGATAGGACTTTTTGGGAATAATGATGAACTAAGGGAGATCTCCAAGAAGTAAAGAAAGTTTTGTTTGGAAATCAAATACTATAAATACTGCAGTAAAACAAACCCTGTCCTTTCCTTTTGTGTTATTCCGCTATGTGTTTGTGTACCCTTGTGTATTTGTGTTCTTCCTGTCTTTATGTGTTTATCTGATAAGAGTTATTTTGTAGAATTTTTCTAATAATATGCTATTTACTTTGTAAAGATGTTTAGACATTATTTATTCTGTTCTGTTTTAATGCTCATGTGTGAAGTTAATCTTTCGAAAGCTCTTCTCATTTATTTATTTATTTATTTACTTATGTCATAATCCCTGTAACATTGAAGTATATTTTTATTTCTATTCTTTTGTAAACCCTGTCTTACTACAAATGTTATATGTATTATTATGTTATTTAATGATGTTTTCTGTTCCTTTGTAATTGTATTCTTATGTTGTAAATTTATAACTGTATAGACACCAGCTGTTCAAATTAAGTTTCATTTCACTGCACACATTTCTGTTGGTCATAGTATTTGCACAATATGTGAGAAGTTTAAAAAAAGGAGGGACTGTTAGTGTTTGCACGTGTGTCGATAATTCAGCAAGGGTCTGGTTAACAGCTTTGCTGGTTATAAGGACATTTCAAAAAATTTTATTTGTGATTCCACAAGTGGTGGTTCATGGACTTGCTATATTATCCGCAAGACTCTTCGATGGTGATTGTGCACCCGCACAGTCGCAACAGATGGCTGCAAGCCATCTCTACAAGCACTTCAGTGGGTATGCACCTTTGATGGCCCACTAATACCATTATTTCTTCAACGACTGCAGTGGGTCTGCACCTCTGGTGGCCCGCCAATACCATAATCTCTACCAGGACTCCAGTGGGTCTGCTCTATGATGACCTACCTACCAATATTCTTCGAAACTTCGACTGATTCTGCTGTGGGTTTGCTCTGTTGTGGCCCATTACCTGTCTGCATGTCAAGAGTTAGCACTGTCTTTCCATTGGAGGGACAACACTACTTCTTCAAGACTGCATGGAATTCCACTACTTCCGTGTGCATTTTCGTTTACTGATCAGGAATGTCTTTATGGACTGTGAGAAAATGTTTGCCTTTGATCAACACTGTATTAATGAGTGTGTCACGTGATATATTTTTTATCGTTAATATAAAAAAATTACCAAATAATTATTGAGCACTGCCCAAAACAATTTGTAAAGTTTTTTGTGGGGGGCATGGGGGCTACGTAAGTAGGCTGTTTAGGTTTTTATGTTGGTAACGCCACGTAGCGTTCCTATGTAAGTAGGCTGTTTAGGTTTTTATGTTGGTAACGCCACGTAGCGCTCTGTATGAAAATCACTGACTGTGCTGTGTGCAGTCTGTGGCTGATTTGCGTTGTTGTAATATTTGCCATTGTAGTGTTGGGCAGTTGGGTGTGAACAGCGCGTTGTGCTGCGCAGTTGGAGGTGAGCTGCCAGCAGTGGTGGATGTGGGGAAAGAGATGGCAGAGTTTTGAGAGCGGACGATCTGGACGTGTGTCAGTAAGAAAAAAGAAATTTGTAAGACTGAATGTCATGATCTAATATATATATATATATATATATATATATATATATATATAATGACTTTTGAACACTATTAAGGTAAATACATTGTTTGTTCTCTACCAAAATCTTTCACTTGTTAGCAATGCCTACTACTATTTAGGGCCTTCAGTAGTTAGAATCTTTTATTTAGCTGGCAGTATTGGCGCTCATTGTATTGCATTAGTCCGAGAAACGAAGATTTTAATGAGGTAAGTGATTCATGAAAGGTATAGATTGTTGTTAGTCACAGCCATTCTTTTGTGGGGATTATTGAAAGTCAGATTGCGTTGCGCTAAAAATATTGTATGTCAGTTTAGTGTTGATCAGAATAAGTAAAGAGAGAAATGTTTGAGTATCTTCAGTTTTGCTCAGCTGTTTGAAAATCAAATAATGTAAGAGGTTTACCAGCACAGTAATTCATAAATTTTTCTAAGGGAATGTTTCACCTTCCACGCATTTCAATGTTAATGACGTCGCGCCTCGTGATCTGTGTCGTACAATGATTAAATTTTGCAGGTACATTCAGGAGTACGTGTGATTATTGTCTGCAAATTGTGTTGTTAATATACACACATCAAAAAAAGTTTTCAATCATCCCAGTTCCCTGAATTCCTGAAGATAGACGTTGACTGCGGATATTGTATCACAGACAGAGTCCCTTTGACAGTTCAGAGATGTCACTAAACCCGCTCAATGATGTAAACAATCATGCATGAGCAGCGCCTATTAGACGGAGGGGGTCCGACCGCCGATCAGTTCAAGTCATTCCACCAGGAAGCAAGTATACGGCTCGTGTTGTCAGTAGGTCAACCATGCCTAGTCGATACCGCATTGTTACATTGCGCCAGGAAGAGCTCTCAACAAGGGAAGTGTCCAGGCGTCTCGGAGTGAACGAAAGCGATGTTGTTTGGACATGGAGGAAATACAGAGAGACAGGAACTGCCGATGAGACGCCTCGCTCAGGCCGCCCAAGGGCTACTACTGCAGTGGATGACCGCTACCTACGGATTATGGCTCGGAGGAACCCTGACAGCAACGCCACCATGCTTTTCGTGCAACCACAGGACGTCGTGCCGGCCGCGGTGGTCTAGCGGTTCTAGGCGCGCAGTCCGGAACTGCGCGACTGCTACGGTCGCAGGTTCGAATCCTGCCTCGGGCATGGATGTGTGTGATGTCCTTAGGTTAGTTAGGTTTAAGTAGTTCTAAGTTCTAGGGGACTGATGACCACAGTAGTTAAGTCCAATAGTGCTCAGAGCCATTTGAACAGGACGTCGTGTTATAACTGAAAATGTGCGCAATAGGCTGCAAGATACGCAACTTCACTCCCGACGTCCATTGCGAGGTCCATCTTTGCAATCACGACACCATGCAGAGCGGTACAGATAGGCCCAACAACATGCCGAATGGACCGCTTAGGATTGGCACACTTTCTCGTCCCGATGAGTGTACATATGTTTTCAACCGGAGAATGGTCGGAGACGTGTTTGAAGGCAACCCGGCCAGGCTGAACGCCCTAGGCACACTGTCCAGCGAGTGCAGCAAGGTGGATGTTCCTTACGTTTTGGGGTGGCATTATGTGGGGCCGACGCACGCCGCTGGTGGTCATGGAAGACGCCGTAACAGCTGTACGATACGTGAATGCCCTCCTCCAACCGAAAGTGCAATCAGATCGGCAGTATATCGGTGAGGCATTCGTCTTCATGGATGACAATTCGAGCCCCCATCGTGCACAGCTTGTGAATGACGTCTTTCAGGATAACGACGTCGCCCGACTAGAGTGGCCAGGCCGGCCGGAGTGGCCGTGCGGTTCTAGGCGATACGGTCCGGAACCGCGCGACCGCTACGGTCGCAGGTTCGAATCCTGCCTCGGGCATGGATGTGTGTGATGTCCTTAGGTTAGTTAGGTTTAAGTAGTTCTAAGTTCTAGGGGACTGATGACCACAGCAGTTAAGTCCCATAGTGCTCAGAGCCATTTGAACCATTTTTAGAGTGGCCAGCATGTTCTCCAGACATGAACCCTATCGAACATGCCTGGGATAGAATGGAAAGGGCTGCTTATGGACGACGTGACCTACCAACCATTCTGAGGGATCTACTCCGTATCGCTGTTGAGGAGTGGGGCAATCTCTACCAACAGTGTCTTGATGGACTTGTGGATAGTATGCCACGACGAATACAGGCATGCATGAATGCAAGAGGACTTGCTACTGGGTATTAAAGGTACCGGCGTGTACAGTAATCTGGACCTCTGAAGTTCTCGCTGTATGGTGGTACGACGTGCAATGTGTGGTTACCATGTTACCCATAATTTTAAACCTTTTCGAACATCTTGCCGCAGAAACCTCCCCCTCCTCCTCCCCCCCCCCCCCCCCCGCTCCCACACAAAAAAGAATTAATTCATGAGCAATAAAAAGGGCGTAAATTTATGTTTATGTTGATCTCTATTCCAATTTTCTGTACATGTTCAGGAACTCTCGGAACCACCGAGGTTACGCAAAACTTTTTTTGATATGTGTAGTTTGTAGTAAAGCAGTTATAAATTAAAACGTTATGCATGAAGCTGCTGTTCTGCTGCATAAACAGCGAAAATGTAGAAAGCAATACCCTTTTTCCATTAATTCTTTTTTGTGTGGGAGCCGGGGGGGGGGGGAGGAGGAGGGGGAGGTTTCTGCGGCAAGATGTTCGAAAAGGTTTAAAATTATGGGTAACGTTTGTTGAAATTCGCCAACTGTTCTCGTTCTCAACTACAGAATGCATATGGTCTGGGTAATTTGCGCGCAATAAGCTACCAAGTCTCAAAACGCTCATGCAGTTTCTAGGTTTAATCCCTGACTTATTATGGCAAAACTATAACACAAGATTACAGATCCTAATGAGTAAATTATGACAGTATTTTAAATGTTAATATCGGTCAATAATTACGTTAGATAATGAAATCATAATTTTGTTGCCTCTGGAAGTCGCTGGATAGGCTACCTGTAATAGGGATTGTGCATCGTGTTTGCCAGTTAGTAATATGGATTGCGATGCTCATGGACTCATGTTTGAAAAACTGTAAGTGTTTTTCCTATTAAAGTTCTCTCACGGAAAATGAAAAATAAACAGCTGTAAAGACGGAGAAGTACCATACCTCCACGGGAGCAGTAGAGAGAAAGGCTCAGAGCTACATATTTCTCACTGGGTAAGAGCTGCTTGATAAGCGTGAAAACAATATTCTCACTTGATTGGCATAAATGCCCCTGTCGTTTAGACGAAGTGTGTGCATTTTATAAACGTGATCAAATAGTTTGCTTTCGAAGGCCACGCTAACTCCTTGCATGCATGTCGGAGCCTATGTACATGAATTGGAGTCGCGCTGGATTTGTGAAATACATGAGAACAATACAGGCACAGCAATTTAGCATTTCATGCCTAACGACTGGGCTTCGACTTTACGTTTGTTCCTTTACAAGTCTCACAGTAGCTGTGCGGGTATTGGATGTAGACGAAAGCGGTGACATATTGACTTTTGGGTTGTTCCTGGGAGCATGTTCGGGGGGCTGTGGCGGTGAAGGCGGGTTCGAGACCTGACGCGGCAAAAGTTATCATTGTCACCAATGTATAGTGCAGAAAAAAATTAGCCATATTAGCATACTCGAATATGATTCTCCTACTTATGCTTTCACCACCAGGTGGCAACGGAATCGTTTTCGCAATGGCTGGGGACTTAAATTCACTATACTTCAGAAAATTTGCCCGATATATTTGTGAACTATATACACAAACTTTCTTCATGAATGAGTCCATCTGTGGAATCCGTATCATAATCCCTGTAGTTCTTCCTGAGATTAACCTCAACATAAAGTCAGAAGCTGCAATGGGAAGCTTTAATTTGTATACGTATGGAAGAAGACAGGTAGGTAGAAGACAAAGAAATGGACAGAAGGTGCTTCGGACTTCGATTTTTATTTTGTTCAAAAATCGCAAAACTATTCATGTCTAATGCGAAAAATTGAGAGGATTTGTATAATGATAGGCTCATGAACATAATATTTGTGCAGTATTAGTCATGTTTGATAATTTTTACTATCTAATAACATATCCGTCAGTACAGAGTGTGTTTCTGTGATTATGACAGAAACTCTCAGAGATAAAGAAGACTGGTACTAGTAAATTAATGTGGGGAACCTTGATCTGCAAAACAAGGAATCGAAAGTTATAAACAAAAATTTCAAATTTACTGCTTGTAAATTGAGCACAGTAGCTAGGGCGCTGGACTCTTTGAGATAACAGAAGGGGGGGGGGGGGAGAGAGAGTTCGTTCAGCAAAAGCAACGAGCATTTCTTATATTTACACGTGACAAACGGAGTTTGTACTCATCATTACTGACTTCGTTGTTGACTGAAGTTCAATACCAACCTTTATTCCATTGTCCATTACAAATATACGAAAAACGAACTTCTCTTTTAGAAGACTTTTAAAGGAAACTGATCAGAAATATAATTAATAAGGATGTTCGCTGATCGTCGATATTTAAATACAGTCGATATACGCTGTTAAAATATAGATGTTTCGATATCGATACTGAAGTCTTTGACACAACACAATATCGATGTTACAGACAAAATATCGCCCTTCGATCCTGGCAATAGGCTTGATTCATATTAGAGTGCAAGAAGTGTGCACTAGATGGAATTCAAAGTTCTATATGGTTCAAAGATTTCCGCACCGGCGTAGAATAATTAATATTATTAACTGCCATGCCAGCGCAGATAGCGTAGTAGAGGAGAGGGCAATACTAATAGTGGGAGTTCTGCTGCTAGCTGCTGTAAGTTGGATGTTTAGGTTTTTGTGTTGGTAACGCCACGTAGTGTTCTTTATGAAAATCGCTGACTGCGCTATGTGCAGCCTGTGGCTGGTTGGACTCATTGTTGGAGTATTTGCTTGTGTAGTGTTGGGCAGTTGGATGTGAACAGCGCGTAGCGTTGGGCAGTTGGAGGTGAGCCACCAGCGTTGGTGGATGTGGGGAGGGAGATGCCAGAGTTTTGAGAGGCTACTATAAGCGAACGATCTGGACGTGAGTCCGCCAGAAAAAAGAAATTTATAAGATGGATGTCATGAATTGATAGATATATATATGATGACTTTTGAACATTATTAAGGTAAATACATTTTTTGTTTTGTGTCAAAATCTTTCATTTGCTAACTATGCCTATCAGTAGTTAGTGCCTTCAGTAGTTAGAATCTTTTATTTAGCTGGCAGTATTGGCGCTCGCTGTATTCCAGTAGTTCGAGTAACGAAGATTTTTGTGAGGTAAGTGATTCATGAAAGGTATAGGTTATTGTTATTCAGGGCCATTCTTTTGTAGGGATTATTGAAAGTCAGATTGCATTGCACTAAAAAAAATATTGTGTGTCACTATAGAGGTGATCAGAGTAAGTGAAGAGAAAACTGAGTAGGTTCAGTTTTGCTCAGCTGTTTGAAAATCAAATAACGTAGAAGTTTATCAGCACAGTCAATCATAATTTTTCAAAGAGGACGTGTAACTGCCAACTGCCAGGTCACAGTAGCGGAGGTGAAGTTAAACAGATGAAGTCTACTCGCAAGTAGAACTTACGAGTTATACCCAGCGATTCTGCAAACAATCGTATTAACAGATGTTAGAACGCTGTGTTGAACCCAAGTAACTATGGTTAAATATGGATGGTGCCGTGACTTACAAACAACACTGCGTGGGCGCCAGAGAGATGGTATGCACCAGGAACAATCTTATCTACCAAACTGATACGACATTGTGAGCACAGCCCAGCGTCCCCCATGGATCCGCTCTTGCTCTGTGTTTCTCCGATGCAGAATATACCACTCCAGTTTAGAAGAACTCTGCATATGCGAATCAAGTTCCTGCGGAGGCGGACAGCATAGTCACAGTGTGCATGAGACGAACTACACTCAATAAGATCTTTCCACTCCTGGGAGTGGCAGCGAGACTGGAAAGAACAAACAAGAAACAGACTCAAGGCGTCACCTGTTTAGAACTAAATCACGACCGACATCTAGAATAAGCTTTCTCCTTACGATAGCACCAATTCCCACTTCAGCTAACGCCCGCCAAACTGAAATGTGTAGAACAACAGCAAAAGAGAACCTACCATTAGGCAGCGCTCCCCAATGTTGGACATGCAGCTCCCTCAACAGGTTGAGAACAGGAGCCAGAAAGTGCAAAATTAATTTGAAAATGTGAGATATCAGTGGTGATGACCTTCGTGACTCTATGACAAGGCAGAACTATGAACACTTGTTGGTTTGCAGTAATCTGAGTAAACCACTACAACACTGTGATGTGGAAGAACTGTTCTGACTGCTGTTCTTTGGAGTCGTAAGGTGTGGAATTTTCTCTATTATTAATATTACGTTGTAGTTTCATGGTTGTATTGTGTTTTAGTCATTTTTTGGACTCAGTTAAATAAATAAAAAACAGGTTATGCTAGTAAGACCAATAATTCAAGGAGTCTTTAATCTCTGTGTAAGAGTACTGATTAAGGAAATTAGCGCGTAAGTGAGACAGCTGCTTCTAGCGAAAGCAGAGCACAGCTCATGCAGGTGGCATGAACAAAGGAAGGTGAACTAAGGTTTCACGTCACAAACTCAGATTAAGGAAGGAGAGCGAAGGAAATCGGTCGTGTCCTTTTCAAACTATCCTGAGGTTTGCCTTGAGCGATTTAAGGAAATTACGGAAAACCTAAATCTAAATAGCTGGGCTGGGGTTGAACCATTGTCCTCCACAATGCGAGTCTAGTGAGTTAACTATGGCTTCACCTTGGTCGATGGAAACTGCCCCATCTGCTCCTTCGGACCAAAGGGTGTCCCTGCCCAGCACTTAGAACAGGAATGCGTTTCCACATAGGGCCATGTTACCTCGTGCGAAGTGTGCCACCCGTGCTATCAACTGCAGACACTATAGGCCTGCCAGATAGTTGTGATATCTTGCGGCCTATAGAATTGGCTACTCCTGAAATCTGCGTCAAAATGTACACTGAGGGGACGAAAGACATGGGATACCTCCTAATATCGTGTCGGACATCCTTTCGTCCGGTGTACTGCAGCAATTCGACATGGCGTGGACTCAACAAGTTTTTGGAAGTCCCCTGGAGAAATACTGAACCATGCTGCCTCGATAGCTATCAATAACTGCGAAAGTATTGCTGGTGCAGGATTTTGTGCACTAACTGAGCTCTTATGTCCCATAAATGTTGGGTAGGATTCATGTCAGGTGATGTGGGTGGCAAAAGCACTCTCCAGAATATTCTCCAAACCAATCACGAACAACTGTGCCCTATTGACATGACATCATTGTTTAGCAACATGAAGTCCATGAATAGCTGAAAATTGTCCCGAAGTAGCCGAACATAACCATTTCCAGTCAACGATCGGTGCAATTGGATCAGACGATCCAGTCCATTCCATGTAAGCACAGCCCACACCCTATGGAACCTCCACCAGTTTGCCCAGTGTCTTCTTGACAAATTGGGTCTATGGCTTCGTGGGGTCTGCATCACACTCTAATTCTACCATCAGCTCTTACCAACTGAAATCGTGGCTCATCTGACCAGGGCACAGTTTGCCAGTCGTCCAGGATCCAACCAATGTGATGACGAGCCCAGGAGAGGCGCTGCAGGCGACGTCGTGCTGTTAGCAAAGGCACAGGTGTCAGTCGTCTGCCACCATAGCCCAGTAACGCCAAATTTCGTCGCACTGTAATAACGGATACGTTCGTCGTACGTCCCACGTTGATTTCTACAGTTATCTGAAGCAGTATTGTTTGTGTTTTAACAGTGCTAACTCTACTCAAACGCTGCTGCTCTCGGTCGTTAAGTGAAGGCCGTCGACCACTGTGTTGGCCGTGGTTACAGGTAATGCCTGAAATTCTCGGCGCACTCTTGACACTGTGGATCTCGGAAAACTTAATTCCCTAACGATTTCCGAAGTGGAGTGTTCCTTGCATCTAGTTACAACTACATTCGGCGTTCAAGTCTGTCAACTTCCGTCGTGCAGCCATAGACACAGTAGAAACTTTTTGAAACGCATCACAAAAGTCGCAATGACAGCTCCGCCAATGCACTGCCATTTTGTATACCTTGTGTATAGGATACTACCACCGTTTGTATATGTGCATATCGCTATCTGATGACTTGTGTCACCTCAGTGTGTAAGTAGGCTGTTTAGGTTTTTTTATTGGTAACGCCACCTCTGTATGAAAATCACTGGCTGTGCTGTGTGCAGTCTGTGGCTGCTTTGCATTGTTGTAATACTCGCCATTGTAGTGTTAGGCAGCTGGCTGTGAACAGCGCGTAGCGTTGCGCAGTTGGAGGTGAGCCGCCAGCAGTGGTGGATGTGGGGAGAGAGATGGCGGAGGTTTGTAATTTGTCATGAACTGATATATATATTATGACTTGTGATGATATCAAGGTAAATACATTGTTTGTTCTCTATTAATATCTTTCATTTGCTAACTATCCCTATCAGTAGTTAGTGCCTTCCGTAGTTTGAATCTTTTATTTAGCTGGAAGTAGTGGCACTCGCTGTATTGCAGTAGCTTGAGCAGCGAAGATTTTTGTGAGGTAAGTGATTTGTGAAAGGTATAGTTTAATGTTAGTCAGGGCCATTCTTTTGTAGGGAATTTTGAAAGTCAGATTGCGTTGCGCTAAAAATATTGTGTGTCAGGTTAAGCACAGTCGTGTATAATTGTTCAAAAGGGGACGTTTCATATGTCGACCCTTAGCCGAGGATACCTCACTGGAATCTTCTGATTTTTTGTTGTAGTTTGTGTAATTAGTCTAGATTTTGTTTATTGCTAGCGCGTAATTGTAGAGAAAATCTCCTTTGTAGTTGCAGTCTTTCATTGTTGTACAGTAAAACAGTTGTGGCATGCATGTAAATTTGCACCAAGTATTTCGCAGCTACGCTTTCAATTAACTAGATATTATTCTCAGTGCTATGTTAATACTGTGACAATAATGGCGTGTGAAAAACGTAATACTAGGCTCCAAAGTAAACTGAGAAATGACAGTGAAAATGAAAGCAGTGTGTTAGCGCCACCGAGTAATGAATTAACTGATGTTCAAAGTAGTAACTTGGTAATTGTGCATAGGGAAATGGAGCGGGCTGCAAACAATGGTGTAGACAGTGAAACAGGTAGTGAACAGGGAAGCATTATCGATCGATCGGTCGGCAACAGCTCGCCTCAGGAATCCGAAATGACAGGACACAATTTCGCAAATACTGTAGATTCAGGTTTTGGGTTATCACCGTTTTCTCAAATAAGTCAAGACGCATTTTCTGCTTGTCAAAATGTGAATGTTGCCGGTGCAAATGCACTGCCGAAAAGCGTAGAGAAACAGATTCCAGACACTAATACATTATTATTGCAATTAATGCAACAAATGGAACAAAATCAGAGACAAATGGGACAAAATCTTAAAAAGTTAGACACAGTGGAACAAAATCGCAAAAAGTTAGACACAATGGAACAAAATCTTCAAAAGTTAGACACTACACTTGAACAAACACGTGAAGATTTAACCACTGAGTTACATAACATCGAATCGAAATGTCAAAAGGTCTGTAATGACGTAAAAACACAAATTTGTGAGCATTTCCAACCTACTTTTTCGCGTCATGAAAATGCACTACAGAATCACGAAGCAGCCATAAAAGAACTGCAAACTATTGTTCATGAAAATCATGAGACCTTGCAAGCAAAATTTGACTCAGGTGCATCTACAGATATGGTTATGCAACTTGCAAAAACTCAGGAAAACTTAAAGGACACAGTAGATACGATTTCAACACAAATGGACACTCTGAAACTTGGTTCAGAAAAACATACAGAGGAAATGATTTCACTATTGGATAAAGTAGCCGAACTTTCGGATCAGGTCACTAACTTATCTACAAAGGTAGATGATGATCTGAATGACACAAGACCCGTAGCCTTCACTGACACAGAAGAGTATGAACAAATTAGAAAATTCAAACAAAATCAAAATCAAATCAATACACAGTACGAAAGAGAAATCCGGGAAGTGCAAGATCAGTTGGCACAAGTAGTACAAGAATTACGTATTTCAGAGGACACTCGCGCTCCAATACGGGAAGAGGGACATAGAAATACGGAACAAGCACAAAATAATAACACAGGACACTTCGGAAATTATGAAAGAAATTGGCAAGGCGCATTGAATTTTGAAATGGAACCGCCGAAACGACGTAACAATGACCGATATGCGACTCGCCGACATGATGACTTTGACTATAAGCTGTTCATTACTACACGTAAATTCAAAACATTTAAGAATTCTGGCAACGACATTCATCCACGAGCATGGCTCCATCAATTCTCGCATTGTTTTCCTCCCAACTGGTCGTTAGAACACAGATTAGAATTTATGTGTGGCTACTTGGAGAATGAACCAGCTGTAAGAATGCGATCGGTAATTCTTGCCACAGTGAAGGTGAGTTTTACCATGCCTTCCTCTCAGCATATTGGTCTCAAGCCACACAAGACCGAGTAAAACATAGCACCATAATGATGAAACGTTTCGAACAATCTGAATTTTTCAGTCTTGTGAAATATTTTGAAGACATGTTGCATAAGAATCAGTATCTTTCAAACCCATACAGCCCCTCAGAACTCATCCGCATTTGCTTACTCAAATTGCCTGAACATTTACGACATATTATTTTAGCAGGACGTTGCAATGAAGACATTGAGGCTTTTCAGGGACTGTTACAAGAACTGGAAATTGACACAGACAGTCGCGGGATGCGAAAACAGGAAAACAATCACTACAGGTCACATCCGTCACAATTCCGTGACGACAGAAACAATAACTGGACACGACAGGTCTATTCTTACAACGAAAATCGTGACCAAAATAGACACCACCCGTACGACAACCGTTGCCAGAGTAATAATAATTACAGGGAAAGATCACCTCTCGGCGGTAATGACTATTACAGAGACAATCAGAGAAACAGACAATATGGGAACCAAAATAAATACTATCAAGGGAGACTGAATAACTTTAGACGCAACGGACCAGCACGCAGTTACGATTCAGGGAGAAATTCTCCACCACGTGACCGACAAGGAAGAAACTACGGAATCTACCGACATGACGACAGACGATATACTCGTAACGACAGACCTGAATTGCATCAGAACTGGCGGGATTCAAACAGAGCAGGGCACTTTCGACAACGTGAATTTGTAGAAGCTAGGTCTCCTAATCCCAATAACGACGCGCGCCAACAAGGGGACAGACAATGACTCGCACCGCAGGCAGCCGCTTGCGCCGGCTGGCTCAGAGAAAAATAACATAGACGCTAACCTTGAGAAAAATTCCAGTATTCTTTACCGACGTATACCGCATGACAATTGCATTCAAGTTCAAACTCTGAGTACTATGAAGAGTAAAGGATTGCACCACACTTCACATGTAAAACCGCTTATTGAGAGATAATCTGCTTTTTAACTTTGTCATTGCCATAAAACTTTTCACTTTACATTACTAGTATGCTTGTCAGACTTAGAATCTGTTAACATGCAACAATGTTTGAAGTTAAATATCCAGTCAAGAACCAAGAGAACTTATTGAAACAGAAATTACGAATGCATTGTTATAGTGAACAGACGACACAGTGTTGTATTTGTACATTCTTGCTTGTTAGTTGCACGATTACGTAACGACTGTCAGGCTCACATACTTAGAACATTTACCAGTACTGCTAATGAGATTTTAATGCAACATTTTGGTTTACTTGAAAATACATTCTGGGTTTAAAGTACTTTCTGTGAGATACCAGACGACACAGTGGTTAGTCTATGTGACAACTACACGGTTTTATCACGACACTACTAATGAGTGAAAATTTACAATGTTGCTTTTGCAGTGTTTCTGTTTTATATCTGCACAGTTTTCTGTTTTATTCTGGAAAGTAAAACAGGTTTTAGTAGTAACTTTTGTAGTATAGCTACAATGAGACTGCCTTTTCCGTAGCACAACAATACGTTACTGTACAGTACTTTCTTCATCACGGCAATAAGCGTAATAACTAAGACATTTATACGCAAAGCATTTCACTTTTGTGTATTATGAGGTAAGTACATTGACTTCTGCAGAACTTAGCTTTCGGAGGACGATAACTACGACACTTCCACAGAGATTATGTTGCAACAAGACGCACATTTAGCGCTACAGTACACGTATTTGAGTGATTAATTTTGTACTAAAAACATTTATTTTTAAAGATTTTTTGAATTACAAAGAAAGTTTTCCGTGATACATTTCATTCCATTGCTGTAATCTGTAACACCTGATGGTATAATTACATTAATCCTCAGGGGGGTACACGCTTACTTTGTGTACCATGTGTGTGGCAACCACAAGGAACCCTAGCTAATATGGTATTTGCTTATACAACTTTACACATCGGTACCATATTTCTCTAACACACAAATTACACAGCTATCTGATCATTTAACTGAGAGATAAACATTTTTTTACTACATCAGTGACACATGTTTACGCAATACACAGTTGGGTAACTTCACACTTATGAAACTGTATTTTGTCTGTACTTTGTAAACTGTTCATATTTTTTCGGAATCATTGTGATACTATGAGAGCTTTGAATGATGTATTTGGTAAGGGAGCATGATTTTAAAGTACGTTTGAGGTAGATGACACAATTGAAATGAGCAGAGAATTTTTTTTTAGGTTTTGAAATTATTGGAGGAAGCTACAACGATTTTGAGATTTGACTGAGGTGTTATGATGTTATTATTACGACGACGATGTGTACTATGCTGTTGAGATATGTTTACGATCAATAAGATGTTGCTACCGTATATGAGGAATAAGAAGTATGTTGGAAACCAAGAATCGTACTTTAAGAGTTATGAAATGTGCGTAAATGTGTGACTGTATCACAATGCTGACGAATATTTTATTTGGACACTTATATTTATAGGATTTTCTTTCTACAGATTTGCAACGCTAATTCTTGACCTGTGAAATATTTTTATGTGAGACTGTCACTGTAGCGGAAACTGCTGTCGTAAATATTTCCGTAAGAAAGTTAAGTGACCACCTGCACGTAATGCATCGTGGGCACCCAGCTGTGTCGGACGCCTGGAGAGAGGGCCATTGGCGCGCGCCTTTCAGAGCACAGGAAGGAAAAAAAAAAAAAAAGGGAGGCCATTATCCTGGCCATTGTCATTCCTTTAGAGAAAGCATCGCAAATCCGACACGCTAATTACTTGGAAACATATCGTACTTTCTGATATTTACTGAAATGCCTAATGAAATGACAAGAAATAGTTTGTCTACACACCTGACTATGACTACTGTCTTTCTAGATGAGAGATTTTTTTACTACTTATGAAATGCCACATGACTATTGAACGATGTTATTACACTTTGCTTTGTACATAGTTGCTTATTTCATTTGATATCTAGTTTCTAGCTGCACTGCAGCATTGGTTAAAATAAAATTTTATAGATGTACTAATATAAATATTTTCTGTCTACAGATCGAGTATATAATAATTTTTTTCAAAAAAATGAGGGAGCACAAAGCGACATTTACCTTCACAGGAACTGCATTCATAATTTTCTTTTCAAGTACTTGGTAATTTCTTTTGTAGAATAAATTGTGATGCATCACTCTAGTGTTAAGATGTGACATAGGTATTAGACATGGCCATTTTTAGTGTAATATTTTTTTCTGCTTGAGCTATGTCATGTTTTGATATAAGTTATTACATTTGCTGCTGCTAGCTTTGCCAATCTGTATTTTTTGTCATTGCTGCTTGTGTTAATTGTTTTGTGCTGCTGCATTGCCTCGTCCCTTAGTTTAGCATCTGAGCTCAGTAGATTTAAGTTAGCTTAAGATGGGGTAGGCTATATGAGAGAACGAGATGTGATGAATTGGAAGAAATGCATTGAGAAGCTATAAGAAAATGGTTTGGCCAAAAAAGGTATTTTGAAAGAGGATATGAGCAAAAAAGTAGGGTTTAGGGACAACAGGTTTACGTAGGATTTTCTTGGAAATAAATAATGAGGTAAGAAATATGTGAACATATAAATACAGAAAGCATGCTTTGATAGGATTTTTTTGGTGGAAACAAATTTTGAAATAAGACGAAAGATCTATGGAATGAAGTTTTAGGTTGGACTGCAGTACCAAATGTTACACTGAAAACAAACCCTGCCTTTTCCTCTTGTGTTATTCTGCTATGTGTTTGTGTACTCTTGTATATTTGTGTTTTTCCTGTCTTTATGTGTTTAGCGGATATGAGTTACATTGTAGAATTTTTCTGATACTATGTTATTTACTTTGTAAAGATGTTAGACATTATCAATTCTGTTCTGTTTAATGCTCATGTGTGAAGTTGATGTTTCAAAAGTTATTGTGATCTTTTATGTATGTACTCATGTCATAATTCCACTGATGTATATGTTTATTTCTATTCTGTTGTAAAGCCGGTACTACAAATGTTATCTGTATTGTTATGTTTTTAATGATGTATTTTGTACCTTTGTTATTGTATTCTTATGTTATAAAATTGTAATTGTCACCAGTTCATGATATTATTAACTTGTAAGTTACATTTCACTGCACACGTTTCTGTTGGTCATAGTATATGGACAATATGTGAGAAGTAGGGACTGTTAGTGTTTGCACGTGTGTTAATAATTCAGCAAGGGACTGGATAACAGCATTGTTGGTTCTAAGGACAATTCCAAAAACTTTGTGAGTGCACAAGTGGTGGTTTATGGACTTGCTATATTCTCCGCAAGACTCTTCGATGGTGAATGTGCACCTGCACAATCGCAACAGATGGCTGCTGGCCATCTCTACAAGGACTACAGTGGGTCTGCATCTATGATGATCCACCATGCCATTATTTCTACAAGGACTACAGTGGGTCTGCATCTTTGATGACCCACCATGCCATTATTTCTACAAGGACTGCAGTGGGTCTGCACCTCTGGTGGGCCACCAATACCGTAATCTCTATCAGGACTACAGTGGGTCTGCTCTGTGATGACCTACCTACCAATACTCTTCAAAATTTCGACTGACTCTGCTGTGGGTTTGCTCTGTTGTTGCCCATTACCTGTATGCATGTCGAGAGTCAGCACTGTCTTTCCATTGGAAGGACAACACTACTTCTTCAAGACTGCATGGAAATCCACTACTTCCGTGTGCATTTTCTTTTACTGCTCAGACTTTGAGAAAAACACTGCTATTCTCCTGTTATGTACGATTAGGACTGTCTTTATGGACTGTGAGACAATTTTAGCTTTTGACCAACATTGTATCAATAAGTGTGTGCATTTGATTTCTTTGTTATTGTAATTATGAAAAAAAATTTTCAAATCTGTATTGGCCACTGCCCAATCCAATTTGTAAAATTTTTTGTGGGGAGCATGGGGGCTATGTAAGTAGGCTGTTTAGGTTTTTTTATTGGTAGCGCCACCTCTGTATGAAAATCACTGGCTGTGCTGTGTGCAGTCTGTGGCTGCTTTGCATTGTTGTAATACGTGCTATCAACTGCAGACACTATAGGCCTGCCAGATAGTTGTGATATCTTGCGGCCTATAGAATTGGCTACTCCTGAAATCTGCGTCAAAATGTACACTGAGGGGACGAAAGACATGGGATACCTCCTAATATCGTGTCGGACATCCTTTCGTCCGGTGTACTGCAGCAGTTCGACATGGCGTGGACTCAACAAGTTTTTGGAAGTCCCCTGGAGAAATACTGAACCATGCTGCCTCGATAGCTATCAATAACTGCGAAAGTATTGCTGGTGCAGGATTTTGTGCACTAACTGAGCTCTTATGTCCCGTAAATGTTGGGTAGGATTCATGTCAGGTGATGTGGGTGGCAAAAGCACTCTCCAGAATATTCTCCAAACCAATCACGAACAACTGTGCCCTATTGACATGACATCATTGTTTAGCAACATGAAGTCCATGAATAGCTGAAAATTGTCCCCAAGTAGCCGAACATAACCATTTCCAGTCAACGATCAGTGCAATTGGATCAGACGATCCAGTCCATTCCATGTAAGCACAGCCCACACCCTATGGAACCTCCACCAGTTTGCCCAGTGTCTTCTTGACAAATTGGGTCTATGGCTTCGTGGGGTCTGCATCACACTCTAATTCTACCATCAGCTCTTACCAACTGAAATCGTGGCTCATCTGACCAGGGCACAGTTTGCCAGTCGTCCAGGATCCAACCAATGTGATGACGAGCCCAGGAGAGGCGCTGCAGGCGACGTCGTGCTGTTAGCAAAGGCACAGGTGTCAGTCGTCTGCCACCATAGCCCAGTAACGCCAAATTTCGTCGCACTGTAATAACGGATACGTTCGTCGTACGTCCCACGTTGATTTCTACAGTTATTTGAAGCAGTATTGTTTGTGTTTTAACAGTGCTAACTCTACTCAAACGCTGCTGCTCTCGGTCGTTAAGTGAAGGCCGTCGGCCACTGTGTTGGCCGTGGTTACAGGTAATGCCTGAAATTCTCGGCGCACTCTTGACACTGTGGATCTCGGAAAACTTAATTCCCTAACGATTTCCGAAGTGGAGTGTTCCTTGCATCTAGTTACAACTACATTCGGCGTTCAAGTCTGTCAACTTCCGTCGTGCAGCCATAGACACAGTAGAAACTTTTTGAAACGCATCACAAAAGTCGCAATGACAGCTCCGCCAATGCACTGCCATTTTGTATACCTTGTGTATAGGATACTACCACCGTTTGTATATGTGCATATCGCTATCTGATGACTTGTGTCACCTCAGTGTGTAAGTAGGCTGTTTAGGTTTTTTTATTGGTAACGCCACCTCTGTATGAAAATCACTGGCTGTGCTGTGTGCAGTCTGTGGCTGCTTTGCATTGTTGTAATACTCGCCATTGTAGTGTTAGGCAGCTGGCTGTGAACAGCGCGTAGCGTTGCGCAGTTGGAGGTGAGCCGCCAGCAGTGGTGGATGTGGGGAGAGAGATGGCGGAGGTTTGTAATTTGTCATGAACTGATATATATATTATGACTTGTGATGATATCAAGGTAAATACATTGTTTGTTCTCTATTAATATCTTTCATTTGCTAACTATCCCTATCAGTAGTTAGTGCCTTCCGTAGTTTGAATCTTTTATTTAGCTGGAAGTAGTGGCACTCGCTGTATTGCAGTAGCTTGAGCAGCGAAGATTTTTGTGAGGTAAGTGATTTGTGAAAGGTATAGTTTAATGTTAGTCAGGGCCATTCTTTTGTAGGGAATTTTGAAAGTCAGATTGCGTTGCGCTAAAAATATTGTCTGTCAGGTTAAGCACAGTCATTTGTAATTGTTCAAAAGGGGACGTTTCAAGTGTACGTTGCAAGCAGTAAAGCAATCCCAATAAGTAATGTGTATTTTATCAGTGTGTGTGGTATGCAACTGTAAGAGAGAATCTGAAGAGTAACATCACAAAAGAAATTCAGAAAACGTTTACTACTAATTCAACATAACATATTAGTCATGAGAACGTTGCTCGTTCCCAGATTTAAGAACATGTACTTACAAAATACTTTAGCATGTACGAAGGCAAACGAAATAAAAAATGATTTGATGTAGCTATTGAAACGAATATCAGTGAGGATGAGAAACACGTAGACTCATTTAAAGAGAATAGAGATACTATATGTGATTTCTGGAGTTAATGTTATAGAATAGCACACGAAAAATATAATTTGCAGAATGGAACAAAAACAAACCTACCATGACAGTTCAATTGTTATCTGAAAGATTGCCTCCTAGCTGTTAGCAAGATCCTTTAGAAGTATGGGATCATATCATCCGTACTGTCTATACAAAGTAACGAAAATTGTACCGAAGTATTTGAGGTGAATTGCCACGTCATCAGCTTCTGAAATACTGTTCTAAAAGTCAGGTATGCTCACAACAACGCAAGACTGACGGGGAAAACTTCTCTCAAGAATGTTAAACGCCATCTTTCGAAAGAGTTCCGAGTATGATTTTAGTTCTGGCGTGTAAGCGACGCCAACGCAGTAACTATGGTGTCAGTTTGAACTAACGACTGTGAACGACATGCGTGCATTCGACCACTCAGTTGTGAGCAGGCAGTGTTAAGAAGTGAACATGGGATTGTAGTGTGTCAAAATCGTTGTGCAACTAATCGCGCTGGAGTGATATCTCTAAACCAAGTGTTTTAGCCCTTGAAATACGGCAGGCCCTTTCTTGCACTTTATTTATTCGCTCGAACAGAGAATTACAAGCCCTATGTCAGTGAGAGTAGTGGAGAGGGTTGACTGTGGTGCTGAATTTAATGGTAACTTGATGCATGAGGTGGAGGAGCCAAGTGTTTGATTTGTCTAATGGCCATGACTGTGGCAGGGAAGGCTTAATGGTGCCAGTTCTGAGAATACTGCGACTCGTAGGAGTACAGTGAGTGAAAGGTCCGTCCCGATAGCTGAGTGCTCAACGTGACGGATTGCCGTCCTACGGGTTCGGGTTCGATTCCCGACTGGGTCGGAGATTTTCTACGCTCAGGGACTGGTTGTTGTGTTGTCTTCATCATCATTTCATCCCCATTCGGCGCGCAGGTCGCCCAGTGTGGCGTCGAATGTAATAAGACCTGCACCAAGGCGGCCGGACCTGCCCGCTAGGGGCCTCCCGGCCAATAACGCCAAACGCTCATTTCCATTTCCAGAGAGTGAGGGGAGACGCAGGCGATGCCTTCACGCAGTGGAAGCCGCTACAGAGGAGTCGACCCAAGCCACGGGGGTCACTGGTCATAGGAGGTGGAGGGCCCAGAAGGGGGTCACAGTGGATTGTCCCTGAGGCCCGAGGCAAAACTTTATATGCTTTTTCCAAGTTGTGGCGGGCTGAGGGAGTAGTTTAAGGTGCATTTCACTGTTTCGGTAGGGGTTCTCGGGTTGTTTCCTGGGAAGCTTCCTGTAGGACTGGGCGAAAACATTTCGTTGGAATGGGGGAAATGGGGTGACACTGCAAGAGGCCGGCACTGGGTGGTCGAGAGAGTTGTGTAGCGTTTTGATATCAACTAGACACACGAGCCTCCCTGTGCGTTGACTGGGATTTGGATCGTGCTGTCAGAAAAAGTAAGAACAAATGCCTGTTCATTGCCTTGAGAAGTGTTAGGATTGGAGGAACAGTTTCTTCCCGTCTTGTGGAGGTGGGCTGTATGGTACACGAATGATATGCAATTGGCGCGGGAGTGCTTTACCAGCTTTCTATTGAAGGTTTCAGCTTTTTGGCGTAAACTCCAGATGAAGCTTTTGGCGAACTTGGATGTAATGTCAGAAAGCATACATTCGATTGCGAACTGTGGAGGAGAGTAGTTGATTCGTTCATGGTGAAAAAAATTGGTTTTGGGCTCAGAGCCTGGACAGTAAGGTCGATCAGAACGAGAGGAGGAAGTCTGCTCGACGTCCAGGCACACTGGGCACCGTATCTCAAGATTTCTACATGATCAGGGTGAGCATTTCACAGCACCGGCAATATGAATCTGTAGGGTGAATTTCTTTTATTTCATATTGTGCTCACAGCAGGAGCAGTCACTGTCCGATATGATCACATTGTGGAAGTTTGTTTGCCGGCCGCGGTGGCCGAGAGGTTCTAGGCGCCCTGTCCGGAGCCGCGCGACTGCTACGGTCGCAGGTTCGAATCCTGCCTCGGGCATGGATGTGTGTGATGTCCTTAGGTTAGTTAGGTTTAAGTAGTTCTAAGTTCTAGGGGACTGATGACCACAGATGTTAAGTCCCATAGTGCTCAGAGCCATTTGAACCATTTTTTGGAAGTTTGTTTCAGTTTGCAGTTTGCAATCACTGTCGTTTGTATTAATCACAGTCAGACTGTGTTATCAAATTTTTTTAAAGTCAGAGTCAAGTCAGCACCCTTCATTCAGATTTGTCAGCTGTCTATCAGATCTCGTCAGTTTATGAATTTTGCTGCTGTTGTCTTGAGTCTGCAGCTCTCCATGCTATTCTATCTTGTGCGAGCCTTTTTATCTCGGAATAAGAACTGCAACATACATCTTTCTGTATCTGGTTACCGTATTCATCTCTTAGTCTCCTTCTACGATTTTTACCAGCCACACTTCCTTCCAATACTAAACTGATTATCCCTTGACGTTTCAGAATATGTCATATCAACCGATCCCTTCTTTTGGTCAAGTACCTTGGCTCCCCTATTCCGTTCAGTACTTCCACATTAGTTACGTTATCGACCCATCCATACTTCAGCATTCTTCTGTAGCGCCACTATTCGAAAGCTTCTATTCCCTTTTTATCTAAACAGTTTATCGATCATTTTTCACTTCAGTACATGACTACACTCTACACTCTAGATAAATACCTTCAGAAAAGACTACCTAACACTTATATCTACATTCGGTGTTATAAATTCTCTTCTTCGGAAACGTCAGCAACGCTTTTCTTTCCATTGTCAGTCTACATTTTATATCCTCTCTACTTCGACCATCATCAGTTATTTTGCCCCCCAAATAACAAAATTCAGCTGCTACTTTAAGTGTCTCGTTTCCTAATCTCATTTCCTTAGCATCACCTGATTTAATTCAAATTCATTCCAATATCCTTGTTTTGCATTTGTTGATCTTCATCTTATATTCTCGTTTCAAGATACTATCCATTCCGCTCAACTGCTCTTCCAAGACGATTGATTTCTCTGACAGAATCGCAATGTCATCGGCAAGCCTCAAAGTTTTTATTTCTTCTCTCTGAACTTTAATTCCTATTCCAGATTTTTCTTTAGTTTCCTTTAATGCTTGTTCGATGTAGATATTGAATAACGACAGGGATAGGCTACAACACTCTTTCACTCCCTTCTCAACCACTGTTTCCTTTTCGTGCTCCTCGACGCTTATAACTACCATCTGGTTGAGGTACAAGCTGTAAATAGCGCTTTGTTCCCTGTATTTTACGCCTTCTACCTTCAGAATTTGAAAGAGGGTATTCCAGTCAACATTGTCGAAAGCTTTCTCTAAGTCTACAAATGCTGTAAGCATAGGTTTGCCTTTCTCTAAGCTATTTTCTAAGATAAGTCGTAGGATCAGTACTGCCTCGCATGCTCCTACAGTTCTCAGAAATCCAAACCGATCTTCCCCGAGGTCGGCTTCTACCAGTTTTTCCATTATTCTGTAAAGAATTTGTATTAATATTTTGTAAGCATGACTTATTAAACTAATTGTTCGGTGATTTTCACATCTGTCAGCAATCTATGGGATTGGAATTACTGCATTCTTCATGAAATCTGAGGGTATTTCGGTGTCTCACACATCTTACTCGCCAGATAGAAGAGTTTTGTCACGGCTGGCTCTCCCAAGGCTGTCACTAGTTCTGACGGAGTATCGTCTACTCTCGGGGCCTTGTTTCCACTTAGATCTCTCAGAGCTTTGTCAAATTCTTCTCGCATTATCATATCTCCCATCTCATCTTCATCTCCTTCCACTTCCCTTTCTATAATATTGCTGCCAAGTTCATCTCCCTTGTTTAGACCCTTCGTACTTCTACCTTTCAGTTTTCCCTTCTTTGCTTAGGATTTGCTTACCATCTGAGCTCTTGGTATTCAGATAGCTGATTCTCTTGTCCCCGAAGGCCTCTAATTTTCCTGTACGTGATATCTGCCTTTCCCCTAGTGAAATATGCTTCTAAATCCTTACATTTGTCGTCTAACTATTCCTGCTCAGCAATTTTGCACTTCCTGTCAATCTCATTGCTGCATTTTTAAATTTTCTCCTTTAATTAATTAATTTAATATCTCTTGTTTTATCCAAGGATCCCTACTAGGACTTGTCTTTTTACCTATTTCATCCTCTGCTGCCTTCAACATGTCACCTCTTAAGGCTACCCATTGGTGTTCTACTGTATTGCTTTCCCCTTTTCTAGTCAACCGTTGTATAATGCTCGCTCTGAAGCTCTCAACCACCTCTGGTTCTTTCAACTTTATAGGTGCCATCTCCTTAAATTCCTGCCTTTTTCCTGTTTCTGCAGTTTTAATCTACAGTTCATAACCAATAAATTATAGTCAGATTCCACATATGGCGCTGGAAATTTCTTACAATTTAAAATCTGATTCCTATATTTCTTTCTAACCTTTCGGTGTCTCCAGGTCTCTTCCACGTACACAACCTTCTTTTATGATTCTTACATCAAGCGTAAGCGATGATTAAATTATATTCTACACAAAATTCTACCGGATGGCTTCTTCTTTCGTGCCACTTCCCGACTCCATACTCAATTACTATTTTCCCTTCTCTTCCTTTTCCTACTATCGAATTCCACTCCCCCTTCCCGATCAAATTTTCACCTTATTTAACTATTTGAATAATTTCTTTTATCTCATGATTCATTTCTTAAATCGCTCATCATATGCGGAGCTAGTTGGCATATAAACTTGTATTACTGTAGTAGACGTGGCTTCGTGTCTATCTAGGCTACGATAGCGTTCACTATGCTGGTCATTGTAGCTTTCCAGCGTTCCTATTTTCTTATTCATTATTGAACCTATTCCTTCATTACTCCTATTTGCTTTTGTATTTATAACCCTGTATTCACCTACGAGGAAGACTATAATCAATGTGTTATGTTGACCTACGTTCCATTTAATTTATGTCTTTTAGAAATAGATCTGTCGAGATACTGAATTCTATCTGTTATTCAAGTAGGCTCCCAACGGCCTCGTGTCACTAGCAGTCGAGATGACAGGCATCTTTTCCGCATGGCTGTAACGGATTGTGCAGCCACGTCTCGATCCCTGAGTCAACAGATGGGGACGTTTGCAAGACAACATCCATCTGCACGAACAGTTCGATGACGTTTTTAGCAGCATGGACTATCAGGTCGGAGACCATGGCTGCGGTTACCCTTGACGCTGCTCACAGACAGGATCGCCTGCGATGGTGTACTCAACGACGAACCTTGGTGCACGAATGGCAAAACGTCATTTTTTCGGATGAATCCAGCTTCTGTTTTCAGCATCATGATGGTCGCATCCGTGTTTGGCGACAATGCGGTGAGCGCACATTGGAAGGGTGTATTCGTCATCGCCATACTGGCGTATCACCTGGCGTGATGGTATGGGGTGCCATTGGTTACACGTCTCGGTCACCTCTTGTTCGCACTGACGGCACTTTGAACAGTGGACGTTACATTTCAGATGTGTTACGACCCGTGGCTGTACCCTTCATTCGATCCTTGCGAAAGCCTACATTTCAGCAGGATAATGCACGACCGCATGTTGCAGGTCCTGTACGGGCCTTTCTGGATACAGAAAATGTTCGACTGCTGCCCTGGCCAGCACATTCTCCAGATCTCTCACCAATTGAAAACGTCTGGTCAATGGTGGCCGAGCAATTGGCTCGCCACAATACGCCAGTCACTACTCTTGATGAAATGTGGTATCGTGTTGAGGCTGCATGGGCAGCTGTACCTGTACAAGGCATCCAAGGTCTGTTTGACTCAATGCCCAGGCGTATCAAGGCCGTTATTACGGCCAGAGACGGTTGTTCTGGGTACTGATTTCTCAGGATATATGCACCCAAATTGCGTGAAAATGTAATATGTCAGTTCTAGTATAATATATTTGTCCAATGAATAACTGTTTATTATCTGCATTTCTTCTTGGTGTAGCAATTTTAATGTCCAGTAGTGTATGATTTCACAAAGTCCGCCATCTTTGGCACTCCTGGCATAGACATCTCCATCATCGACACAAAGCACCGTCCTCGTCACAGCGTCAACATGGAATACCCAGCCACGTGATCGAGCTGGACCTCTCTTGCTTCGGCCAAAGTCTGGCACCACGAGGTATGTCTGCCGAGCGGCCCGCGCCCGCCGAGCTGCCGTGCGACCACGCCAACTCCGAACTTAGAATATTTTCAGGGCGCCACAGTTCGCCCGTTACCTCACAGTTTGCGTAGGGCTGTTGCTGACATACATGGAATACAGTGTGAAATAAACGCATACATCGATGTGCGACGTACGACGAACGTATCCGTTGAGGGAGTGCGGCGAAATTTGGCTTTAATGGGCTGTGGCAGCAGATGACCGACAAGCGAGTCCTTGCTGACAGCACGACATCGCCTACAGCGCTTCTCCTGCGGTCGTGACCGTAAGGGTTAGACCCTAGGCGCCTGGCAGATCGTGGCCCGAGAAGTTCCAATTTCAGCTGGTAGAAGCTGATGGTAGGGTTCTAGTGAGGCGCAGAGCGCACGAATCGATGTTAAGAAGGCACTGTGCAAGCTGGTGGTGGCTCCATAATGGTGTGGGCTGTGTTTGCATAACGGACAGGGTCCTCTGGTCCAACTGAACCGATTATTGAGTGGAGATGGCTATGTTAGGCTAGTGGGGACGACATGCAGCCATTGATGGACTTCAGCATTTAAGCATGAAAGTTCTCCGTGTCACTAGTTCCCGACAGGTTTGAAGAACATTCTAGACAGTTTGAGCGAATGATTCGGCTACCCTTTCAACATTTATGGGACATAATCGAGAGCCAGAAGCAGGTGTGACAACATATCAGGACGTATCCCATGATTTTTGTCACCTCAATGTATATGATAAGACAACTAGCACTTTATACTCATGAAGTAATAAGTGCTATCGACAGGGGATATCAAATTGATTCCATATTTTTACATTTCCACAAGGCTTTCGACACCGTTCTTCACAAGCGTCTTCTAACCAAACTGCGTGCCTACGGAGTATCGCCTCAGCTGTGCGACTGGATTCGTGATTTCCTGTCAGAATGGTCACAGTTCGCAGTAATAGACGGAAAGTTATCGAGTAAAACAGAAGTAATCTCCGGCGTTCTCCAAGGAAATGTTATAGGCCCTCTATTGTTCCTGATCTATATTAACGACATAGGAGACAATCTGAGTAGCCGTCTTAGATTGTTTGCAGATGATGCTGTCATTTACTGTCTTGTAAAGTTATCAGATGATCAAAAAGACTTGCAAAATGATTTAGATAAGATATCTGTTTGGTGCGAAAAGTGGCAGCTGACCCTGAATAAAGAGAAGTGTGAAGTTATTCACATGAGTACTAAAAGAAATCAGCTACATTTCGATTAGGCGATAAGTCACACAAATCTGAAGGCTTTTAATTCAGCTAAATATATAGGGATTACAATTACAAATAACATAAATTGGAACGATCACATAGATAATATTGTGGGTAGAGCAAACCAAAGACTGCGATTCACTGGCAAAACAGTTAGAAGGTGCAACAGGTCTAGTAAAGAGACTGCTTACACCACGCTTGTCCGCCCTATTCGGGAGTATTGCTGTGCGGTGTGGGATCCGCATCAGGTGGGACTGACGGATGACATCAAAGAAGTACAAAGAAGGGCAGGTAGTTTTGTATTATCGCCAAATAGGGGAGATAGTGCCACAGACATGATACGTGAATTGGAGTGGCAATCATTAAAACAAAGGCGTTTTTCGTTGCGACGGGATCTTCTCATGAAATTTCAATCACCACGTTTCTCCTCCCATTGCGAAAACATTCTGTTGGCACCCACCTACATGGGGAGAAATGATCATCACGATGAAATAAGAGAAATCAGGGCTTGCACAGGAAAATTTAAGAGCTCGTTTTTCCCGCTTGCCGTTCGACAGCGCAGTGGTAGAGAGACAGCTTTAAGGTGGTTCATTGAACCCTCTGCCAGGCTCTTTACTGTGAATAGCAGAGTAATCACGTAGATGTAGATGTAGATAAGTTGTAGGATTGTAATGTCAATTAGCGCTGGGTCGGTTGTTATTGACCATCGAGCTTTAGGATATTGATGATGAAATCAGGATTTGTCAGCATCACACAGTCTTGATAATTAGCTTTCTTATCGACAAACGAGAGTTCGAAACGAGAGTCTGGTATCGCACGGTTTACAGTGGCTCGCTTAAAGAATAGGTCGCGAGCGGAAGACACAGAGCGCGGCGGCCGGCTGCCCTGGTACACGGGGGTTGGAGGGCTGGTGCGATGACGCAGGCGAAGCGCCGCATCAAACGACCGGCCGCCCTTTTTTCCCGCGCCTCGCGTCAGACGAAAGGCCGTCCAGAAATAACTTCATACGCCTCGTTTGGAATAAATAAACTGCCCTACACCTCATTGAGCTTCCCCTTTTTTTTACCGAAAGCCCTACGGTTTAGTATCGCCGGCGGTACTTTTAGTACTACGCAAGATCGAATCGTATAAAACTCCTCCTACTTCTTATCTGTCCCTAATACTGGTAAAATGCTCAGTCCTTGATGCAAAGATGAACAGGCTGTTAACATGAGGAAATCTAATGTAAATATCTGCAAATGGTAGAAAAACTTTTGCTTACCGAAACTCACAGAAAATGTGTACGGTATGTTAACGGTTAGGCGCGGTTCTCGCTGAGGCGATACGATATGCGACGCGATTCGCGATACGACGCGGAAGCCATCCGCGTTGGTGGACTGCATAGAAGGAGTAGCTGAAGCGACTTAACTGGTTCACACCGGGACATCAGCAAAACGAAACCGCCGTGTACCTCTGTCGTACCTCCTAGAACAGCAGGGAGAGCTGGTTGCCCCACGGCAACCATGTCATACGGTATAAATTTCAAGTCATCAGATGTGCCTCGATTAAAACTGTTTTGTGTAAATGAAGCAAAGCTACACCTGTCTCCCTGCTCAGTTTCTCAGTAAGGCTTGTAATTTAAAAAAAATATAAAATAATGATGTGTAATCTTCCCGGAAAGAAAAGAAAAAAATAAACAAAATTAAATTTGGATAGTTAAATTCTGACGTATGGAAACTCATAAATCTTAACTCATGAAAAACTGATAAATTTTGACGTAAGCAACGCTACACCATGGCCCTGTGAAATCTGAATCTGTCCGTGAGAAATAAACTGAAAATTTTTTACCTCATGATGGTGTCGCCGGATAATGCTGTCTATATATCAGTGCAATACTGGCCTATCTACTAAAACTGGATAACATTTGTCTGAGATCTGAATTACTAGAAAAACTGACTTTGCTTAGTGACACAGCTGCACAGCTGGACGTCTGATTTCTAAAGAACACATGACTATGATCTGACAAAAATTCTGGAATATTTTAATGTACATAAATGACTGGATCGGGACTGGCAATGACTTAAGGGGACATTATACTTCTATAGTTGACTAGTAAAAACAATTATATTCTGAAAATTTTTTACATCTACATCTACATCTATACTCCGCGAGCCACCTTCGGTGTGTGGCGGAGGGTACTTATTGTACCACTATCTGATCCCCCCTTCCCTGTTCCATTCACGAATTGTGCGTGGGAAGAACGACTGCTTGTAAGTCTCCGTATTTGCTCTAATTTCTCGGATCTTTTCGTTGTGATCATTACGCGAGATATATGTGGGCGGTAGTAATATGTTGCCCATCTCTTCCCGGAATGTGCTCTCTCGTAATTTCGATAATAAACCTCTCCGTATTGCGTAACGCCTTTCTTGAAGTGTCCGCCACTGGAGCTTGTTCAGCATCTCCGTAACGCTCTCGCGCTGACTAAATGTCCCCATGACGAATCGCGCTGCTTTTCGCTGGATCATGTCTATCTCTTCTATTAATCCAACCTGGTAAGGGTCCCATACTGATGAGCAATACTCAAGAATCGGACGAACAAGCGTTTTGTAAGCTACTTCTTTCGTCGATGAGTCACATTTTCTTAGAATTCTTCCTATGAATCTCAACCTGGCGCCTGCTTTTCCCACTATTTGTTTTATGTGATCATTCCACTTCAGATCGCTCCGGATAGTAACTCCTAAGTATTTTACGGTCGTTACCGCTTCCAATGATTTACCACCTATGGCATAATCGTACTGGAATGGATTTCTGCCCCTATGTATGCGCATTATATTACATTTATCTACGTTTAGGGAAAGCTGCCAGCTGTCGCACCATGCATTAATCCTCTGCAGGTCCTCCTGGAGTACGTACGACTCTTCTGATGTTGCTACTTTCTTGTAGACAACCGTGTCATCTGCAAATAGCCTCCCGGAGCTACCGATGTTGTCAACTAAGTCATTTACGTATATTGTAAACAATAAAGGTCCTATCACGCTTCCCTGCGGTACTCCCGAAATTACCTCTACATCTGCAGATTTTGAACCGTTAAGAATGACATGTTGTGTTCTTTCTTCTAGGAAATCCTGAATCCAATCACAAACCTGGTCCGATATTCCGTAAGCTCGTATTTTTTTCACTAAACGTAAGTGCGGAACCGTATCAAATGCCTTCCTGAAGTCCAGGAATACGGCATCAATCTGCTCGCCAGTGTCTACGGCACTGTGAATTTCTTGGGCAAATAGGGCGAGCTGAGTTTCACATGATCTCTGTTTGCGGAATCCATGTTGGTTATGATGAAGGAGATTTGTATTATCTAAGAACGTCATAATACGAGAACACAAAACATGTTCCATTATTCTACAACAGATTGACGTAAGCGAAATAGGCCTATAATTATTCGCATCTGATTTATGACCCTTCTTGAAAATGGGAACGACCTGCGCTTTCTTCCAGTTGCTAGGTACTTTACGTTCTTCCAGCGATCTACGATAAATTGCTGATAGAAAGGGGGCAAGTTCTTTAGCATAATCACTGTAGAATCTTAAGGGTATCTCGTCTGGTCCGGATGCTTTTCCGCTACTAAGTGATAGCAGTTGTTTTTCAATTCCGATATCGTTTATTTCAATATTTTCCATTTTGGCGTCCGTGCGACGGCTGAAGTCAGGGACCGTGTTACGATTTTCCGCAGTGAAACAGTTTCGGAACACTGAATTCAGTATTTCTGCCTTTCTTCGGTCGTCCTCTGTTTCGGTGCCATCGTGGTCAACGAGTGACTGAATAGGGGATTTAGATCCGCTTACCGATTTTACATATGACCAAAACTTTTTTGGGTTCTTGTTTAGATTGTTTGCCAATGTTTTATGTTCGAATTCGTTGAATGCTTCTCTCATTGCTCTCTTTACGCTCTTTTTCGCTTCGTTCAGCTTTTCCTTATCAGCTATGATTCGACTACTCTTAAACCTATGATGAAGCTTTCTTTGTTTCCGTAGTACCTTTCGTACATGATTGTTATACCACGGTGGATCTTTCCCCTCGCTTTGGACCTTAGTCGGTACGAACTTATCTAAGGCGTACTGGACGATGTTTCTGAATTTTTTCCATTTTTGTTCCACATCCTCTTCCTCAGAAATGAACGTTTGATGGTGGTCACTCAGATATTCTGCGATTTGTGCCCTATCACTCTTGTTAAGCAAATATATTTTCCTTCCTTTCTTGGCATTTCTTATTACACTTGTAGTCATTGATGCAACCACTGACTTATGATCACTGATACCCTCTTCTACATTCACGGAGTCGAAAAGTTCCGGTCTATTTGTTGCTATGAGGTCTAAAACGTTAGCTTCACGAGTTGGTTCTCTAACTATCTGTTCGAAGTAATTCTCGGACAAGGCAGTCAGGATAATGTCACAAGAGTCTCTGTCCCTGGCTCCAGTTCTGATTGTGTGACTATCCCATTCTATACCTGGTAGATTGAAGTCTCCCCCTATTACAATAGTATGATCACGAAACTTCTTCACGACGTTCTGCAGGTTCTCTCTGAGGCGCTCAACTACTACGGTTGCTGATGCAGGTGGTCTATAGAAGCATCCGACTATCATATTATTGATAAAGATCTACATTCCATTACACGGGAAAATTGAGTATATTACAAATCTGGGTCAACCGGTGCTGACGAATTACAAAAGAAAAGATTGAAACAAATTCATATTAACACCGCAGACAAGTGACTTAACTACGCGCATGCCAATAAAAATAATAAATTTTACCTTACGATAGATGGCTGACTTAATTACACTGTTGATTTTTCATTATATTAATAGTTACTCATTTGTTCATCTCATTCCATGGTATTATCTAGCTCTGCGGTTGATCACAATTATTATTCGGTTCCATATAACAAAATTTTACAATTTGTTCTGCATTGTGACTTTAACAACTACTAACTATAAACTGAGCTGTACTAGCGACAGACTACAACTACACTGTAGCAGCGAGCGACTGCAACTGCGGCAGAGACTGCTCTGACCTGCGACACTATTGCAGATCTCTTTTGACAAGGGCAAAGATATTTTATGTCTCACGCAGCGCCTGTGAATTGTCGTTTTAGCAATGTGCAATAAAACGAGATTACATTTGCTCCAGCAGGGTGATGAACCCCTTACAAGCTTTTACTTTTTGCGTAAAAAACTGATAACCACCGTTCTTAGTTTCGTGTGTTCTCCTCTATGCAGTCTTTCTCATTCGATTCTAAGGAAACTATTCGGTAAAAGAAATTGATTTTCGCATTTTACAGTCCCTGATCACAGTCTGATAATCAAATGGTTTTATTTTCACTGTTTCCCATAGTTATTCAGACACTTCACAGATAAAAGGCAAATAAAAGGCCAGTTTACTTTTAGTGTATTTTAGGCCACGCACTGCTGTGTACGAAATGTAGCTAACATATCGAAATTGTTGCTAACGGTGGAAGGAGCGCCATACCTCTCTCCATTCTTGAAAAAATGCGTGAAATATGTTGAAAATTGTTAGCAATGAGATGGGCAGCTATGCGCCATACACGACGCTATTGGCAGCTGCTATGGCCTTGTACATGGAGCGTGGAGGTGTCTTGTGTTTCAGTTTTTTGTATGCTGGCTACACAAACCGGAGCTGGAAATACGAACTTACTGAAATGAAAAGACAACAGCAGTCATCAGCAGATGATGCCGACTGGATGTTTCCTCAGTCTATGCTCCCTGGTTTCTGGGAAATTTGTGACAGGCATAAAATAAATCTACAAACTAAATTCCTCATGTAAATTAGATGTAAATAAGTTATATAAAACTACAACAGTTACTTATTTAAATAATTATGTTTTATTCCATGAACCGGTTTTTGAACCTTTTCAGGTTCATCTTCAGATGGTTTCTGGAAGTTACATCATTATTTCTAGCATTTCTAGCACACTATGACTAAAAGATGGAACAAGCTTCAATGTATCGCCATGACTATTGCTTATCTGTCGATATGGACGGAAATTTAGTTTTTTACTTACTGCGACAGTATGGACGGCTTTTTCGGTTAGTGTCCATCTGTCTGCCTCCATTTTGATGTCCAATGGTTATATCACTACACGCACTTTCACACAAACTATACTAATTTACACTCTGACAGCGAGACTATGCCAGCATCCAGCATGCCCTTTATAACTGATGCTTGCAACAAAGATCTCGACAAAAAAAAAAAAGGATGCCTACTTTGCGCAGAGATGTAATTTGTTCATTTCTACATGCATTAAAGTCGATATAAGGGCAAATATTTTCATCAGACTGGCGACAACCTGAGAGCACAAAATGAAATAAATAAATAAATTACAACAAGAACAAACTTCATGTGATCTGATATCTTATTTCGATTTGTATATTAACGTATAATACAGGCAGTTTAAAGCAAATATTTTAATCATGATTGCCGTTAACACGAACGCCCAGGAATCAATAATACATAGTTATTGTATTTGCAATGAGATACAGCTGTCTGTATGACTAGGACCTTTATATCTACATTTTAA
This sequence comes from Schistocerca americana, assembly GCF_021461395.2. NCBI lineage: Eukaryota > Metazoa > Arthropoda > Insecta > Orthoptera > Acrididae > Schistocerca > Schistocerca americana. Next base: position 359,479,488 of record NC_060119.1, on the reverse strand, counting down.
TTTTTAAATTAATAACAAACCTGCAATTGTAATGTTAACTTATTTCTGTTGTTACCTTAACATGGTCTGGGATATTAGTAAGAGTAGATTCTGTTTATTTTAGCTAAAGATATATGTATAAAATTTATAGTGTTTGTAATGGACTAATGCTGTTTGTACCACCGTACACTTTGAAAACCAAGAACAAAAGTTCAAGTTAACTGTTGACTTATTTTTGTTCTTACATTAAAGTGACCTGAAATATTGTTAAAGGCAACTTCTATTTGTTCCAGCTAGAAGTAATATGTATAAAAGTACTGATTTATGTTAACAGTAGAGGCTTTGCCATTTAGAAATATAGTACAGGTTTTATTCTGTGGTAGTATATTAGATTGACTTCAGTGTAGTTAGGATGTAAGGAGAGGGATGGGGGTTGTCGTTAGGGAGGGGGGGATGGGGAGGCGGTGTAGGATTGGTTGAGTAGTTACTTGTTTCCAACTAGTAGATCTTTAAAGTTCTGAAGGAAAAATTTGTTTCTCAGTTCTATTTGGTCATTGAGTAGGTAGTCAGGTTCTGTATTTGTGTAGATAAATATTTCAAGTTCTTCAAGAAGGTAAAGTATCGTGACTTTGTTGGCAAAATGGAGTGTTTGGAGATTTTATTCTATGTTTCCAGAATGAGATTTTCAATCTGCAGCGGAGTGTGCGCTGATATGAAACTTCCTGGCAGATTAAAACTGTGTGCCCGACCGAGACTCGAACTCGGGACCTTTGCCTTTCGCGGGCAAGTGCTCTACCATCTGAGTTCGAGTTTCGGTCGGGCACACAGTTTTAATCTGCCAGGAAGTTGCTTTATTCTATGTTGTTTGCAGAATGATTGTGTTGGGCAATATGTGAGACAAAGCTGGGTTTATTCAGGTTGTTAAGACAGAGTGCATCTATGTGTTCTTTAAATCTTGTTGTGACGCTTCTACCAGTTTGTCCAATGTAGAAGCTTAGACATGGGTTGCATATGAGCTTGTATGCACCTGATTTTTGATATAGTACAGTGGTTTTGGTGCTGTGTATAATTTTATTTTGTATTTTGTTGTTGGTGAAGAAGCATATTTTTATGTTGTATGTCTTGAAGAGGTTGGCAATTTGCTGAGACATCTTCCCTAGGAATGGCAGGCTTATAAATGTGGTCTTCTTGTTTGTGGCTGGTTGTTCAAATGTTCAAATGTGTGTGAAATCTTATGGGACTTAACTGCTAAGGTCAGCAGTCCCTAAGCTTACACACTACTTAATCTAAATTATCCTAAGGACAAACACACACACCCATGCCCGAGGGAGGATTCGAACCTCCGCCGGGATCAGGCGCAGAGTTCATGACTGCAGCGCCTAAGACCGCTCGGCTGATCCCGCGTGAATGTGGGTGGTTGTTCAGCCATTGGTAGATTTAATCTTGTTGTATGGATTAGTTTATCTATTATTTCAGGGTTGTACCCATTGCTGGAGGCAATTAATTAATAATTTCTGTTTCTTTTTGTCTTTCATTTGTGTCAGTTGGGATTTTAAGCATTCGATCAACCATTGTTCTGAAGAATGTTTTTTATGTTAGTGTGGATGGCAAGAGGATTTGTGTATGTATAGCAATACAACAATTTTAAAAAAAATGTAAAGAACATTAGTAAACAGGCTACTGAAGTAAATACAGAACTTTGTTAATAAAGTATGGTGAGGTAGTGAAGCTACCAACACCGCCATTAAAATTATTAAACAGGTCTCAGCAAACACACAATTAATGGCAATAAAAGGAATTTACAAACTTGGAGGAATTTAAAAAATTTTTAAACAAAAGTGTCCTGGAATATCATTAGAACATAACAGATATGACGGACCCGTGTAAGGTGGCCACAAATCACCCACTCCGGGATGCTCAGGCTAGACAGAATACTGACCAATTTAAATACGCTCGTAAACACAATTGCCACTCTCAGGCTGGTCACTGCACCCACTTTTAGCCAGCGAAAACTTGTTATAAGATGGCTTAACTTGCTGACAGAATTAGAGCTAACCTCGTACAAGGAAACATTACACCACACAGTCCTGAATGAGCGACCACATGATCAACCAACAAGAAGCATCAATTTACTCATAAACCACGACAGAAGAGCGAAACAGTTAAACTGCCAAAACTACACCTCCCATCGGACAGTAACGAGAGGAGGAGGAAAGATCACAGTCTTTAATTATACCGGTGCCAGGGACAGAAAACCCGGTCGCCGGAGGCCACAAGGCAGAAGAGACGCTGGTTACACAAAATTATTACTTAATGATTAAACCTTCCACGAACTTAACTTGCATTTATACTCGAACAGGCAGTACACGACCACCGATGGCAAGGATCCACACATTTAAACTCCAGTGTTGAAACGGAGGATTTAAAGAAGCTTGTTAACGTCCCACCAAGGTGAAATGAACAGCAACTACTCGTGGGGCGATTCTGTAAACAACCAACACGCGGGGAGCTCTTCCGCCAACTCGACCCGCTCGCTACACACAACCAACATACATCACGTGGCGACTCTGTACAACCGACCATGCCTGCTTCGCGCTGGAGAGCCACACTGCCCTTCCGTGTCCGCCACACTCTCTGCGCGCAACCCCCTACTTCCGCGCCACCACACGAGGTTACTACCGGTCAAAGATCTCACTTCCTCCATAGCAGTTTCCCGCAAGCAAAAACGCAGATATCGATAGCAGAGGGAAAAGACAACCAAGCAGCCACTTAATGACAGATAACTTATCAAACAAACATGTCAGGGGAAGAAAAATAAAACCAATGCAATCTAAACACAAGGTGTGACCGAGCGAGGTGGCGCAGTGGTTAGACACTGGACTCAAATTCGGGAGGACGACGGTTCAATCCCGCGTCCGGTCATCCTGATTTAGGTTTTCCGTGATTTCCCTAAATCGCTCCAGGCAAATGCCGGGACGGTTCCTTTCAAAGGGCACGGCCGACTTCCTTCCCCGTCCTTCCCTAAACCGATGAGACCGATGACCTCGCTGTCTGGTCTCCTTCCCCGAAACAACCAACCAACCAACCTAAACACAAGGTGTAGCACGAGTCGATACACGGCTCAGTAACGTTGGTGGTTGTTGGCTTTCTGAAAATATGAAATTTATGATTTTTATTTGAGATGTTAAATCAAGATAGTTAATGCCTTCTGGTGTTTCATGTTCTGCTGTCACTGGGCGACTTGCCTGTCGGTGATGATGAAATGACGATGTGTTCTTTAATCAAAACGAATAAAATAATACTGCTTTTTATCTGGTATTTCCCTACAAATATATCGAGCGTTGTAAGACTACACAAAGAAAAAATTTACGCCTCCAAGTCATCTCAAAAATCTCAGTATAATCTGTAGTCTTCGTTTATTATCAAAGCACGTGAATTTTTGGGTTAATTTCGCATGCCGTCACTGGTACAAGGCAACAGGCTAGTTTTATTCAACAGTTGTTGTTGTGGTCTTCAGTCCCGAGACTGGTTTGATGCAGCTCTCCATGCTACTCTATCCTGTGCAAGCTTCTTCATCTCCCAGTCCTTACTGCAACCTACATCCTTCTGAATCTGCTTAGTGTATTCATCTCTTGGTCTCTCTCTACGATTTTTACCCTCCACGCTTCCCCCCCAATGCTAAATTTGTGATCCCTTGATGCCTCAGAACATGTCCTACCAACCGGTCCCTTCTTCTTGTCAAGTTGTGCCACAAACTTCTCCTTTCCCCAATTCTATTCAATACCTCCTCATTAGTTATGTGATCTACCCATCTAATCTTCAACATTCTTCTGCAGCACCACATTTCGAAAGCTTCTATTCTCTTCTTGTCTAAACTATTTATCGTCCATGTTTCACTTCCATACATGGCTACACTCCATACAAATACTTTCAGAAACGATTTCCTGACACTTAAATCTATACTCGATGTTAACAAATTTCTCTTTTTCAGAAACGCTTTCCTTGCCATTGCCAGTCTACATTGTATATCCTCTCTACTTCGACCATCATTAGTTATTTTGCCCCTCAAATAGCAAAACTCCTTTACTACCTCAAGTGTCTCATTTCCTAATCTAATTCCCTCATCATCACCCGACTTAATTCGACTACATTCCATTATCCTTGTTCTGCTTTTGTTGCTTTTCATCTTATATCCTTCTTTCAAGACACTGTCCATCCCGTTCAACTGCTCTTCCAACATCTGTCCCTGACAAAATTACAATGTCATCGGCGAACCTTAAAGTATTTATTTCTTCTCCATGGATTTTAATACCTACTCCGAATTTTTCTTTTGTTTCTTTCACTGCTTGCTCAATATACAGATTGAATAACATCGGGGAGAGGCTACAACCCTGTCTCACTCCCTTCCCAATCACTGCTTCCCTTTCATGTTCATCGACTCTTATAACTGTCATCTGGTTTCTGTACAAACTGTAAATAGCCTTTCCCTCCCTGTATTTTACCCCTGCCACCTTCAGAATTTGAAAAATAGTATTCCAGTCAACAGTACTAAAACAATTCCCATTGAACTCGTTGTTTCATTTTGGAGAACTCAAACCACGCAATCCTTATACGGAAGAAATGAGAGAGTCTCTCGCCACTGTTTGTCTAAACGTTTGTAAAACTGCGCCAGCAGCACGTGTACTCATGGCTTTGACATATCTTCAGCAGGAAGTCGTAGAACAAAGCCCGTTGAGCGAACGTGGCCAGTACGTATGACATAATACACCGAGTGACATCTGTAAGTCGTCAACTGAGAAGAGCTCGTTATCCTCTCCCTACCCGGAGCATGATTTACGACGGAAACCACTTCTGCTCCTCCGACAAGTACCCCGTCCGACGTCCCCGCGACAGGCCATTACAGCCCCTCGCGCCTCCCTCCGTGTCTCTCGCGTTACCGACACTACGGTCGTCGTCCGCCTCGTCTCTCGTTGCTCACACGAGATGCTCGATCGATCACCCCACCCCTCACCCTGTTCCCTCCCTCATTCCCTCACTCCTCCTCATAAAACGCGCCAGCCAATGTGTTTTCTCACAGAAGTGCAGCGCCGACAGTCGCAGTATCGATTTTGTGCTGAAATAATATCCCGGCAAGTGGTCGCCAAGTAGGAGGACACAGCTTATAGAACTTGTTACAAACAACTTTTCCTTTAATATTAAGCACCGTGACGACATTAACATTCCACACCGCCATTAGAAATCATTGCATTCAACTTCGCTATGTTTTTCACCCGATTTTGCCATCCACAGGTTTCTATTTTCTTATGATGAGCATCTTGGTATATCAAATCCGCGATCAATGTTCCACAAACCAGCAAGTTATAGCCCCATCATAACAACAAAGTAAGATCTTTATCTTTTAATTCCACACCACGACGTTCGTAATACAGTACCTGTACAAAAGTATTCTCACACCCCTATTTAATGCGGTAATGATCATTACGTGTCACGAAGCGGACCCGCCCCGCCACTATGAAAGGAAGCAAGGAGCATTGTGTTGTAGCCCAGTCAAATGGTGGTTTTCCCGTAATAAAATGGCGGAAGCTTTTTCCTCGATAGTCTTATATGTTTTTTGGAGTCCTGAATAATAACTTCATGTTTGCTACCTTGCAGGAAGTCGGCTTCACAACGAAAAACGCAAGAAAACTCCAAAATTTCGCAACCTTTTTCCCTTATACCTCGAAAAGTGAGCCTTTCCGAAATTGACCACTCTATTTATCATTAGATTAGACGAAATTTTCTACGAAAAGCACTTGTCAGATCTGATTTGCTGATGAGGGGTAATTGGGCTAGAGCGCTCTGAAAAGCAGCCATTTTTTGGCCCTTCGGCGATAAAGTCGAGAACGCTCAGTCCCACCCCTTACAACGCGAAAAATATACATGACATCTACAAAAACTTCTACACTACGTGAAAGTACACAAAATTTCCAGCAAGACACCCGTGTAATATTCGATTTCCCCAAAGGCGGAGGCAGCACAGCGAAAATTACGAATAATGCCTTCAGCGTCCAACAGCCAAACGATCTCTCCCAACTGTCTGCTCTCATCAACGTTGTACTTTTGGTATAATACGCTTAGAAGAGGTTGTTTTGAATGAAGTGACGCGAAAACATGTTTGGTGAAAAGATTAACAAATTATATTTACAACGTATCACGTAAAATGTAAGTGTCGTGTGACCAGGGCCTCCCGTCGCGTAGACCGTTCGCCGGGTCCAAGTCTTTCGATTTGACGCTACTTTGGCAACTTGTGCGTCGAAACATATTACGTATATGAAACTGAACAGGAAGATGAATAGGAAATGTACAGATATGTGGTAGCAGACCCGTGTCATGAAATGAGTGAATATGGAGCTCAGGGTTGGGTCATCCCTTGGAATATGTTCTCCATCTGGAAAAGAAACAAGGCATTTAGAGATACAATATATATATACAAAAGACACGTAAGTTGTACACTGAACTATCGATGTATGGAGAAAGACACCGAAGCGCCAAAGAAACTGGTACAGGCATACGTGTTCAAATACAGAGATATGTAAACAGGCGGAATACGGCGCTGCGGTCGGCAATGCCTATATAAGTCAACAAGTGTCTGGCGCAGTTGTTAGTTCGGTTACTGCTGCTGCAATGGCAGGTTATCAAGATTTAAGTGAATTTGAACGACGTGCTATAGTCGGCGCACGAGCGATGGGACACAGCGTCTCCGTGGTAGCTATGAAGTGGGGATTATCCTGTACGACCATTTCACGAGTGTACCGTAAATATCAGGAATCCGGTTAAGCATGACATCTCCAACATCGCTGCGGCCGGAAAAAGATTCTGCAAGAATGGGACCAACGACGACTGAAGAGAATCGTTCAACATGACAGAAGTGCAACCTTTCCGCAAATTGCTGCACATTTCAGATCTGAGCCATCAGCAAGTGTCAGCGTGCGAACCATTCAACGAAGGCCTACTCGTGTACCTTTGACGACTGCGCGACACAAAGCTTTGCGAATTACCTGGGCCCGTCATCTCCGACATTGGACTGTTGATGACTGGAAACCTGTTGCCTGGCCGGACGAGTCTCGTTTCAAATTGTATCGTGCCTCTGGACATGTATGGGCACTGAGACAACCTCATGAAGCCATGGAACCTTTATGTCATCAGTGGACTGTTTAAGCTGGCGGTGGCTCTGTAATGGTGTGGGGCGTGTGCAGCTGGTGTGATATGGGACTCCTGATTCGTTCAGATACGGTTCTGACTGGTGACACGTTCGTAGGCATCCTGTCTGATTATCTGCATCAATTCATGTCCATTGTGCATTCCGACGGACTTGGGCGATTCCACCTGGACAATGGACATCCCATACGTCCAGAATTGCTACAGAGTGGCGCCAGTAACACTCTTCTGAGTTTAAACACTCCCACTGGCCACCAAACTCCCCAGACATTAACATTATTGAGTATATGTGGGGCACCTTGCAACGTACTGTTCAGAAGAGTCTCCACCCCCTCGTACTCTTACAGATTTATGGGCAGCCCTGCAGGATTCGTGGTGTCGATTCCCTCCAGTACTGCTTCAGATATTAGTTGATTCCATGCCACGTCGTGTTTCGGCACTTCAGCACGCTCGGGGGGCCCCACACGATATTAGGCAGGTGCACCAGTTTCTTTTTAATCTTCAGTGTAAATTGCAACCAAGATGAGCGGAAACCTAAGTCCATTTCGTGATCACAATGCACGAATATCCTCTTGCGTGCACCACTCAGAAATGTCTGACTCTGATTGACTCCAGCAGTGTTCTACCATTTCCTATGTCACCAGTGGCCGAAGGCCGTGCCCACCAAAAACACATGTCTTTACGTTCTACAGACATGATTTCATTCAGCTCGACCTCTTTCCACACTAAACTAATATATTATAACAATATTTAAATGAAGGGAATGTAAGAATTACTTATTTCTTCTTGATAGAAGCGTATTTTGCCTTTCTTTCCAGTGGTGGCAGAAATAGTATCATCTCCCTAAGAAAATCGCACGAATCGTTTAAAATTTGTTAAGTCCAAAGTTGTTAATTCTAACACTAATAGATACCACCAGTAAAGCGTAATCTCACGCATTAAATAAGGAGTGTATCTATGCAAACACATCCAGTTCTAGAACAACTGTGGATTGTCCAGAAACCAAGTATATATTTGTAAATGACCGAGACTAATTCCTTAAGTATCTAAGTTAAAAAATTTACTTTGCAGTTAGAGGTATTCTCTTGAGAACGTTTACATTCAACAGGTGTAATAGTAGAAAACTCTGTCTTCATAGTTGGTGAGCTTCTCAGACTACTTGTAGTATTCTCATGCAATCACTTAGTTTGTTTTACAGAGAATTTATTCTCTTGCTTTACTTTGTGCTACCCTAATCAAGAGGCGATCGCTGTGCGCAGAGGACGTGTTTCCCAAGCATCGTCGCTCCTAGTGGCCACTGCCAAGAAATAACACGTTGTCATGTTCTAAACACGATAACTCAGTAGGGTATGTTTTTCTATTAAAATCTCACCTCCATGAGTTAGGCACAATTCTATGCAAATTTGTTTCGTAGTAGGGTACAGGTGATACATTCGGTGCATTATGCATGAGGAGCAAGCAAGTGAAGGTCGTATTTACGAGATGCTAGTATTCGTGTTCAGTATGCAGGTTTCCACTAATAACATGGCTATACACTCCTTCTTCCAGCACTCAACAGTTAAATATTCAACAAGGCATGTAACTTAGCCTAAGTTCTTATAATTAGCACTTGAAGCAGAAGTAATTAGAGTGCATTGTTATGAAGCTCGGTCTATTGCCAGTACCGGATAGCATTGTCTTCTCAATGCATGGCTGACGCGCTTCTTCTCATACAACATTTCTAAAGTAACACCTATTTTTTGGATTTGTTAGTTATCGTCTGCTATAAGGTTTGTAAACAGCTTATTGATAACATGAAAGTTTTCTGGATATGGTACCGCGTCATATTGTAAAAAACTGCCACTAAAGGAACCAGCATTTCGGCCACGATCATAGTGGTTGCCTTCTGGGTCTATCGGTAGAAGGCCACTGTAACCGTGGCTGAAAAGTTGGTTTCATCAGTGCCAGTTATTTACAATATGACGCGGTACCATATCCAGAAAACTTTCATGTTAACTGTTTCTGATAGTGTAAGTCTCCGCAATTATAGTTTATTGATACAGAAACAAAATCCTTGTGAAAGAATTCCGAATGGAATTGTTGAGTTCATATGGTTCGTAATGCTCTAACTTCATCGCGTCCCAAAAGACAGACTGATAAGTGTATGGAAATCTATCTCATATACATAATAAGCGCAAATGACAAAAATTTAATGAACACTTCCATATCGGATTAACGTCAGCTCTAGCCTTCATACTGTCATAATTCGACGAACAAGAGAGTCCAGAAGTTTCTTCAGGTAGGTAATATCAAGTTGAAGTCACTCATTGCTAACAAATTGCGGCGTTATTGGTTGATCCAAACAGTCTCAGTCGTTTTCTTGGGATTAACATAGGATGATTAAGCAGGTCAGTCTACATCAGTGGTCGTCAAACTGCAGCCCGCGGGCCTCATGTGGCTCGAGTCAAGTATTCATGAGCCCGCTCTTCTCAGCCGTATTTTGTAATAATGTGCATCTAGCAACTAAAGCTGAATAATAAACGTTAGTTGACATTTCTAACTTCTTAAGAGCTAATCAGTAATGTTCGGATGCAGTATTATAGTGATGCACTGCTTGACACATTGCTATTCGAGAGTGAAATGGCAGAGAAACAGTCCAAAAGTGGTTCGATGAACCATCTGCCAAGAATTCAAGCGTGAATTACGGAGTGTTTAAGCAGATATAGATAAAGCTTAGATAACCGACATTTGCGACAGACTGCAGAATGATTCTCCTGCTATCAAGATATATCTCGCTAAACAACTGTGAAGACAATGTAAGACAAGTCAGGTCCTGTACAAAAGCATATGAACAGTCGATTTTCCCTCGTTATATATACGATTATAGAAGGAAAGTGAATGACTAACAATGGTACAAAGTACCCTTCACCATACACTGTATGGTGGGTTGCGGAGTATGTATGTATGTACGAACGGTTGGCACTTTAATAGTGGCAACTATTTATTTACAGATCGTACAAAATAGATAATAACCCGTTTGCAGCAATGTGGAAGTCGTAGGATGCTTTTAGCTGTGCCATTTATCCTGTTAATTTTTGGAACACAACCTGCGACCAGCTTAGAGACAGAAGTGATGATACTTACTGAAGGACCTGACCATCATTTTACAGGACAATGCTCAAGCACGTACAGTGGAAGCTGTCACTGATTTGTTTGACAGATGGGACTGCTAAGTGCTATAACACCTACTGCACTCCCCTGACTTAAGACCTCGTGAGTTCAACTCGATTTCTAAACTGAAGGAAACACTTCACGGCATTCGCTTCAGAACTGCTACAAAGTCGTCGGGCAATAGGCCGCACCGCTCGAACTGTCAACACAAATGGCACTGCTAACAGTATTCTACGACTTCCTCATCGCTGGCATGTGGTTATACACTATGCTGGTGACTACTTTGAAGGTCAGTAAAACTGTGAAACACGTATCTATTTTATACGAGCTGTAAATACAGTAAATAGTTGTCACTATTAAAGTTCGAACCCTCTTAGACGGAGAACCAACTACCCGCACCAGCAATTGCCGTTGTGGTAATGTCACAGGGAACGGATGCAGATGGACGATGATAATTAGAAGCTAATAAGCTAATATTAGAATAATAATAAGAAACTAAAGCTAATAATGCTTAAAGAAGACCTAGAGATGATGATATCGGGGATCTGCACGGGAAACGTGCAGTCAAACTCAATGCTGTTTCCAGTTTTGAGTATCTGTGCATTCATCAGCAGTTATAAATAATGGTGAAAATCATAAAGTAAACAAATAGGCGAAAAAATAGTGCCAAAGAGTTATCAGAATGGTGCAAAATGTAGCGCACATACGACCCCTTAGCAACATACACTATATGATCAAAAGTATCCGGACACCCAAAACGCATAAATTTTTTATATTAGGAGCACTGTGCTGCCACCTACTGCCAGGTACTCCACATCAGCGACCTCACCAGTCATCAGACATCGTGAGAGAGCAGAAAGGGGCGCACGCGGAACTCACGGACTTCGAACGTGATCAGGTGATTGGGTGTCACTTGTGTCATACGTCTGTACGCGAGACTTCCACAAACCTAAACATCCCTAGGTCCACTGTTTCCGATGAGATAGTGAAGTGCAAACGTGAAGGGACACGTACAGCACAAAGGCGTACAGGCCGACCTCGTCTGTTGACTGACAGAGACCGCCGGCTGTTGAGGAGGGTCGTTATGTGTAATAGGCAGACATCTATCCAGGCCATCACACAGGAATTCCAAACTGCATCAGGATCCACTGCAAATACTGTGACAGTTATGCGGCAGGTGAGAAAACTAGGATTTCATGATCGAGCGGCTGCTCATAAGCCACATATCACGCCGGTAAATGCCAAACGACGCCTCGCTTTGTGAAAGGAGAGTAAACATTGGATGACTGAACAGTGGAAAAACGTTGTGTGAGTGACGAATCACGGTACACAATGTAACGATCCGATGGCAGGGTGTGGGTATGGCGAATGCCCGGTGAACGTCATCTGCCAACGCTGGTAGTGCCAACAGTATAATTGGGAGGCACTGGTGTTATGGTGTGATCGTGTTTTTCACGGAGGGGCTTGCAGCTCTTGTTGTTTTGCGAGACACTATCACAGCACTGGCATACATTAGTGTTTTAAGCACCTTCTTTCTTCCCACTGTTCATGAGGCGACTGCATCTTTCGACACTATCGAGCAGCTGTTGATAATGCACGGCCTGTGGCGGAGTGGTTACACGACAGTAACATCCCTGAAATGGACTGGCCTCACAGTGACCTGACCTGAATCCTATAGAACACCTTTGGAATGTTTTGGAACGCCGACTTCGTGCCAGTCCTCACCGACCGACATCGATACCTCTCCTCAGTGCAGCACTCCGTTAAGAATGGGCTGCCATTCCCCACGAAGCCTTCCAGCAACTGATTGAACGTATGGCTGCGAGAGTGGAAGCTGTCATCAAGGCCAACACCATATTGAATTCCAGCATTACCGATGGAGGACGGCACGAATTTGTAAGTCATTTTCAGCCTGGTGTTCAGATACTTTTGATCACATAGTGTACGTTGGGCAGAGGGATTCCAACACCTCCGCATGCACTAACGACAATCCAGAAGGTGTTAACCGCGCTGGTGGAGGGATAGACCGCCATAGTTCAATAACTCACAAAAAGTGGATAATACATAAAAGTTTATATTATTTTGAATTTAAGTATTATGCATTATGATAGTATTTTATGTAAGTACCATGCAAACAGCTAATTCAATTATTAATTATATGCTCGAGAGAGAGACCCATCGAATCACCCACAGCTAATCCATTATAAAACCACAGCAGTTCTGTGATTCGTTGTAAAATGCCATTAGCGATAAAGGAAAATGAGTCGTTTAGTTTAACGTTTCACTGAAAGCGTGAACTCTTCACAAAGAACGGGTACGAACTGGGTGGCAGTCGTCTCCAAGAAACCATCCTATCACTCGCAAGAAGGACGTAGCAGGACGGGCATTTGAAGCTAGTTCCTACAGGAATCATTACGCCTCTTACCTTAATGCCATAAGAGCACATAGGTTGCATGCGCATTACCCGTTATCTCGTATTGTCATCTGTTAATGTCCAAGTGTCCTCTAGTCATAAACGTAATATCTCTGTTTAATATTATTTATTTCTGTATTATTTGCTCTTTGTTGTGGAACGTGGTTCGTTACCGATGGTAGGTACGCGACAGCAGGTTGAATAATATCCATATATTGAAAGGACAGGAAAATTATACCGCTACCACCAATAGTGGGCTACAGAGAAGCTCGCGTTCGTAGTTGTTGGCCAAAGAACTGTGTAACCGTTGAAAAATCTTGTGTTTGTATGATTTCATGAATATCTGACAGAACATGAGAAAATCGAATTTCAAAATGAATTCAGGTACAGACTCGCAATCTAGAATTTCAGTGTGGAAAACTTTAGTGGTACCTCGTGAGTGCTCAGTCTGTTGTGCTTCACTGTCAGTTACAAACGGACGAACTAAATGACTTACACTAGGGTAAATATTATTTTATTGGTACCTTCATTATCCCATTCATTATGGAGCTGTAATTGATTTGACTAGGAACGATAGGGGTAGGAATACTGCTGCAAACCGCGAGGAGTCGTCGTATATTGTGCCAGAACCGATCGCTTCCCAGAAAACTCCAACACGGAGCAAGTGGCGCTCATAGCCACCGCTCTTCCAGTTGTTTGTTCTCGGAATGGCTGAAATGAAAAAGCGACCGCTCGCCGAGTGCACGTCATACTGATGTGCAGCAGTTAAAGTAAACATTCTCCTCCGTCTGCTTAATTCGGTTTAAGCACCACAAGCCCGCAGCTTCATTGCGAGGATTACTTTTATGAAAAAGAGTACGTCTCACAGCAGGCGCATTTATACATAACTGTTTGCAGTTTATTTCTGTTAACGCAGTTCAACGAAGAATTCCATTTTCCTAAACAGCAGAGGTGTTGCGTGCACGGAACATTGTACCTTCTGCCCTGCAAACTCGTAAACCGAGACTCGTAGCAACAGCCAAGAGACAGTGAAAGACATTGCCTCCATTTCTTCTTCCTTCTTCGTCGACTGTGAACTGCAAAGTTAAAGTTGGCTATACATTCAGCAGCCTACCCACAGCCACATGCGCCGCCCGGAGTGGCCGTGCGGTTCTGGGCGCTGCAGTCCGGAGCCGAGCGACCGCTACGGTCGCAGGTTCGAAACCTGCCTCGGGCATGGATGTGTGTGATGTCCTTAGGTTAGTTAGGTTTAAGTAGTTCTAAGTTCTAGGCGACTGATGACCTCAAAAGTTAAGTCGCATAGTGCTCAGAGCCATTTTGAACAGCCACATGCAGCGATTCATCCAGCTGAAATACATACCACATTACTAGGGTCTACGTAACACCATACAAGTTGTTGAAAATATTGACATTGTGGTTATTAGGGCCCTTACATGGTTGTATAATACAGCACTGTCAGTGAATTAAAAAGAAATCATGCCAGTAAAGGTCTTAAAATGACTTCCGAGCAGTTATCGAACTACCTCGCTTTAGAACTAACAGTCAAGTTTTCTCGCAGAATATTGCATTGGTCTAGCTTCTATGCATGTCACTACTCGCTTAAGCTTCAGTTCTAACAGGGACGTGAAAACTTCCACCGGTAAAGAATTGCCAGTGAGTATGAATGGAGCTCATCCGGTCCAGCACATCAGCCACTGGAGTGGGAAAACACATTCGGGACCGGAGAGTGACGGTTAAGCTATTAGCAAGTCCCAGACACATCTGCTAAAGCGGCCCTGATACGTGAAATAATGTTATCAAACCGTCATTACATTGACCGTCTGACGGCGCATGTTGATGTGTTGTCAACTCTAGAAATGCTGACTGGCAGTACTGATGGCACTCAATACATTCTCACAAGGGAACCTTCCCATCGCATCCCCCTCAGATTTAGTTATAAGTTGGCACAGTTGATAGGCCTTGAAAAACTGAACACAGATCAATCGAGAAAACAGGAAGAAGCTGTGTGGGACTATGAAAAAAATAAGCAAAATATACAAACTGAGTAGTCCATGCGTAATATAGGCAACATCAAGGAAACTCTGGACATGGGAGTGCCGCGGTCCTGTGGTTAGCGTGAGTAGCTGCGGAACGAGAAGTCCTTGGTTCAAGTCTTCCCTCGTCTGAAAATTTTACTTTCTTTATTTTCGCAAACTTATGATCTGTCCGTTCGTTCATTGACGTCTCTGTTCACTGTAATAAGTATAGTGTCTGTGTTTTGCGACCGCACCGCAAAACCGTGCGATTAGTAGACGAAAGGACGTGCCTATCCAACGGGAACCGAAAAGATTTGATCGCAAGGCCATAAGTCAACCGATTCCTCCACAGGAAAACACATCTGATATATTCTATACGACACTGGTGACGGCATCTGCGTCACATGACAGGAATATGTTGTCGACCTACCTAACTTGTACACTTAGCGAATGGGTAAAAAGATTCTTCTACCTTGCCCGATTTAGGTTTTCTTGTGGATGTGATAATCACCCCCAAAAAAGTGATGAAAACGTAAGAGTTTGTCACATAAACTGAAAATAAAAAATTAAAATTTTCACTCGAGGGAAGACTTGAAACTAGCACCTCTCGTTTCGCAGATGATCTCGTTAACCACGGGACCACGGCGCTCCTTCAGTCCGGCTGTCCTCCTATTTGCCTATCTTCGCATGGACTACTCAGTTTGCATATTTTCTAATTTTTTTCATAGTTCCACACAACTTCTTCCTGTTTTCTCAATTGATCTGTGTTCAGTTTTTCAAGGCCTATCCACTGTGCCAACTTATAACTAAATCTGAGCGGGGTGCGATGGGGAGGTTCCCTTGTCAGTATTGTCAATACGTACTGAAAGTGTCAGGTCAAGTATTGACGGTTTGACAATATTCTCCATTCAAATGTTGATAGAGCCTCATGAAGCAGCCACACGGCGTTAGTGGACGTTGTTTATGTTTCTAATTCGCCCTTGTGCATATCATTTCTCAGATTAAATATTTCAAGCAGTCTTTTAACATAAAACAATATTAACAATCATTGTATGTATCACTTTAGCATGGTCAATGGAGGATTCTCTGTGATATTGCTTACTTTATCAATTTGAAAATACAGTAAGATTAGTGAATTACATAGCAGTTTCCATTTAGAAATGTACGTCATATCTCTGCAATGACTAGTAAGAGATCTGCGAAACGAATGTCAATTTCACCAAAAAATTAAAAAACATAAATGTTTTAAGTTAATTGCCTGCACATGTTCGTTGGCAGGCAGATGTAATTGTTTCACAGGTTTCCACAGAATTTTGTTAATCGTCTTTGCTGATAGTAAACACTAAACTTCAGACATTTGAATGATGTGACTGTTACCAGGAACCTCAAAGTTACTCAAAAATGTCTCTGAGCACTATGCGACTCAACTTCTGAGGTCGTCAGTCGCCTAGAATTTACAACTAATTAAACCTAACTATCCTAAGGACATCACACACATCCATGCCCGAGGCAGGATTCGAACCTGCGACCGTAGCGGTCGCTCGGCTACAGATTGTAGCGCCTAGAACCGCACGGCCACTCCGGCCGGCTCAGAGTTACTCCTAACCACTTTTTGACTGCGATTGCTTCTCTCATTAAACTAGTTTATCTCGTATCAATATTAATAAATTGACTACAACGCAGGACTCGTCGTAGTCTATGACACCTTTCGGCTCCGTGGTTCTCGTTTGTCAGTAAATTAACATGTGATCTGTCGCCCTTTTTTTTCAACGATTCTCGCACTCATTTCCTCGTGTTTTCTCTTGCTTGCAAGATAGACCTATAGCTAAAATAATTGCAGCACATGCTTTCTTTTGGGTATTCAACATCTTAACCTTGTAAAACCACGTTGTCAGTTGACGACTTTTGTCAATATTATTGATGGTGTGAGATCACTACGATATACTGAAAGTTTGACACACTATTATTGTCAATAAATACTGAACGTGTGCAGACTACTTAATGTGACCTACTTTCTTACAATATGGCCCTGGTTAAGTGCTACAAAATTACTGCAACATGCAAAAAAATATGAACTATGACATAAAAAAAAAACAAGCGCAGCGATTTCCCTGTTATCAATGTGATGAGTGCAGCGAGAGTAAGATTATGACTGTACTCCAAAAACTCTGCACGTTACAAAAAATTTACTTGAATTTTGTATGATTTTTTACATTTATGAGTACACGATTTAATGACACATGATATGAATACCAGTGGAAATTCAGACGACAACCAAGAATATTATATACAACATATACCCGACACAACCTTGTACCAACTATAACATGGTTGCAGGACCACTTTTAATTGAAGACTGCCACGTGAATCGGACTTTTGTGTGAGAACAAACACCAACAACTCTGGTTAAGGTGTCATTTGACAGCATTTACGACATCATATTGAAACTACCTCTTTAATTATTTTTATTAAACACTGACCTACAGAATTTTCCCTGATAAAGACAACTCAAACTTAACCTATTCATTTAGTACCCACAATATACAAGCCCAACGCCATCTGACTGCTATACATTGACAACATAGCTTCCAAAAAATTAACACAAAAGAATGGCCCTGAATTGCAAGAAATCCTAACAATAATACAAATTTAAAAAAATGAAACTAAAGAAATATGAAACTACTTCCAACTCTGTTAATTGACTAAACTCAATTCAATCACGAATTTCAGCAGTGCAAAGCCCATCCTTTTCAAAAGTCACTTACCTCACAAAAATTCTTCATAACACGAACTACAGCAAGTAGCAACTACAGCCAACTAAATAAAAAGATTCTAACTACTAGGAGGCATATGATTAGCGAGAGAAAGATTTTGCTGAGGAGCAATGTATTTAGAAAATTTTGCCTCATTAATGTGACATCCAGTTCCAAAAATCATACAGTTGCCAATAATTCCACTGCCCAAACATTATCATTCAAACATCCGTCATCATACATTTCCTTGCGTATTTTCTTATAAACGCATCATTTCCTCTCACTTTACTATGCATGTCCTACTGAAACAGAGTCTCCACTAAGAATACCATGTCCATACATTTCCCTATTCATTCGCTAGTCCGTCCAACCACACAATCTCTTCCTGAGGTCGCTGAACACTGTCAGCGATATTAACACAGTCCACAGCGACGCCAACATACAAACAGGCTACTTACAATATTGCACTCTATAAGTAACTAGCGTAGATGTAACCATAATCCAGTACTGTGGTGTTAGAATACATGATTTTCGAGATCCAAACCTGCTTCTATATGCTTCTCCGCACACACAATTACAAAGAAGAGCAATGGTATTACATTACAATACATAGAATATTTCCAGAATGAGATTTTCACTCTGCAGTGGAGTGTGCGCTGATATGAAACTTCCTGGCAGATTAAAACAGTGTGTCAGACCGAGACGAACTCGAGACATTTGCCTTTGCCGGCTATTGTGGCCGAGTGGTTCTAGGCGCTGCAGTCCGGAACCGCGCTGCTGCTACGGTGGCAGGTTCGAATCCTGCGTCAGGCATGGATGTGTGTGATGTCCTTAGGTTGGTTAGGTTTAAGTAGTTCTAAGTCTAGGGGACTGATGACCTCAGATGTTAGGTCCCATAGTGCTCAGAGCCATTTGAACCATTTTTTGAACATTTGCCTTTCGCGAGCAAGTGCTCTACCAACTGAGCTACCCAAACACGACTAACGACCCGTTCTCACAGCTTCAATTTTGTAGTACCTCGTCTCCTACCTTCCAAACTTCACACAAGCTCTTCTGCGAACCTTGCACAACTAGCACTCCTCGTGCTTGGGTAGCTCAGTTGGTAGAGCACTTGCCCGCGAAAGGCGAAGGTCGCGAGTTCGAGTCTCGGTCTGGCACGCAGTTTTAATCTGCCAAGAAGTTTCACACAGAATATTACTGAAATTATTAGTATTTTGATATAGCCATAATTAGCTTGTGTAGCGATTTTATAATTAAACGAGACCATAGTCCAAAGTAAAAGGTCAGTTACAAATGATGACCTCGCTTCATCAAATAAAATCTGTTATAACTCACTATCCAAGATGCTACTCCAGGAGGGTGTAAAATGAATGTGCGCAACGGATAATAATAAACGCTGAATGAAGATTTCCCCCTGTCTGACTACCCCCTGAAGCAGATCTTAGGATCTCTTAATTCTATAAATTACAATGCAGACATAAACGAATAATGAAGGCAACTAATCCTACTAAAACATAAACGCTATTCCTGCTTATATATTTATTGTAGATTTTTAAAAAATCTTTAGATTACAAAGTTTACATTTCCTAAGTAAAATTACTAATCAATTGCCCAACTCTGCCCCTTATTATGACTGCGCAGTCTTATATCAATAACACGAAATGACTGACATAATCTACATACCAGTCACTAGAAGAGACTACTTTCGAAGATGATCTATGGTGGTGTGGAACGTCAGTGGAAATAAAACTAACGTGATCACAGCTGTTTAGCTTTTATAGTCCTAATAAGCCGAAGCAATTTGCGACATCACCGTATGTACTGCGTCCTGTGCATCGAAGTGATGGTTCTCGTACTCGTCTGCGGCGATGGAAGAACTCCAGCCACAAATGAACTCTTTCAACCACTAGGACGGCAGAAGGCGGTCCTCTGACTAATGTACTCTAATACTGTCTTCTCCTCTCTGTGTTCTACAGACGAGAAACGCGAACTCAAAGCCACAAGGACGGAGTTCAGATAACGTCGCAACGTACGTATAGGCAGAGGAAGTACTCTCAGTTACTGACCGCTGCGTACTCAACGACTTCCAACCCGGAGGTGAAGTCCAGAATCGTATAGGTTCGCAACAGTACAGTGCCTAACTTCTAACTATAAACTCTCCCGAGAGCAAAGACAGCAAGTCCGTCTGTACCAACGAAAGCTGATATCGAGCGACCGTCACACACGGGCGCTCACAACGGAAGATCTCTTCTCTCCAGCGCTGGCCTCCCAGCAAGGCTCAGCTCCCCACCTTTGTAATTCCGAAAACGAATCATCTTCCCGAAACCACGAAATATTTTCCCTCTCTACAGATTCTTTCGAACACCGACCAACCATATTTTAGTCTTTTGTCGTCCAGCGTGGAAAGTTTGCGAGGAAAAACTTATAGTCATACAATGGTACGCTTCTGAGTAAAAATCCTTGGAAATAACCCAACATGCGTGGTTTCCGAGGTGCCGCTTTTTCGTTCCTCTCACCTGCGTCCAAGATTTTAGTAGTTTCCGAAGTATAATCCTACCGGTTCGGCTACAACACCTGCCGGTAGCGACTCTACTGTGCTCCACCGCTTAGGTGCTACGACGTCCGTCTTGCTACTTCCTGTGTTTAAGCAGGATCAACACACCAGTGTGGGCCTTCCACACAGGGCTTGAGTTCCGCCTGCCATTTCATTTCCACTGGCGTTCCAACCTCTAGTAGTGTAGGCAATCATTCATTATGCCGTTTTTATAATAAAGACACTCCGTCACCTTTCACGCAATAAGCGTTAACAATTATTTAGAAAGTGTATATGGCAATGTCATTCTCCTTTAAATATTCATATATACGATGTACAGCCTATCAAATTATATCTAATTGTGGTTGTACTTCATGACAAAGTATGTGGATGAGTGCTTGTAAGGTGTGAAATTATTGCCACCTTACAAATGGATGTGTACTAATCTTATAATAAGTGTAAGTAGTGTAAGTAGCAATTCTTATTGTAAGTGAATTGTGCATCACTTAGTTTAACTTTTAATTAAATTCTGTGTAACTTTCACACCAAAACCACAAAGTGTGAAGCACTTGAATGATAAGTGCACTGCGCCGCTTACTTGAAATTCCCGTTGATCATGTGACATATGAGGAATGGGCAAAATGAATTTCATGAATCTTAAAACAGGCTGCCCAGTTTACACTATCCGCCTGTGTTACAGGTGATGTGCGAGGGCTGTATTTTACTTTATGTTATTTTATTTTTCAATCTCCGATCTGTCGTAAAATGGAAAATCAACACCTGCCACCTATTTCGCTGCTGGTCTCTTGACGTCTGTCTCTATACAGATGGTTGCAGGACCTCTGCTGTTCAGTGAGTCGACAAGTGATGATGGAAAGAAACGCTGTGTCGAAGATCTACGGATACCAGTCATTGAATTCTGGCCTCTATTTTGACTGGACAGAGGTGGGGAAGTTCCTACACATCAGTCAGGTGGCCTGAAGTTGGTGTAATAGGTTGCCGAAACTGGTAGCTCAATAAAATAACAATTTGAGATTTAGACGGCTGAAAGGTGTTTTGATTCGTCACTCTGTACTTCTCTCCTTGGTCGCTGCTCCCACTTGGACATGTGATGTAGCGTGTTACCAACTTCCTTATATCCTCTCCACAGAAGGCAGCTACCTGTGATTTCCACCAATTCCTTACGCTTTGTTTACAACTCGTTGTCTGTGGGAGAATGCTGTCCTTATAGCCAGTGATTCACGTGTGCGAAGAAATGGAAATCAGAGGGAGCCAAGTGCATCTTAGTTGCATCTGCAGTGTGCGTCCGAGCGTTGTCATGAAGAAGGAAACGCACGACAGTTGCGTTATGTGGTTTGCATGAACTCAGATGAAACCTCTCAGCAGGCACTTCACTCTTCGTGGGAGACACTACTTTCTAGGCATATTTACGTGCTCTGTGTGGGCTCAGAACTGAAAAGTGTGACGTGACGAGATACCGGACATACTAGGAACATTGAGCAACACATCTGCGCAAAGCTCCACCGGATTATCACTGTAGTTTTGATTTCACGACCGTTTGGATTTTGAAGGAAAAATTAGTCCTCCAAGTTGGGTTGCTTATCTTAGGGTGCATGATATACTTTCCTGGCCAGTTTTATCTTGTGCACCTTGTAGTAATCAACGTGTACTTATAAATATGCAGTTTATGCAATGGTTTCAAGACAAGGCAATGGAAGGGGCAGGGCAGCGTCTGAAAATAGAAGCGGAGAGCAGCGTTGAGGGAATTTATGTAGAAAGCTGTTTTTTGAGAAAACTGTGTTAACCGCCAGTGAGTCCTTGGCTTTGGACATCCTGCGGCAGCTTCTTGTCGTCGCTGAGGTTGAGGATGCTGTTTGAGGGTGATAGGCTTTATTTTTATGCTGCCATACTTAGAACGTTTCATACGACTACGAATTGCAGCTAACTGCAATTAATCAGGACAGTTTGTTCAGAGGACCTTGCTATTGGACTGTAGTACTCTTGTTACTAGAATGTATCTAACGTAAGAATAACAGCAGGTAAAAACTTCATTACTTCCGTGTTGTTTTCCCAAATGAGACTATTCAGGTAAAGACTATTTTTCAGTGTATCATCCAGACACAGCAGCTCACCACACTAGGTTGCTATTGCGATGGGTGTACAGTGTCCTCTAGACAAAGAAGAAGAGGCAAAGAATCGTGTGAGACAGAACATTTTAATAATGTAAATGGCGTAAATAGTAGCGTTAGACTTAACAGATTGCTCGGGGAATCATGAGCAGTATTAGCAACAAGCCAGAACCGTCGTAATTTTTAGGCTACATCACATTCTTTGGCTTGTCAGTAGAATTATTAGTTAGCACCTTTTGTCGGTGTTGCGTAACACCCACGAACCAAATGGTGAAAAAAATATATAGTCACACATAGTCTCCAATAATGTTCTATTTTAGAAAGCATTCTTCGTAGTTTGCTGCACACTTTGTGCTCTATCGAGTCGTAAATCTAGTAAGGTTCTCACACTCGCACCTCCAGTGTGCATAATCTCTTGTCCAGCAAACAAAAGAAGTACTGGATACCAGAGCACTGCATCCGTGTGGCAAATCAGCGTGAGTAGTGTTCGTCTGCTTCACTCGCTAAGCACGCGCACGCGCACGCGGAAGCGCGTGGCTGGCAGTCCGCTCAATCGGTATCACACTGCCGTCACTCACCGACTGACAGGCAACAACCGCGTGGTCCTGCACGCGGGTAGCGAAACATAGACTCCATACAGCATCGACGCAGCGTAGCAGTACTAATGGGCCTGCCAAGCATTCGAATGCATTTAGTATTAGATTGCTTTTTAGCTGTCGATTTTCCATGTCCTCTATGGAGCAGCTGCATACTGTACACCTGAGATTCACCATGTGTTAGCACAGTATAACGAAAGTTAAAATGATAGTCTAATATTGAATGTTATTGAAGGTCATTGTTTTAGCTGTGGAACCATATTTTTGTGAAAGAATAGCTGATGAATTAATGCTGCCTTCCTGTCAGCTGCTAAAATCATACTGACATCGAGGCATATTTTGAACAGAACAAACTAAAAGGATTTATTTTGAGGAAGATGACATCAAACTATTAGCATCAACTCTCTTTGTAATTAACAAAAAACTTCAATCTAGCTACACCATACACTTTTGTGAGTAAATAGAGCAAATGAACTGAGAAAACTCCTTACACATGATAATGTTAAATTTAAAGAGAAAGAAAGCTTAAGGTTTTGTGGTGAAAAGAAATGAATGTTATTCGAATAAATCTCTGTCTTGATAATTATTCGAATTAATTGATCATTGAAACAAATTTATTCACCAATAAAGTATCTGTAACTTAAGTAACATATAATGCCACCCCATTTTCTTTGTTTATTTCTTGTACAGAATTATTGTCTGTTCCTCCAGCTCAGTGCAGTTTCTGTTTGCTAAATAACTTATTAATGGTTTGTCTAGAAATGTATCTTTGTGGCTCAGTGGCTTCAATTCCAGACTACAAAGCTAAAGCTATAGCATTCGATTCCCAGTTGGTCCTCCGATTTTCTCTCGCTTATCACACCTTTCTATGATGTTCTCTGTTACTTACCACAATTTTCACCTATAACAATGACAATAGTGCTAAGTCAAGCTGCACAGTATTAAGTAGTATATGTTGAAATGTAGTTCTCCCACTAACTGGCTCTGTAAGTCTGTTGAAAGGTAGGAGGACGTCTCTAATTCCTGATGCATCAGTCTTGGATCGAAGGACTGATGACCTCGTTATTTGGTCCATTACCTCCCCCCCCCTCCCCCAAAATAAATCAACCAACCAAAAGTAGGAATCGTTTTGTCACATGAAGCCTGCAAGCTGGATGTGAAAGTTTCTTAAGGTTCGCAGCTTTGTAAGAAATGCAAATGTTCTGACTCTGCGAAATGAGCATACATATTCCACCAAACTTTATACTAAACAGAAAAACTATGGTACTACCTTGGTCGGGTTGTTTGCGCCTTGGATCGTCTATCGAGAAACCAAGCAGAACTGGCCACCACACTGGAGTCAGTGGAATCTCTGTGAGAACTTCCAAAGCCTCATTCACTCTCTGCCTGCACTTCTGTGCTGCAAAAGATGGTTACTTTGGCTTCTGACAGGTGGTCACACAAATGTGCCTGTATAATGCAATAGCCCAAAAAATGTGAAAGAAATTGGATCACGAGTTACGAATGATACTATGATGTAGAAAGCGTTTATTTAGAATGTGACTCGAGAAGTGAATTTAAAATGGAATGACAAAGAATTGTTTTCCGAAAACTACAGCAGAACTGGTGTTTTCTCAGTTTTTTCTGAACAAAATTGGGACTTGAAAGTCATATATGGTTATCATGATTAAAGATGAATTCAGAAATGCATCACATGTGCAGAACGTATTTTCTTTAGTATCATAATGGCAAATCTGCAAAAATCAAATAAAGTTTCTGATGAGATATTTAAAAAAATATTACATTCAAATAATAAGCGATAGACAATTAGAGCTATAAAAGCCATTGGGTGTCATATTTATTTTTTATTCTTAACACTACTTATTCACATATGATGAATAAGTGTTTTTGTTCATGTGAGTTATGTTTTGAATAATACTTGTTGTTCACCAATAACGAATAACAATTTATACCTCTATTCGTTATTCGTCATTAGCATAAATTTTGTTGTTGCATATGAAAATTTGAAAACAAACTGAATTTTTCTTTGGACTTACGTAGAGGTATCTATCTGTCACCAACGATAAAATTGATCTGATGTAGCATACTCATCTGAGAATGCGCCACGCCAGCTATAAAGCTGGAGTGAAATATCCACAACATTCCGCATATTTCATAAACTGTTTCAGATATTGTGAGTGTGTGGGTTTTATTTTGTCAAGTTCCATAATGCATTGATCCAACAAGTACTCTCTGTCTCCTGCAAGAAAAAATTTACACCTCACACTACTACAGAAGTCAGACAGATGCTACTAATCTACCAACAAGAACTGCTTGAAATACATTCAGCAACAAATATCTTCTGGAGTCGTCTAAGGAAAAGACACAAAGACATTCTATATATTCTTACGAAAATAGTGGAATACTTGGGTACTGGAGTATTGGTAGTTAGTGTAAGGAAAACATTAAACGAACGAAACATTATTTATTGCAAAAAAATTCTAAGAAATCAAAGCCGGCCAAAGTAGCCGAGCGGTTCTAAGCGCTACAGTCTGGAACCGCGCGACCGCTACGGTCGCAGGTTCGAATCCTGCCTCGGGCATGGATGTGTGTGATGTCCTTAGGTTAATTAGGTTTAAGTAGTTCTCAGTTCTAGGGGACTTATGACCTCAGACGTTAAGTCCCATAGTGCTCAGAGCCACTTGAACCATTTTTTGAGAAATCAAGTGAAACTTTTTCTTATAAATTAATAAATTTCCGGGTTCTTTCCGGAACAGTAGATTGCCTCTTATGGATAGGAATGCTATAATTTTAAAAGTATGGAAAGATTATTTTCTCCCTTTTCTTTAAAATGTTATTTGCTCAGAAGAATGGCTGAGAGCCGCGCCTACATAACTTGAATAACTTTTCTAGGTACAGTCAAGGCTGTCACATGAGAAATGTATTGGAATGTAATGTTATGGAAGACAGATGGGGCTCGCATATGCTGTAGCACACAATACCGTGAGCTGCAATGACTGCTGCCTGCGTCTCTCGCTGCTAACAAATAACACAACTATCTCTTTCTATCTGGATTGACCTTCGCCAATCAAACTCTCCCTACACCTTGATGAAGTGAAGGACTCCTCTCTGCCCTGAGTCTAAATATTGGCGTGGTACACCAGTCAGATAACCAGTCCACCGCGATGCCACTCAATATTCGCTTGCAGGCATTTAACTAGTACTCTGTCTGTGTTCACACCGCACAATAAGTGTGGCGGCCAACACAGTGAACAACGCTTAATTGCAGTCGACTCAATACAGGGTATCACTCTGATTCGCTAACGACAGAGTTGCTCTCCCAGTGAAGTACTGAGGAGAGACTTAGTTCCTCGCTCTTTGTGTACACGTAGGAGCGCACTCGCTCTCATTACGTGTTCCCACTCCAAGAGCGACAACGGATCGGCTCCTTTTTCTGGAAAAATTGCAAGGGTATATCATTTGTTGTCTTCCCTCACTGCTCTGGCTCTTTGTGTCAGAAATATTCCGCCAATCAGAGTTGCTCTTTTAAACGGGAGACTGATGTTTCGTTTAAGTCGACCAATGCGGAAATAATGTAGCCTCTCCATTAGGTGTATACTGTCCTCCTGTGAGAACTCCATAATTATGCAGTCGGTCCATCAAAAAATACGTCTTCTGGGTGCTCCCACACAATGCTGTGGAATTTGCTTTTAAGTTGAACACAGGGGTCGTTATCCCTTCGCTCTGGCCAAAGCTGTGGCCGTCATGTTGTGTGCACCAACCTCGACGTTATCAATCTCGGTGCGCAATTGCGATTTACTTATTAGATTTGCATATCACTTACATGAATTCATACAAAATTGTCTCTACCTTATCGAGTTTGGGTTCTAATGAAGCGTCTTGATGTGCAGAATACGATTGTGAGGACAGAATATGTAAGAAATGAAGGTCAGGAGACCACACCATCTTACAATATAGAATGTTCAAAATTTTCAAATGTGTGTGAATTCCTAAGGGGCCAAACAACTGAAGTCATCGGTCCCTAGACTTACACACTACTTAAACTAACTTAACGCTAAGGACAACACTCGCACCCATTCCCCAGAGGGAAGGCTCGAACCTCCGGCGGGAGGGGCCGCACGATTTGTGACATGGCGCCTCTAACTGCTGCTCTGCGTGGCACAGATATCGAAATGAGAATATTTTACCATATCGTCATTATGTAGACTTCATTATCTACTGTGTTAGTCCAATAACAACAGACTTTTTGGTGAAAGAATTTAATTTTTAGGGGCCATCGATAGATGGTGAAACGAGAAATGCTAAGGGTTTTGGAACAACATATGTGAAGACATGACATGTTTTTTTTTTTTTAACAATGATGTGCTTTTTTATAAACTGCTAGCTTTACTTTTCCTCAGTTCCTCACTTAATAAAGTTCATAAAGCACTGTTTCAGAATACACTCGGAATTGTGTCTTCATAACATTTTGGCAAGGTGATACAGTGTCATCTCCACTGTGTTTTGTCAAGAGAAGCAAATTTTGACGTGGCAACCAGAGAAATGTGTAGGTTTTACTCGAAATTCGCCACTCATGACGCTTCTCTGCAATTTACAAATGATTAATGGGGCAGGTGAAAATAAATCACCGCATTTTCGGCAGAATTCTGTTTAGATACTAACAGAAAAAATATATCTTTTTGAATGGTCACCATAGAGGGGCCCCACTTAATGTGTTCAAAAAATTTGAGCGTGGGCTTCATATTAGATCTTCATTTCCCGAGCAGCTAATGATAGCACGGCTACAATATCAGCGTGGTCATATACAGTAATAATAATAGTAACGAGCGTATGGCATTGGTGGCCGGGAGACCCCTCGCAGGGCGGTTCGGCCGCCGCTCCACAAGTTCTTTAACGCCACTACGGCGACTTGCGAGTGAATGAGGATGAAAGACACACAACACCCAGTCATCTCGAGGCAGATAAAATCCCCGACCCCGCCCGGAATCGAACCATGGACCCCCATGTGCGAGAATCGAGAACGCTACAACAAGACCACAAGCCGCGGAAGTCATATGCAGTAATTTTCTATTTCAAAGAGAGAAATTAAGTCTCCTTTTAGGCGTCAGACTGTCGTCCTGTATTCCAGATTTAATTACATAAAGCGAGGAGGTCTGCCCGTGCTTTAGTGTTAAGGTGATGTACTATGATGTAGAGCACCCGGTCGCATATGACGAAGAGGTAGCTGTGCTATTCTTCGTTGTTAATAACGAAATCTCAGCCGGTCGATGTATCTATGTTGGAGACAAGCTCGATCCTAACTGGCTGTAGCAATAACGTTCCGCTTCCAGGAACTCTCATGAGACTGCCTTAGCTGTGTATAAAGGCTTCTCGCGACTTATTTTGGGCATCGGAAATTCAACGGAGTACTCTGAACTATACCAAGAAACTCTTGACAAGATCTTATATTTCTTAAAAATATGTGCACTTGCTTTGGTCACTATTCTCTGAAGGGCTGCAAGGTGCAATACAGTTGACGAGCATTTGAGCCATCTCACAAGGAACCCATTGAGTGCGATGTCGCAAAACCTAATGATGTTTACGGTTTTCGACGCGCCGAATAATGTCTACCATACAATGCAGTTGGCTGCTAATGGCACCAGGGGGCGAGACTAGAAGTATTCAGTGGTTGGTACAGCATGAGCCTACGGAGCGTAGTTGAACTCCATAACTCGCGAGTAACTCGAAACAGTGCTAATGGTATTGATGTGAAGCTGAGCAATGGCAACGATAAAGAAAGCAAACATTGCATTATATCTACAACAATAGTTACCGAAATTGACATTTCGTCAGAAAGGAACCAAAGGAATTTCCTAGAGTTAAAAATGTGGCAGATGAAACATTAGAGTTTCTGTAAGATGAGTTAGTGGAACATGTGGTGTCCCTTAAGCTGGAAAGTGCGGACAATGTACATGAGGAGTGCAAAATGGTTCAAATGGCTCTAAGCATTATGGGACTTAACATCTGAGGTCATCAGTCCCCTAGACTTAGAACTACTTAAACCTAACTAACCTAAATACATCACACACATCCATGCCCGAGGCAGGATTCGAACCTGCGACCGTAGCAGCAGCGCGTTTCCGGACTGAAGCGCCTAGAACCGCTCGTCCACAACGGCCTGCTGAGGAGTACAATTGAAAGTGATAGTGAAACACACGTTGAGACATTTAGTTCATCATCCTTGTCAGACAGGGAGCCATAAATCTCGTCTGCAGTGGAACGTAGCAAAGGACAATCATTGTCCAAGGAGCGAGTGGCAAATATAATTACGTACATGGAAGATCACCCGTTGCGTAGAAAAAAAAAACAATTATAAACAGATTGCGAATAAGTCCGGAGCAATATGGCCGTACAGTGCATACAAAAAGCTACGCATACTGAAGGGAGGAAAAGACGCACTTGTTGAAAAACTTGTGTTTGCGCATTTGAAGGACGCTCGATACAGTTTACAAGCTGTGCTTGGTAGTGACCTACTGCGTTATGCACGTCAAATTCCGAGTGACATGGATTGCAGTGATTTAAAGGGAAGCGGTGGATGGTTGCATACCTTCAAAAATAGTTACAAAACTGGACGACGTAAGATAACAAAATTACAAACAAAGAGTCAACTTTGTGATGCACAGCAAACTGCGAAATTGTGCCGAAAAGTTCTACATGAGATGAAAAAACTTATTGCGCCGTTCATAAGAAACTTGATTTTAACTCCGACCAATCGGGATATGAAGAGGAAATGCATATGAAAAGAACCCTGGAAGTTAGATGTACCAGGAGAGCTGTATCAAGGTCAACTAACACCAATGCCTTGACGCATTAGCCGGCCGGTGTGGCCGTGCGGTTCTAAGCGCGTCAGTTTGGAACCGCGTGACCGCTACGGTCGCAGGTTCGAATCCTGCCTCGGGCATGGATGTGTGTGATGTCCTTAGGTTAGTTAGGTTTAAGTAGTTCTAAGTTCTAGGGGACTGATGACCTCAGTAGTTAAGTCCCATAGTGCTCAGAGCCATATGAACCATCTGAACCTTAACGCATTAGTATACAATTATGCCGACTGTTAATCTGGATGATAAATTGGCTGGAAAGTCCTTTATTGTACTGCGAGAAGTTGGAGGTGCTCTACCCTCCACGGATTGTTTCTAGGTCTGTGATCTTGCAAGGGCAGTGGGGAATACGATGGGTATTCAGAAACCAGGGAACGTTTTCGCATTAAAAAGAAACTAAGTACAAGAAATACATTTTATTATATACATCTGAAAGAGCGAATGACATTTTACTTTTCCACATAGTCACCAAACACATTGAGGCACTTATCATAGCTGTGGACAAGCTTTGAAACATCTTCGTCGTAAAATTCTGCCGCCTGAGACTTCAGCCAGTGAGTCACGTCCACCTGGAGTTCTGCGTCATCAAAGCGCTGCGTTGCAAGCCAGTTCTTCATCTTGGGAAACAAGTTGAAGACACTTGGTGCAAGATCGGGGCTGTAGCGCGAATGAGGGGAAATTTCCCATTTGAGTGAATTAAGGAGTTCTTTAGTGCCATCTGCTGTGTGAGGTCGGGCATTATCAAGAAAAAACAAAATTTTGGACGTCAGCTTTCCTTGGCGTTGGTTTTTGGGAGACCTTGTGTACCCCCACTCCATCGACTGTAATCTTGTCTTAAAATTGAGGTGTTACACTCAAGTCTCGTCGCCGGTTACGATTCGATCCAGTAATGAATGACCATATTTCTGGTAGACCTCCAGGCATCCCAACATTACCCCTATTTGCTGTTCTTCATGCGGCTCTGTAAGCATTTTGGGCACCCATCGTGCACAAAATTTGTGGTAACCTAGCTTTTGAGTGACAATTTCAGACAAAAAAGTCCGTGAAACTTGTGGAAAAGAAAGCGAAAGCTCCGTTATTGCGAAGCGACGGTTTTCACGAACCATTTCATCAACTTTAACGACAAGATCAACAGTCACAATGCTCGGGCGTCCACTCTTCTCTTCATCATGAACGTTGGTTCGGCCATTTTTAAACCGAATGCACCATTTCCGGACGGAAGATTCACTCATTACGTTGTTTCTGCATATTTCGCACAGTTCAAGATAAATTTCTATAGGTTTGAGATTTTCTCCAACAAAAACCGTATCACAGACCGCACCTCACAACTGTCGGGATTTTCGATTGCGGCGCACATTTCAGATTCGAATATCGTAAAAACCAGACGCGCAGAGACGTTCCCACTGTCACGGATGGATGCTGACTGAGCTGCCGAGCACCCACATACCAAAATATACGCGATCGGCGCGCCTAGCGGCGTCAGATGGAAACGTTCCCTACTTTCTGGATAGCCCTCGTATTTACGTCACAGCAAGGTAGCGTGGGCAAAAGTCAACTACAACTATTGTATGAGCACTGCTTTTGGCCAAGAGCTGGTCAAAATAGCATGCTTTTGCTTGATTCCTGGTCTGAGTATAAAAATCGTATTTCTTTATAGCAAACTGGCCCTCCTGAAAAGTGTATGACATTGCAATCCATACCTCCTGGGACTACTGGACCAATTCATCTTCTGAATGTTTTTTTTTCCGTGCCTACAAAACATACCATCACACTATCTGCAGCTACGCCTCAAAGAATAGCCAGTTTCACGATGAGCTCCACGACACACTGTTACTCATTCGGTTGTATGCCTTCGCATTCCATCAGTACTCGTCACCCCGTTACAGCAATATGAATCTATATGCGTTCTTTAAGAGTGAATATCCAGCTGAACGTAGTGCAGGGTTTCTGATTCCCAAGGCGTTCGCCGTTGACCTTTTGGGTGAGAAGCTTTGTGATCACTGTGTCGCGCCATTTTTCATTTGGTGTTCATAGTGCCAGTCAATGGTTTGTTATGAACATTTCTTGAATGTCGAAAATCTTCACTTTGCGAATTGTAATACATACATCACATAGTAGGTTGTTTTCTGCATCTCCCAGACACTCATTTTCTATCGCCCTCCTGAAGCACATGGCGAGGCCTTAGTAGTTAATATTTTTCCTGTCACAGTTGTTAACACAATACTTTCAAATGAGCCTGACTAAAGATTGAACTTGCGGCTTCCCACTCAAGGGGGTTCCTCATAACCGTAGCACGTGAACTTCGCGCCACTCATCGCTCGATAAGCGGCGGGTGGTCTTCGAAGTGGTCTGAAGATTTTGGAATGGACACAATATTCTGGATAGGCCCGTGTTGGGATGCCAAAAAAGAGATATGTACACTGCCCAGATTCCGCTCCTGGTGCCAAAGTGTTGGTCTCCCATGTGACTGACTGGTGCGCACATGGTAGCTGTCTAAACCCTGGTCGACAACACACTCTCAGTGACGACAAAGTGTAGTTTTCTCTGCTGCTGTCACTCGACACGACCACATTCTCAACATAGACATTAAAGATAACTGAGCCGTGTGTCGGCTCTCAACATATATCGCGCTTTTAAGATTGTTCTGAATCCTTCCATTCCATCGTCAATTGATTCTTTCATATTTATCGTTATGCTGCGTACGATTCTGTTGAGATTCCCCTCTGGCGGCGTGTATGGTCTTATCGATCTTCGAGTCGAGTCGTTGCTTCCTGTTAGCCTTGTGTAAGGGAATAAGATCTTTGGGGGGATGACCGGTTGGTTGCCTAGCGGTGACAAGTCGGTCGGTCGCTTTTTAAAATCGGGAAGGAGAGAATGTCGGACGATTAGACCGCGGCGTGGCGTGGCTGTGGAGAGTGGGCTGTTGTTCCGAGAAGCCGCGTGGTCTATCCTGGCGGTGCGAGACGTGTGGGACGAGTTGACGGGACAAGGCTGTAAGCTCTTGCTCTGAACACCCTGGGGCCACGGCTGTGGTTCCGCATCACTACTTGGTGGAAGCGGCAGCGGATGTCTTTAACTTTTTCCGTCTGGAGGCGGGAATGATGGACTAGTAACTCGCCTAACCTGAGGAGTGGTATTTCGCCGCCGTGGGTGCAGAGAAGACGAGGGGTACGGTGACAGAGCGCGTGGCTGCGTGACTGCGCCCATTTGGGTACGCTGGCGACGTGGACGCTGTCGGGTGTGAGGAACCTTTGCATCGGAGTTCAGCTGCTGTTTCTCTGATAAACTGCAAGTTAAGTTGGTTAAAGGTTTAGATGTTAATTGAGAATTTTGGTTTGTGTAACTAGAGTTTTTTCTGCCTTGTGACCTCCTGCGTTCGGGTTTCCTGTCCCTGTCGCCGGTGTATTTATAGACAGTGATCTTTCCCGCTTCTTATTAGTACTGCCCGGTAGGAAGTGTATTTTTGGGCAGGGATTATTGTTTTAGATTATATTTTTTTCTCCCTTGTGGCCTCCTGCGTTCGGGTTACCTGCTCTGTCGCCGGTCTAATTATAGACAGTGATCTTTTGGCTTATTAATACTGCCTGGGAGGAAGTGTGTTTTTGGGCAGAGATTATGGTTTCTGATTTGATTCCTCCTCCTCCCGTGGCCTCGCGTGAGGATGTGATTGCTGAATGTGAGTCGTTGTGGGTCTGTTGGTCCGCTTCTAGCCTGAGCATCCTTCGGCAGACAATTGTGGCCGCCCTTACACCCGGTCGATTAGTTATTTCTATCCCAGGACATTTTGGTGGCAGGACATGGTATTAAAGTTGTTAGTTATTGTAAAATGCTAAATGGTTGTATTTTACTCTGATTGTTTTTGGTCACTGTTTAAAAAGGTTAAGTTTGCCTTTCATTGGTGAGTTTTTTAAAATTACGTGGCTTTAAAATTGTTAGTTATTGTAAAAGGTGAATGACTGTATCTTTACTTTGATTGTTTTAATCTACTTGGCATCCTTTGAAAATGCTAGTTCTGCCTCCTTGTTAGCGAGCCCTTGTAATTTAATGTCTTGTTGTGCCAAAATTTAAAAGAAGTGGCTCCCTACATGTTTGATAGCGAAATTGTATGCAAATTGGTGTTTTTCTTTCATTACTTGGAAAGTTTTCATTTTGTTATTAAATGCTTTATCAAATGGCTCTGAGCACTATGGGACTTAACTTCTGAGGTCATCAGTCCCCCAGAACTTAGAACTACTTAAACCTAACTAACCTAAGGACATCACACACATCCATGCCCGAGGCAGGATTCGAACCTCCGACCGGAACGGTCGCGCGGTTCCAGACTGAAGCGCCTAGAACCGCTCGGCCACCCCGTCGGCATGCTTTATCAAAGTCTGTTTTAAGTGAAATGGCTTGGCTATTGATGGTAAAGTCTTTAATTTCATTACTTGGAAAATTTTGATTGGTTATCAAATCTTTTATCAAAGCCGGTTTTAAGTAAAATGGCTTGGCCATCAACTGTAAAGTAATTCGTTTTGAAAAGGCGCTCATGCCTGCTAGCTTTTGGATCTCTTCCTGGTCAAGTGGTAAAGAAATGACTTTTAATGGTTGAAGTAATCAATAAAGAAATTGTAAATTGCAACTCGACAGTGACCAACTAATTTTGGCCCCGTTTCTCAACTGGGGGTTTTCCTTGATCAATCGTAACACCCTCGTCTCAATAACGCTGTAAAACGGGACTCGATTGAGCGTATAGATTGATATCAGAACCTGAGAGATCAGATTGGGGTCAAACTGGTTGCAACATCAAAAGGCGGAAGGAAAAACACGGGCTGCAAGATAGTGGGCGGAGCGGCAGCAAACGACAGGGAAGAGGCGAACTGCAGGGCTGCAGACGTCGTGGCCTCGACGCGAGGGCGGTGGCCGCCTCCTGCGATCAATGTGGAGGCGGAGGGCGGGGGCGGAGGGCGGAGGGTGGAGGGCGAGTCTGGGGGAGCGACCTTGGCGCCACACACGCGACGCGCCAGCCTGTAGGCCGCTGCGCAGTTCACCGCCTCCTCCCGAACCGCCTCCCCGTGTTACAGACTCCGTACGACGAACAGTCTAATGGGATTACGTCATCGAGAATTCAGATTCAGTACCAAGTGAAGATTTGAAAGAAAATTACGGCTGGTAGCAACTAGGACAGTGATAAGGAGCTGTATATCACAACGTAACAATACCGCTGCTGTTATTAACACGCACAGAGTACATAATATTATCAGCGGAAAATACTCCTATCGGAGCACAAAAAATGCGAGTATGTTCCCGTTCATTTAAAAGAATCTGACTGGAGAGTGGGCTACCAGCTGACTCATATTACCTTCCTCAGTACCTTCGAAAACATTCATAAAAATTTTGGCATGCGAAGATATTCGAACTATTTTTAACCAGCAGCTCACCGCAAACTGCTACAAGCTCCCCTAAAAACACAACCAGCCGCTTTTTTAGTTTTTTAATATGATTTATTCAACCATAATCACATTTTCGAATCACTCCAGGCTCATCATCAGATAATGATAAATATGCAACATCTACATCTACATTTGTACTCCGCAAGCCACCCAACGGTGTGTGGCGGAGGGCACTTTACGTGCCACTGTCATTACCTCCCTTTCCTGTTCCAGTCGCGTATGGTTCGCGGGAAGAGCGACTGCCGGAAGGCCTCCGTGCGCGCTCGAATCTCTCTAATTCTACATTCGTGATCTCCTCGGGAGGTATAAGTAGGAGGAAGCAATATATTCGATACCTCATCCAGAAACGCACCCTCTCGAAACCTCGACAGCAAGCTACACAGCGATGCAGAGCGCCTCTCTTGCAGAGTCTGCCACTTGAGTTTGCTAAACATCTGCGTAACGCTATCACGCTTACCGAATAACCCTGTGACGAAACGCGCCGCTCTTCTTTGGATCTTCTCTATCTCCTCCGTCAACCGTATCTGGTACGGATCCCACACTGATGAGCAATATTCAAGTACAGGTCGAACGAGTATTCTGTAAGCCACCTCCTTTGTTGATGGACTACATTTTCTAAGGACTCTCCCAATGAATCTCAACCTGGTACCCGCCTTACCAACAATTAATTTTATATGATCATTCCACTTCAAATCGTTCCGAACGCATACTTGCAGATATTTTACAGAAGTAACTGCTACCAGTGTTTGTTCCGCTATAATATAATCATACAATAAAGGATCCTTCTTTCTATGTATTCGCAATACATTACATTTGTCTATGTTAAGGGTCAGTTGCCACTCCCTGCACCAAGTGCCTATCCGCTGCAGATCTTCCTGCATTTCGCTGCAATTTTCTAATGCAGCAAGTAGGTTTTTTAGTTTTTTGATAGATTTATTCAACCTTAAACATGTTTTCAAGTCACTGCATACTCATCATCAGATGATGAGCCTACATTTCGAAATCATGTTGATGGTAGAATAAATCTATCAAAAAACTAAAACTGGTTACATATTTTTTACCAGATAAATCGTCAGTTGAAATCACAGTCGCAGTTCGTCATCCACAATCGATATACTGAATAAAAATCCCGTAACTATTCCTCACTCACACACACTAGACCATCGCTGTAAGTCACTCGTACCCTTTCACTCCCATTTGCCTTTCTTACTCACTCATTCAGCCCAACTCATTGTCGTTATCACTATATGACTCTCTGTCATTGTCTCCTGTGTCACAGCCACACTCCCCTTCGTTCCATCCTACTACTAGTCTCCTCTCGCCGTCACTGTCTCCCTCTTACTACTAATATCTCATTCCTTCCTTTCCACTCCTGCTGTCGCTTTTCACAACTGTATCTCTCTCTTCATTATTGTCATGCACTCTTCCTGTCAGTATCACTGGCTCTCACCCACTTCCACCTTCTCTTCATTCCCCCTCCCCCCTCCCCCACTATCAGAGTTTCCTTCACTCTATCCCTAGCACTGTTCTGCCTCTGTGATCTATGTGAACTATATTCCACTGCAACTGTGTCCCTCTCTTTTTCTCACACTGCCATTGCCTCCTTGGCTCTTTCTATACCACAACCACTGTCCACTGTCTTCCAGTATTTGCTTCTTCCCATCTCTTTAGCACTGCCACTGTCTCCTTATCTCTCAGCATAAATAACGTGAATATATTGGCATGGCAATTTTTTTTCTGAAAATTATGAAAGGTGTTGAGGAAGGTAGAATGGCGTGCCCCACTCTTCAGTCTGACTCATTTAAATAAACGGAAACATACTAGTATTTTTGTGCTTTGATAGGAGCATTTTTCCGCTGCTTCTCTTCTTTTCCCTGCTGCAGCAGTGCATGTAACTCATATGAAAAGAAGTGTATTGGTCAGTAAAATTTAGATAGTTTACTTATGAGAAACTGAAAAAATGCTAAACTAATTTTACATCTCACACGCAAAAATTTTTGCATGGGGTTCCCATATAATAATGGAGACACTTTACAGAATATTTCCCCGTGCTCCGTCACTTCATAGACTATGTTTTCACCTCGCGCCGTATTCTCCATGCGTATTTGACATAGACACATCAAAAAAAGTTTTGTTCGAAAAATGTTCATGATTCATCTGGAGCAGCCTGGCTCAGTGTCCTTGTACAGAAGTTAACACGACTCTCATAATCGTTTCCATGCAGCTCTTGACTGAGAGAGATGTGATAGACATAGAACCTACGTCGATGGAGAAGGCGTAGGACAATCTGCTGACTCGTGTCACTTCCTAATGCGATTGCGCGGGAGCTAATGTGCGGATCAACGCAACAGCAGCAAGAACATTAATTTCTCTCCCTTCTGTCCTGACTAGCTTCCTTCTGTAACTTCGTCTAGGTGTTACACTAACAATTTCACGGAAGTGGTTGAAGAGGTTGATAAGTAATTGCTGAACTGATTGACTTCTATTGAGATATCTTGCCGCATACACTGTACAAGAACAAACTGGATTCTTCGTAAACTCTCCATACACTATGAGCATGTCGACTTCTCTTGCGACCCTGACTGTCGCGAAATTGCAATTTTGTGCCGAAACGTCTCAGAAAATGCGCCTGATGGCTCTTTGAAGAGGAACCGTCTATGCTGTACAAGAAAAGGAACATACTACTTTTTCGACACCTCGTAATTGTCTGACTAGAAAGTCCCGGTGCACTCTAGGAACACCCAAGCACACTATAAGCAAACATAACAACATCGCACCTAGCAACCACGCAGATTCAGTGGCACAAACAAGTGTTGGTGTAGGAACTTTTCAAAATACGATATCTCATAAATGCAATAAACACCATTGACATTCTAATTTACCCTACTTTTAGTTTGTTAATGTCAATAGGCATTGATCCATTTAAGAAAAGGGCATGTTTGCACAAAAATACACTTTATAGTGTTATTACAATATATTTATTGGCTAATAATGCGAGCCCCTGACTACTAATCCATTCACTGAAAACAGTATAGCAAGATCACTTTTCATTTTTTCAATATTTGCGATGCAAGTTTTATGTGATTCATCATCTCTCTCTCTCTCTCTATCTCTCTCTCTCTCTCCCTCTCTCTGTCTCTCTCTCTCTCTCTCTCTCTTATCTAAAGCTGGCAGGGTTAAATTCAAGGAGCGAAAGGCTATTTACAATTTGTACAGAAACCAGATGGTAGTTATAAGAGTTGAGGGGCATGAAAGGGAAACAGTGGTTGGGAAGGTAGTGAGACAGGGTTGTAGCCTCTCCCCGATGTTATTTAATCTGTATATTGAGCAAGCAGTAAATGAAACAAAAGAAAAATTCGGAGTAGGTATTAAAATCCATGGAGAAGAAATAAAAATTTCGAGGTTCGTCGATGACATTTTAATTCTGTCTGAGACAGCAAAGGACTTGAAAGAGCAGTTGAACGGTATGGACAGTGTCTTGAAAGGAGGATATGAGATGAACATCAACAAAAGCAAAACGAGGATAATAAAATGTAGTCGAATTAAGTCGGGTGATGCTGAGGGAATTAGATTAGGAAATGAGACACTTAAAGTAGTAACGGAGTTTTGCTATTTGGGGAGCAAAATAACTGTTGATGGTCGAAGTAGAGAAGATATAAAATGTAGACTGGCAATGGCAAGGAAAGCGTTTCTGAAGAAGACAAATTTGTTAACATCGAGTATACATTTAAGTGTCAGGAAGTCGTTTCTGAAAGTATTTTTATGGAGTGTAGCCATGTATAGAAGTGAAACATAGACGATAAATAGTGTGGACAAGAAGAAAATAGAAGCTTTCGAAATGTGATGCTACAGAAGAAGGCTGAAGATTAGATGGGTAGATCACATAACTAATGAGGAGGTATTGAATAAAATTGGGGACAAGAAGAGTTTGTGGCACCACTTGACAAGAAGAAGGGACCGGTTGGTAGGACATGTTCTGAGGCATCAAGAGATCACAAATTCAGCATTGCAGATGAAGAAGCTTGCTCAGGATTGAGTAGCATGGAGAGCTGCATCAAACCAGTCTCAGGACTGAAGACCACAACGAACCCTTTCAAATGTGCAGAAATCTCGGACACATACAAAACAAATGTTGTTGTTGTTGTGGTCTTCAGTCCTGAGACTGGTTTGATGCAACTCTCCATGCTACTCTATCCTGTGCAAGCTTTTTCATCTCCCAGTACCTACTGCAACCTACATCCTTCTGAATCTGCTTAGTGTATTCATCTCTTGGTCTCCCTCTACGATTTTTACCCTCCACGCTCCCCTCCAATACTAAATTGGTGATCCTTTGATGCCTCAGAACATTTCCTACCAACCGATCCCTTCTTCTGATCAAGTTGTGCCACAAACTTCTCTTCTCCCCAATCCTATTCAATACTTCCTCATTAGTTATGTGATCTACCCATCTAATCTTCAGCATTCTTCTGTAGCACCACATTTCGAAAGCTTCTATTCTCCTCTTGTCCAAACTATTTATCGTCCATGTTTCACATCCATACATGGCTACACTCCATACGAATACTTTCAGAAATGACTTCCTGACACTTAAATCAATACTGGATGTTAACAAATTTCTCTTCTTCAGAAGCGCTTTCCTTGCCATTGCCAGCCTACATTTTATATCCTCTCTACTTCGACCATCATCAGTTATTTTGCTCCCCAAATAGCAAAATTCCTTTACTACTTTAAGTGCCTCATTTCCTAATCTAATTCCCTCAGCATCACCCGACTTAATTAGACTACATTCCATTATCCTTGTTTTGCTTTTGTTGATGTTCATCTTATATCCTCCTTTCAAGACACTGTCCATTCCATTCAACTGCTCTTCCAAGTCCTTTGCTGTCTCTGACAGAATTACAATGTCAT
This sequence comes from Schistocerca americana, assembly GCF_021461395.2. Taxonomy (NCBI): domain Eukaryota; kingdom Metazoa; phylum Arthropoda; class Insecta; order Orthoptera; family Acrididae; genus Schistocerca; species Schistocerca americana. The sequence continues at coordinate 359,439,529 of NC_060119.1, read as the reverse complement.
CGGCGAACCTCAAAGTTTTTATTTCTTCTCCATGAATTTTAATACCTACTCCGAATTTTTCTTTTGTTTCCTTTACTGCTTGCTCAATATACAGATTGAACAACATCGGGGAGAGGCTACAACCCTGTCTTACTCCCTTCCCAACCACTGCTTCCCTTTCATGTCCCTCCACTCTTATAACTGCCATCTGGTTTCTGTACAAATTGTAAATAGCCTTTCGCTCCCTGTATTTTACCCCTGCCACCTTTAGAATTTGAAAGAGAGTATTCCAGTCAACATTGTCAAAAGCTTTCTCTAAGTCTACAAATGCTAGAAATCTTTCTTCTAAGATAAGTCGTAAGGTCAGTATTGCCTCACGTGTTCCTGTGTTTCTGCGGAATCCAAACTGATCTTCCCCGAGGTTGGCTTCTACTAGTTTTTCCATTCGTCTGTAAAGAATTCGTGTTAGTATTTTGCAGCTGTGACTTATTAAGCTGATAGTTCGGTAATTTTCACATCTGTCAACACCTGCTTTCTTTGGGATTGGAATTATTATATTCTTCTTGAAGTCTGAGGGTATTTCGCCTGTTTCATACATCTTGCTCACCAGATGGTAGAGTTTTGTCAGGACTGGCTCTCCCACGGCCGTCAGTAGTTCCAATGGAATATTGTCTACTCCGGGGGCCTTGTTTCGACTCAGGTCTTTCAGTGCTCTGTCAAACTCTTCACGCAGTATTATATCTCCCATTTCATCTTCATCTACATCCTGTTCCATTTCCATAATATTGTCCTCAAGTACATCGCCCTTGTATAGACCCTCTATATACTCCTTCCACCTTTCTGCTTTCCCTTCTTTGCTTAGAACTGGGTTTCCATCTGAGCTCTTGATATTCATACAAGTCGTTCTCTTATCTCCAAAGGTCTCTTTAATTTTCCTGTAGGCGGTATCTATCTTACCCCTAGTGAGATAGGCCTCTACATCCTTACATTTGTCCTCTAGCCATCCCTGCTTAGCCATTTTGCATTTCCTGTCGATCTCATTTTTGAGACGTTTGTATTCCTTTTTGCCTGTTTCACTTACTGCATTTTTATATTTTCTCCTTTCATCAATTAAATTCAGTATTTCTTCTGTTACCCAAGGATTTCTACTAGCCCTCGTCTTTTTACCTACTTGATCCTCTGCTGCCTTCACTACTTCATCCCTCAAAGCTACCCATTCTTCTTCTACTGTATTTATTTCCCCCATTCCTGTCAATTGCTCCCTTATGCTCTCCCTGAATCTCTGTACAACCTATAAAGGCACATTTGCATGCCGAGCGTGAGTTTCCTCGGAAACGCGAGATATTAATTAAATAAATAATCAGTGACAAATAAATAAAGCCTATGGCACACAACTGCAGCGCTGTGTCGCTGATAAAACAAAATCACAATTACGTTACTCGTATGTTTGATTAAGAAAAGAGAGCTCTGGTAGAAGTGGTGCGAGAAGCACGTATTTTAGTTTATTGTCTGGCACACCGCCATATTTCATGTTATAGAAAATTACTGCGAGTTGCAACCATACTAGGCACTCGATTCTGAAAAGAATTTATATTTATAAAAGTAAGTAGGATTATGAACTGTAGGCTTATTCATTGAATATATCTGATTTAACTAACTGTGTAATTTTTTGTTTAGTAAACAATCACCTCTGTACGACGTTTTGGCATGGCTGGCAAATTATTGTAATATTGAGATTTAGATTATGAGTCCACACCTACCGCAGCAGTCTTTGGAAACGATTTAATTACGAAGTACGATTATTTCAGTTTTATTTCGCGGTCAACTACGAGTAACATTGCCTTTACGAAAAAGCCATTGTCAAGCGTCTGATACCGAATAATTAAAACCTGACGACTCATAGGAGAAACAATCATACAGATAAAATAATTAATATTTTATTTAATTTAATTTATTTTATTAATTTTATAAACCTCTGGTTCTTTTAGTTTATCCAGGTCCCATCTCCTTAAATTCCCACCTTTTTGCAGTTTCTTCAGTTTTAATCTACAGGTCATAACCAATAGATTGTGGTCAGAGTCCACATCTGCCCCTGGAAATGTCTTACAATTTAAAACCTGGTTCCTAAATCTCTGTCTTACCATTATATAATCTATCTGATACCTTTTAGTATCTCCAGGGTTCTTCCATGTATATAACCTTCTTTTATGATTCTTAAACCAAGTGTTAGTTATGATTATGTTGTGCTCTGTGCAAAATTCTACAAGGCGGCTTCCTCTTTCATTTCTGTCCCCCAATCCATATTCACCTTCTATGTTTCCTTCTCTCCCTTTTCCTACACTCGAATTCCAGTCACCCATGACTATTAAATTTTCGTCTCCCTTCACAATCTGAATAATTTCTTTTATTTCATCATACATTTCTTCAATTTCTTCGTCATCTGCAGAGCTAGTTGGCATATAAACTTGTACTACTGTAGTAGGTGTGGGCTTCGTATCTGTCTTGGCCACAATAATGCGTTCACTATGCGGTTTGTAGTAGCTTACCCGCATTCCTATTTTCCTATTCATTATTAAACCTACTCCTGCATTACCCCTATTTGATTTTGTGTTTATAACCCTGTAGTCACCTGACCAGAAGTCTTGTTCCTCCTGCCACCGAACTTCACTAATTCCCACTATATCTAACTTCAACCTATCCATTTCCCTTTTTAAATTTTCTAACCTACCTGCCCGATTAAGGGATCTGACATTCCACGCTCCGATCCGTAGAACGCCAGTTTTCTTTCTCCTGATAACGACATCCTCTTGAGTAGTCCCCGCCCGGAGATCCGAATGGGGGACTATTTTACCTCCGGAATATTTTACCCAAGAGGACTCCATCATCATGTAATCATACAGTAAAGCTGCATGCCCTCGGGAAAAATTACGGCTGTTGTTTCCCCTTGCTTTCAGCCGTTCGCAGTACCAGCACAGCAAGGCCGTTTTGGTTATTGTTACAAGGCCAGATCAGTCAATCATCCAGACTGTTGCCCTTGCAACTACTGAAAAGGCTGCTGCCCCTCTTCAGGAACCACACGTTTGTCTGGCCTCTCAACAGATACCCCTCCGTTGTGGTTGCACCTACGGTACGGCTATCTGTATTGCTGAGGCACACAAGCCTCCCCACCAATGGCAAGGTCCATGGTTCATGGGGGGGATATTGGTATTATATCAGTCGTGATAACGAAAATCCGATCCCATTACAGAATTTTATCAGCCATTGAAACTAAAGTCATTGTAACGTCATAGATTACGCCAAGCTGGATTGTCATACCTGCATTCAAGGTCACTGATCCACCTGTGGTGTCATGATGGCGTTGTAGTAAGGAGGATGTGGCTTTTAATATCAAAGATAGTGTACTGATCTGCACATACGACATCACAAATCTGATTAAATCACTTTTGCTTGTTGGAAGAAGTCACAGCTTGCTGGAAGAAATCTCAACTTGTTTAGTCAGTGACGTATTGAACAATCTGTTACAATTTTGTGAAATAATAGTGGTATGAGAATAAGCAGAAGTCATGGTTAGAGTAGTTGACGTCTGTACATGCGATTTAATGTGACCTCCAAACACATCTTACTTTGCTGAGTTGATATAAATTCATCTGGTATATAGACAGTCGCCATACCAACTGACAATATTGCCTCAATTTCTAAACTGACCATCATCACCCCATCCTACAAACTGACCGTCATTACCTCACAACCGCTACGGTCGCAGGTTCGATCCTGCCTCGGCATGGGTGTGTGTGTGATGTCCTTATGTTAGTTAGGTTTAAGTAGTTCTAAGTTCTAGGGGACTGATGACCTCAGATGATAAGTCCCATAGTGCTCAGAGCCATTTGAACCTCACACTGTAAATTGACCTCCTTGTCAACTGACCGTCATCACCCCAATTCTTACCCAATCATTGCTCAAATTTGTACATCTTCATATTGATGAGAAGCGAAATTAGAAAAAGCACAGTTTGGAACTCCTAAAACAACTTAGTTCATCCACGTTTCCACTTAGAATCATTGGAAATCTTGGGGAGAGAAAAATGAGTAAGCCGACGTATTTTGCATATTTTTATTCAATAATGTCACAGGGAATAATGTTCTGCGGTAACTCATATTTAAAAAAGAAAGTCTTCATTGCTCAAAAACGTGTTGTAAGAGTAATAGTGATGCAAACTGTAATCTCTGCCCTCCTTTCTTCTTCCATCTATTGCCCACACTAAACAACGCCCAGTCCAAGTAATTAATAAGCAAAGTCTTCTATGAAGATTTGAGAAGAGCGAAGATTACAATAAAGTTTTGTCATGTTGACGTGGCTCCAATTCTTCTTGTCTAGGGGTCTGATTCTTGAAGCTAAAAATCTAACATCAGGTCATCACAGTGGGTTTGAAGATTGTTGTTGCAGAATTTTTATGTAAATATATTTTCCACTGATTTTCACATTTTAGTATATCATACAGTATTTTGATTTTTCACATTAACGTAGCCGAAATTACATTGTTCACATCCAGTAGGCAAAAATACCTCCAATCACATCAGAGGCAAGCCTACGACTCTCTCACACTTTTGAAATAACCATAATTCAAAGGCTTTACAATTTTTCTTAACAAACGAATACCTACTAATTTTCGTTACATTATTAATAATGTTCATTATTATTTCTTAAATAAATCCAGAAATAAACGTATTAAACAGTATGGGATTGAGTAATTAATAATAGAAATTTTAAGTGTGCAAATATTTGCAATTTCAAATCTTTTTAAAAAAATAATTTTAACTGTTCATTCAGAACTAGTACTTATCGATTATAACGTCGTAACTAAAATAGTTTATAAAATAATTTCTTTTCATAAATTTTAGCTTGAAATATAGCATACTGTGTATAAAATTATATGAAAGTTTTCAGAAAAGCAACTGAGATAATACTGACCTGTCCAAAATTCGAAAAATAATACTGGTGTCGACGACTACTGTTGAGGGAAAGTAATGTTAGTGGAAGATGTCCCATTATAACTCACAGTCATCTTGTAAACATCGGTTTAAGTGGTTGGACATTTTCACTACTACTTGACAGTACATTTATCCCCTCACGATGTTTGTTGTAAATGATCTATTGTAGTTCTAAAGGAACAATGATGTACGTAATTACAATACAAGAAGAAAAAATGACATTGATTACACGACATTAAGGTTTTTCATAGCATAAGAAGGGTTGCATGTTGCTGCAACAAAAAGTTTTGGTAATATACTGAGTCATAAAAAATGTCTGACAGATGGCAAAGCAAATTTGGAAACAAACTAAAAAGTTTCTCCTTGGCAACTCCTATTCTGCAGAAGAATTTACATTACTGTAATGTGTAAAAGACGGTGGATAGGAATTACCAACTTACTTCTGTAGGGAAAAAAAACTTTATAATTGTTCAGCATGTAGTCAATTTTAAAAATGAAGTTCCAGTGTCTATGTAAAATGATTCACTCCACATCATTATGATTTATCATGCAAATGATCCATGGAACATGAAGCTGTCAACTGACAATCATTGCCCTGCTCTGTAATATGTGAGGTGATGGCAATCACCATATCAACTGTATAAATAGCGCCACTCTATAAAATGACCATCACTGCCCCACCCTGTAAACTGGTCATCAGTACTCCACACTGTAAACTGACAATCATTTCTCTCTTGTCAGCTAATCATCATTATCACAATTGCATTTCAGGTAATGGCAGTCACACTGTAAACTTACCAGCATTGTCCCATCATGGACACTGACCATCACTGCCTCACTCTCTCAACTGATCACCATTGTTCTTCCTGTAAACTGATCATTATTGCTTCCTTATCAACTGAGCTTTTTTGCCCCTGAATTGCACTTGTGGTAATGAAACACTGTCAGCTACTGGTGTTACAATGCAATTTTGAAGGTCCAATAGCTGGCACCATTGTGACTGAAACCCACTGCATGTACACACTGTCATCTACTGGTATTACAATACAGTTTTAAGATCCATTTGCTGGCACCAACTGCAGATGTACACTGTCAGCAACTGGTGTTACAATACAGATATGAAATCCAGTAACTGACACTCACTGCACATATACGTACAGACTGGTGTTAGAATACAGTTTTAAAATTCAGCAGTTGACAGCTACTGTCAGATTGTGGTGCTAGAATATTATTTCAGTCCTGGATGTCTATTTGTTTATGTCAGTTATCACTGCATTACCTGCTCAGCGTTGTAGTTTTCACTGTGCTATAGCATAAGTTAGCATTATCTGTAGAAGATGACAAAGTGTACTGCATGCTAAAGTTAGTACCATAACAGGAGATCAATGTAATATTTGGGTGACTATAAAAAGTAGTTGAAAGCATAACAACTCTCATTTCTTACCTATATGAATGTGACTTATTACTGTTGAGTATGCTAATTCATCGAAGTGTCACGCAGTTTCCAATGTGTGACAGCATGATTTTCCATTATCAGCAGAAGATGACAAGCATTTTGTACTGCAAGATAAAGTTAATACTTTAGCGTGGCGCTCGCTATAGTGTCTGGCTGATTTTGATATCGGTTTTAACTCAGCTAAGACTAATTTTTCACAAAATTAGACGAGGGAATAACATTGTTTAATGTGGTACAAAGATCAAGTTATTCTCGTTAGTAAATGTGTTTAAGCTTTAGGTTAGATGGCAGTAGTGTCTATGTATGTTTTTTTTAATGTTTTAGAATCAGTTTTTATGTATATTGGTTTTGTAAATAATTGTTACAAAGAACAAATTACTCTCATCGACTAATCTGTAAGTTACAGCAGTAATGCCAATAAAGGACCCTTGTGTAGTTGATAAGTAATACAGAAATTTACATATGGAAATATTTCATTTGAGGGTCCATATTGTCTTGCGAAGTGTAGTACAAACGCCAAACTTCAATCATCAACAAGTGCAGCTTAACCTGCAAGCTTTGTAAGTGGCACCAATATGTGAGTCTCGTACTTTTTTAAATGTTACAGAACTATTAAGTTTCAAGATTAATGTTTTGTACTCTAAATCTTACGGATTTTGAGATTTAATACAGTTTTATTTTGGAGGAATGTTAGAATTTCCATTCATTATCAGAGATCGGTAATAATACGTCCGTATTACATAACCGACCTAAGTGTGTTTTGTACTCGAAATCCTTATGCACTTTGTTAAATAATTTTATTTTGGTGCAGTTGAAATACTGAACTTCCCTCTTTGTGTGTGAAACTTAATCCACCATTGTCTTTTGCTAAGCTTATATCTCATATTCAGAGGATTACGAAGTTATATTTGTGTGTTTGTGCATTTTAAGTGAGACAAAGCAATAAATACATCACCATAAAGGCTTTTTGCCGCTCTAAAATGACACTCGCTCAGTTTGTTTGCCTTTGGCTACATCGTGTGCTCTTACATCTCATATTTTGGAACATTACGATTAGATCTTGGTATTATTTAGTAACTGATCAACGAAAGGAAAGGAAACGAAGTCTGTAAACGTTTTAGAGAGTCTTGGCACCACAGTTCCCATTGCAAAAATGTCGGAGCCTTCGCCAAAAGTTTGTTTTGTACCTAACCTCGAGTTGGTTTACATAAAATGTAATAAAAAACAATAGTAGCCAGTCAGTATCATTGATTATGTTTTTGTAGTGCAAAACATGATGCATTATCTCCTTCTACCACACCACCCTCATTAAATTATTGTCGCTTAGTTAAGTGATAGTTTACCGAACAACTTGTAGAAACATCAGGTGCTCATAATTTCGACCTACGAACTATGAAAAACATAGCTTCTGCTAGGCCTATGATCTAAATGCCAGGATTAAACATCTCGTCAAGACGCGACATTTTCAGTCTGTTTTGTTGTGATAAGGTTTCGGAAAATCACATCGAAGTGCAGAACATCAGTGGAACATGAATACATTTAGATCTTAGATCAAAAAGTGATTGAAACCGCTACATTAGCAAGTCAGTGAAATCGATTACACTTCTCTTGTGTAAAACACGATACATTGTATTCACCCCCCTTAAAATGGTGCTTGTTCATTTTTATTCTTAGTCTCAGTTAAACCTGTGATAAAACGTCAGCTGCGTACTTAGCATGGTCTATATATTCTGTACGATTGTAGAACAATTTAGATATGGTATTAGCATTGTGACAATTAATTTTAGGGTCCTCAGTTGCGATTTAATGTCAATCGTAAGTTATACAGGGTGCTCAATAAATAACCATGCAGTTCATAACTTGCCGTATTAAAATCATGGAAGTTACGAGAGATGCTGGAAGTGATCCTTTTGAACTTGGAGACACAGTTGCACACGTTTCTGCATGTTCTTGAAGACGTTGTGCAGAACATCGGGAATTATGTCCCGAATGTGTGGTGTACGGGTTCCTTCCCTTCATAGGCCTGTCCCCTCAACGTACCCCATAGAAAGTAATCCGGCGGAGCCAAGTCGGGCAAACGCGGAGGCCAGTGTCCTCTAGAGATGATGCGGACACCGAATATGTCCTTTAAAAAGTTTATCGCCTTGTGGGCAGTATGTGCAGTCGCCCCATCCTGTTGGAACCAGTATTCTCAATTTCGTCCTCATTCGGTTCACCTTGGAAGGGCTCCAGAATGGAGGTGCAGTACCGTTCTGTATTTATGGTGTCCTGAACTAAGATCGGCCCAATGATGCGTTTACGAGTCACGGCGCACCGAACACCAATCTTTTGATCATGTAGTGGGGACACCTTAAATTCATGCGTGTTCTCCGTAGTTCACGAGCGACTATACTGGCTATTCACGTAACCAGAGAGGTGAAACCATGCCTGATGCGTGAAATGTCAAGAATCCCCTCACCATTGTCGTGCAGGAAGGACAGAAACCAGTTGAAAACGTTTCATGCACGACCGACATTTTATACGGATACCTGGACAGTGTCGTTCGGAGAATCTTGTGAGCGGAACCCATGGACACATGGATCTACAGAGGTAGTCGTCTAACCGATTTCTTTGGACTTTGCAGCATAAAGTCTTGCATCTCCGCCACCTTCTCTCCGGATGTGGATGTGGATGGCCTGCCTGATTTTGGAGCTTTATGAACGCTTCCGGTCTTTTCAAACTTGGTGATGAGCTTCCGTGCAGTATTGCGGTTAGGCATCTTCACTCCTGGGAACTTTGCTACAAATGCAGCTTCTTCTGTTGAGGTCTACTTGTCTCCATTGCGGAACACATGCCACACAAGAAACTCTCTTTGTTCAATCGATAGCATGATGACCTGGATCACAAAAATGCCACACAAGACGTTGATTTAATCAAACCGCATCTGCGAACAGATACAAATACCTGGTAAAAATGTTAAACAATGGAAAATGTTGTTTTAACAATTCAAAATCGTATCAGTCGTCAACACACCACAACATGGCACTGCATAGTTACTTTTTGAATATCCGATACATTAACTCCATTCTTCCAGTAGCTGACGGTAACTCAGACTCACTGCTTGGGTCAGTTATCAGTGCCTGCCTACTTATCATAGTATTTTAGCCAACAAATAATTTGCACAGTTATAAGCTTTTTCCACATAGCCTGATTTAGGCCTAAAACTAAAATGTCAACTGCCTGCTTAGCGTATAATGTTTTAGCCACAAGTGTTCTGTAACAATTTAGACATGAATATTGCATTGTAGCACTTAATCCAACAGGCCAACAGGCCACGTTCATGTTTTAGACATCAGTTTGGACAGACGTGTGAGTGTGTGTGTAAATAACATTGTGGCACTTGAAAGCATCATGTACTTCAAAGAACAATTTAACCCATTAGTTAATGGCATAAACACACTGTGTGTGTGAGAGAGAGAGGAGAGAGAGAGAGAGAGAGAGAGAGAGAGAGAGAGAGAGAGAGAGACGGTGAGAGAGAGATGAATTTACTGAAGGACACAAATTTATACAATTCAGGTGAAGCTTATGTCGTTTTGAAAATACTGAAGTAATTGCAATACTTTTTTAACATGTGCCATTTCTACACAATTTAGGTGAAGGTTATAATTTTTTTGACGTGGAAATGCTGTAGTATAGGCAATATTTCTTTTTACCAGCCAGCCATAACACCGTATTATGCGATTCAGGTGAAGTTTATGTGTTTTCTTGATGCTGTGTGTGCACATGTGAAATGATAGGTAAAACATTTGGCATAAACGTTTTGAACATGGGGCATCTTGGACTTAGCATCAGTGGGCTTGCAAAGCATAACTGGGCTAGTTTCGCCATTTTGGATTTTTGAAATTTACCACGACTGACATGTTCCATTTTTAAATTTCCCACCAGCGCCAGCTTGCATTTTTCAATTTGCCACCATTGTCGTCTCGGATTTTCCGAGACTGCGGATCGACTTGCACCAGTCGCTTCAATTACTCGTTTGTTCCACATAGTAGTTAGCAGAACTCTTTATTAACAATATCTTTTATTGAAGAAGAAATGAACATTGCAAAGCAAATACGAAGATTTAAATTCATTAGTTCTTCATGGATGTGTATTTGAAAAATCATCTTCGTCAGTATCCCAACTATTTTCTTCTCGTCGAAGTCTAGAGTTTCCTGTCACCATTGTTACCAAGCCACCGATTTTGCATGAAAAGCATTTTTTGTTTGTGGTATTTTCTATAACATTTATGCATCAACATCCTAGTAATTCGATCCAAATATGGCGCATTGTGCACTTCCTTGACTTAACTGTTTGTCGACTACTTTACTCGGACGAAGTTATCTGGTATTTCTATCTCTTCAGTAGAGTCAGTGACACCAAAGTTTCCAGGACATCTTGTCATATCAGTCTAGGATGTATTATTTACTTTCATCATGTGGATTAATTATTCTAAAGTAAAAATCTATTAAATTTACCCGATGTACATGTTAAAATAGCCAAAAATAATAATCTTTTGAAGTTGTATTGTATTGTATGTTAACCAGGGGCCTTGGAACGACGGAGAGTCTCCGTCACCGCCGCAGCCGCAGTGGTCCACAACCCCACGACGACTACCGCAGTCCAATTCACCCCTCCGCCGCCACACACCGAACCCAGGGTTATTGTGCGGTTCGACCCCGGTGGATTTCCCCCCCCCCCCTCCCCAGGGAGCGTCTAACACCAGACGAGTGTAGCCCCCATGTTTGCATGGTAGACTAATGGTGGTGTATGCGTACGTGGAGAAAGTGTTTGCGCATCAACCGCCGACATAGCGTAGCTGAGGCGGAATAAGGGGAAACCAGCCCGCATTCGCCGAGGCAGATGGAAAACCGCCTAAAAACCATCCACAGTCTGTTCTGCTCACCGGACCTCGACACAAGTCCGCCGGGCGGATTCATGCCGGGGACCAGGCGCTCCTTCCCATTCCGGAAAGCCGGGCGTTAGACCGCACGGCTAACCGGGCGGGCATCTTTTGAAGGTATTTTCTTATGAGATAGTCATATTCAAAGATCAGGTGAAAAAATATTTTTTTTGTATCATCTGATCATATTCAGGTGTTGTAAAAGTACACTGTAAGATCAAATAATAAAATAAAAATGAAAAAAGAAAAACGACACATTACGAAGGAATCATCTGAATGCGACTATAATCGATAGACGCGAAGTGCATGTGAACACAAACAAATGATTAAAATTTCAGAAAAGTTGGATGATTTATTCGAGAGAACGAACTTCACACGTTGAGCAAGTCAGTAGCGTGTTGGTCTACCTCTGGGTCTTACGCAAGCACTTATTCGGCTTGGCTTTAGTTGACAAAGTTGTTGGACTGCCTCCTGGGGGATATCGTGCCAGATCCTGTCCAATAGGCGCCTTACATCGTCAAAATGCCGAGCTATTTGGAGAGCCCTGCCCATGATGCTCCAAACGTTCTCAATTGGCAGAGGACCCGGCAACCTCTCTAGCCAGTGTAGGGTTTGGCCGGCACGAAGACATGCAGCAGGAACTCTCGCCGCATGCGGGCGACCATTATCTCGCTGAAATGTAGGCCCAAGATGGATTGCTATGAAGGGCAACAAAACCTGGCGTGGAATATTGTCGACGTAGCTTTGTGCTGTAACGGTGCAGCAGATGACAGCCATAGGGGTCCTGCTGTGAACTTAAACGGCACCCCAGACCAATATTCCTGGATGTGGGGCTGTATGACGGGCGACAGTCAGGTTGGTATCCCACCATTGTCAGGGATATCTCCAGACATGTCTTCGCTGGTCGTTACGGCTCAGTTCGAAGCTGATCTCTTAAGTGATGACGTTTCACAAGATGGTGCCCGCCGCCAAACAGCCGTAGTTTCTACTGCTTGTCTTAACACTTCTCAAACCATAACTAGTCAGTAAGGTCGCCGGATATCCCCCAATTGAGAACGTTTGAAGCATTATGCCAGAGTGCCAATTGGACATAATTTGCCACGATATCCATCATGAGGACAACTAACAACTTTATCGGTGACTGCCAAGCCGCATAAGTGTTTGCATAAGGGCCAGAGTTGGGTCAATACGTTATTGAGTTGCTCAATTTGTGAAGCTCGTTCCCTTGAATGAATCATCCAGTTTCTTTGACATTATTATCATTTGACAAACTGGCTATTGGCTCCTTTCTCGGGTTCTTCGGCCAACGTTCATCTAATGATTTTACTGACGTTTCGCCAGCACGAGTGGCTGGATTGTCAAAGCTTCACCCTCCATTGCCGATGGTGAAGTGGCAATGGAGGGTGTAGCTTTGACAATGCCAGCCAGTCGTGCTGGCGAAACGGCAGTAAAATCATTAGATGAACGTCGGCCGAAGAACCCGAGACAGAAGCCAATAGGCAGTTTGTCAACAAGTGGCCACGAAAGCCTTAACAATTTTGTATTATTATCATTTGTTTGTGTGTGCATGTACACCTTATCTACCGACCTCCGTTCTATTGGGATAATTCCTTCGTGAGCATAGTATTCTTGTTATTTATTGGTTTATTTATTTATTTTCGTCCTAAAGTGTGTTTACAACAGGTTACTTCGCAACGTTCTTACCGTGGCGTCAAATAAAAACCATTCTGCGTCACTGCCGTCAGTAGTAAAACAGGCTATATAGTCAACAGTAAATTGTACTAACAGAGTTAACCAAATTTCGTGAACTGTCATAACCAGGTTTCACCTTTCGTGCTGAGTGCACCCAATATTTCTTTATGTTCTAATGTTTATGTGTTCAACATAATAAAATACATTTCGTTTATTCATAAACTCATTGTCTAATAACAGTGCCAGATACGCTACATGATCAAAAGTATGCGGACAGCTACTAGTGGCGTTAATGTAGGGTGTGTCCACCCTTCGCCTTTATGACGGCTTAAACTCTACTGGAGACACTTTCAGCGAGATGTCTGAATGTCTGTTCGGGAATGGCAGGACTTTCTTCCTCAGGAGACTAAACCAGAAGAGTTAGTGGCGTTGGGCACTGGAGTCTGCAGTGAAGTCCACGTTCTAACTCATCCTAGAGGTGTTACGTTGAGTTCAGGTCGGGGCTCTGGAAAGGCCACCCCATTTCAGGAATGTTATTGTCCCCAAACCACTGCCTCGCAGATGCTGCTTTATGACATGGTGCATTGTCATGATGATACAATCAGTCATTGCCTTCTAAATGTTTCTCCACTGTTCGCAGTGCCGTAAAATGTGTTCATATCCTTCCGTATTAAGCATTTTATGACCACGGAAAACACCCTCCATATTGTAACACGATCTCCTCCGTACTTCATTGTTAGTACTGCGCATGATAGCGTGTAACACTCTCCAGGCACTCGCCAAATCCGGACCCTTCCATCAGAATGTCAAAGCTACAGCGTGATTCATCACTCCAAATCTCTCGTTGCCAGTCATCCGTTGTCCAAAGTCGTCGGTCTGTACACCACTTCAAGTGTTCCTCAGGATTGACTAAACAGATGTGTGGTTTTAGAGGAGCTGCTCCACCATTGTTCCCTATTCCTTTTTTAACTCGGTATGAACAGTATTGTGCTGGTTGGACACCTGGTAGTACTATGGAACTCATGAAAGTTTCCTTCCGCTATTTTCATGCGATTTTTTACAGCCGCCATGTGCAATGCTCGATTCAGCCTGTCCTTCAGTACATGCGGTCTGCCTGGTCTTGATTTAGCTATGGGTGTTCATTCGCGGTTCCGTTTCACAATCACATCACACTGTCGACTTTCTTAGCTTTAGAAGGATTCAAATATTGCCGGTGAATTTGTTACTCAGGCGATATCCGATGAGTAGTTCACGTTACGTGTCACTGAGCTCTCTTTTCTTGCTTACTATGCTGTTAATGTCTGTCCGCTGATAGCACAGTACTCGGCGCCATCTCTTGTAATGTTGGGTACGCCTTTCGTGACGTCTGTCAATTCGATATTATATAGTGACTTCCGAATACTACTGATCGGAGACTGTAGACAGTCAATACGAAAATATGACGTTGAATATGTGTAGTCGTGGCAGTAATATGAAAGGAATTTGAATATCTAAAAATATGGTCACCGCAATTCACAGTTTTAACACATTATGTTTGAAAGTTCCAGCTGAATTTGATTGTGATGCTTGTGATTGCTGTATAAAATGCCAACCTCTTTCGAGAAAAGATGTGTTTAGTGTTAATGCACGTTCGAGAGACTTAAAGTAGACATATGCCAATTGTGCAAAGCGGTAATTCTGTGTGTCATTCTATATCTACATCTGCATCTGTTCTAAGCAAGTTACCGTACGGTGTGTTTGGGATAGTACGAGGGCAGTTCAATAAGTAATGCAACACATTTTTTTCTCGGCCAATTTTGGTTGAAAAAACCGGAAATTTCTTGTGGAATATTTTCAAACATTCCCGCTTCGTCTCGTACAGTTTCATTGACTTCCGACAGGTGGCAGCGCTGTACGGAGCTGTTAAAATGGCGTCTGTAACGGATGTGCGTTGCAAACAACGGGCAGTGATCGAGTTTCTTTTGGCGGAAAACCAGGGCATCTCAGATATTCATAGGCGCTTGCAGAATGTCTACGGTGATCTGGCAGTGGACAAAAGCACGGTGAGTCGTTGGGCAAAGCGTGTGTCATCATCGCCGCAAGGTCAAGCAAGACTGTCTGATCTCCCGTGTGCGGGCCGGCCGTGCACAGCTGTGACTCCTGCAATGGTGGAGCGTGCGAACACACTCGTTCGAGATGATCGACGGATCACCATCAAACAACTCAGTGCTCAACTTGACATCTCTGTTGGTAGTGCTGTCACAATTGTTCACCAGTTGGGATATTCAAAGGTTTGTTCCCGCTGGGTCCCTCGTTGTCTAACCGAACACCATAAAGAGCAAAGGAGAACCATCTGTGCAGAATTGCTTGCTCGTCATGTGGCTGAGGGTGACAATTTCTTGTCAAAGATTGTTACAGGCGATGAAACATGGGTTCATCACTTCGAACCTGAAACAAAACAGGAATCAATGGAGTGGCGCCACACCCACTTCCTTACCAAGAAAAAGTTTAAAGCCATACCCTCAGCCGGTAAAGTCTTGGTTACAGTCTTCTGGGACGCTGAAGGGGTTATTCTGTTCGATGTCCTTCCCCATGGTCAAACGATCAACTCTGAAGTGTATTGTGCTACTCTTCAGAAATTGAAGAAACGACTTCATCGTGTTCGTAGGCACAAAAATCTGAGCGAACTTCTCCTTCTTCATGACAACGCAAGACCTCACACAAGTCTTCGCACCTGAGAGGAGCTCACAAAACTTCAGTGGACTGTTCTTCCTCATGCACCCTACAGCCCCGATCTCGCACCGACGGATTTCCATATGTTTGGCCCAATGAAGGACGCAATCTGTGGGAGGCACTACGCGGATGATGAAGAAGTTATTGATGCAGTACGACGTTGGCTCCAACATCGACCAGTGGAATGGTACCGTGCAGGCATACAGGCCCTCATTTCAAGGTGGCGTAAGGCCGTAGCATTGAATGGAGATTACGTTGAAAAATAGTGTTGTATAGCTAAAAGATTGGGGAATAACCTGGTGTATTTCAATGCTGAATAAAACAACCCCTGTTTCAGAAAAAAAATGTGTTGCATTACTTATTGAACTGCCCTCGTACTTTGTGTGCCACTGTGCTTTCGTGAATAGTTCGGAGGAGAACGATTTTTCGTAAGCCTTCGTGTGAGTGGACATCACTAATTTTAGCCGGCCGCTGTGGTCGAACGGTTCTAGGTGGTTCAGTCTGGAACCGCGCTATTGCTACAGTCGCAGATTCGAATCCTGCCTCGGGCATGGATGTGCGTGATGTCCTTAGGTTAGCTAGGTTTAAGTAGTTCTAAGTCTAGTAAATGAGTTTTGCTATTTGGGGAGCAAAACAACTGATGATGGTCAAAGTAGAGAGGATATAAAATGTAGACTGGCAATGACAAGGAAAGCGTTTCTGAAGAAGAGAAATTTGTTAACATCGAGTATAGATTTCAGTGTCAGGTAGTCGTTTCTGAAAGTATTTTTATGGAGTGTAGCCGTGTATGGAAGTGAAACATGGGCGATAAATAGTTTGGACAAGAAGAGAATAGAAGCTTTCGAAATGTGGTGCTACAGAAGAATGCTGAAGATTAGATGGGTAGATCACATAACTAATGAGGAGGTATTGAATAGAATTGGGGAGAAGAGGAGTTTGTGGCACAACCTGACTAGAAGAAGGGATCAGTTGGTAGGACATGTTCTGAGGCATCAGGGACCACCAATTTGGTATTGGAGGGCAGCGTGGAGGGTAAAAATCGTAGAGGCAGACCAAGTAGATTCAGTGGGATGTAGGTTGAGATAGGTACTGGGAGATGAAGAAGCTTGCACAGGATAGAGTAGCATGGAGAGCTGCATCAAAGGTCTCAGGACTGAAGAAGACAACAACAACAACAAGTCTAGGGGATGATGATCTCCAATGTTAAGTCCCATAGTGCTCAGAGCCATTTGAACCATTTTTTCACTAATTTTACCTTCATGGTCTTGTCGCGGGATACAGGCTTGAGGGAGCAATATACTGGCTTACTACTCTTCCAGGGATGGTGATGGCTAACGACACGGTGATGCAGTAGCTATCCTGTAGTGTCCGTCACTGAAGCTGGCTGAGCATCTCCATGAGGCTTTTGCACTTCCTCAAAGGAACAGCGACGAAAGGCGCTTCGCTACTTTCGATCGTCCTCATTTTGCTCTATTAATCCATTCTGGTATGTATTCCAGCCTGACGAGCAATATTCAGGTGTTGTCCGAACGATGATTTTGTAAGCTACCTCCATTGTGGGTGGACCACGCTTCCTGACGGTACTTCCAATAAATTTCATTCTCGCGTATGCTTCACTTGCGACTATTTTTCGGTGGTCGTTCCATTTCAAATCTCTCCGTACGCATACTCCAACATAATGTTGTCGTTTCCAGTGATTGGTCTGTGACCGAGTACTCGTGCAATAACGGTCTTCTGCCTATCTGTGCCCAGAACGTTACATATGTTCGCGTAGAGGATCGACAGCAATCTTTGAAAGAAGCGCGATTCTCTGCAGGCCTTCTTACATTGCGCTATAATTTGTAGAGTTGCGATTTCTCTGTATGCAACAACGTCGTCCGCGAAGAGTCTCGTGAAAATTCCGACGTGATGCGTTGCTGTTCTAAAGTCGACTTGTGTAGTACGAGAGCCGCTAGTCGCTTGTGTTGCTCAGGAAGAAGCCAGTTGTGATGGCAGGTACCTCTCCAGCGCGTCCTGTCACGTAGCGGCCAGGTGTGAAGCCGTCGCTCCGGCCGTCTCTTTCGCAGAAGCAGTTACAGGGAGGCCTTCTCTGAGTACAAAGTATGACTAAGCTACCCTAGGCCTCTAGGTTTTAGGTCAATGAAAACGTTTTACGTACTTCTCGAGGCCTAAACTCGAAAGAAATGCTCAAAACGCCTCCGCTTTCCCCTACACATATTTGCGATGACCGGACCATGACTGTCTGTCCGTTTCAGCGGCTCCCGAATGGTATAGACCGATTTCACAGGCTTTCCTGGCAACGTTCGTGATGTGTCTTTGCATCAGAAATTTGTGCTGTCATAAACCAGTTGTTTTTGGTGGTACCAAAGACACACTACGTGATCCAATTATCCGGACACCCCCAAAACAAACGTTTTTCATATTAGGTGCATTGAAACAAAGATTTCTCATATTAGGTGCATTGTGCTGCCACCTACTGCTAGGTACTCCTTATAAGCGACCTCAGTGATCATTACACATCATGAGAAAGCAGAATGGGTCGCTCCGCGGAACTCACGGGCTTCGAACGTCGTCAGGTGGTTGGGTGTCACTTGTCTCACACGTCCGTATGCGAGATTTCCAATCTCCTAAACATCCCTAGCTCCACTGATAGTGAATTGGAAACGTGGAGGGACACGTACAGCACAAAGGCGTACAGGTCTTTCAAAAATGGTTCAAATGGCTCTGAGCACTATGGGACTTAATTGTGAGGTCATCAGTCCCCTATAACTTAGAACTACTTAAACTTAACTAACCTAAGAACATCACACACATCCATGCCAGAGGCAGGATTCGAACCTGTGACCGTAGCCGTCGCGGGGTTCCAGACTGTAGCAGCTAGAACCGTTCGGCCATCCCGGCCGGCCGTACAGGTCGACCACATCTGTTGACTGACAGAGACCGCCGACAGTGCAAGAGCGTCGTAATGTGTAATAGGCAGACATCTATCCAGAACATCACACATGAATTACAAACTGCATCAGGATCCACTGCAAGTACTATGACAGTTAGCGGGAATTCAGAAAACTTGGATTTCATGGTCGAGCAGCTACTCATAAGCCACACATCACGCCGGTATATGCCAAACGACGTCTCGCTTTATGAAAGGAGAGTAGACATTGGATGATTGAACAGTGGAAAAACGTTGTGTGAGTGACGAATCACAGTACACAATGTAACGATCCGATGGCAGGGTGTGGGTATGGGGAATGCCCGCTGAACGTCATCTGCCAGCTTGTGTAGTGGCAACAGTAAAGTTCGGAGGCGGTGGTATTATGGTGTGGTCATGTTTTTCATGGAGGGGGCTTGCACCACTTGCTGTTTTGCGTGGCAATATCGCAGCACAGGCCTACATTAATGTTTTAAGCACCTTCTTGCTTCCCACTGTTGAGGAGCAATTCGGGGATGGCGACTCCATCTTTTAACGCGATCGAGCACCTGTTCATAATGCACGACTTGTGGCGGAGTGGTTACATGATAGTAACACCCTGTAATGGACTGGCATGCACAGAGTCCTGACACGAAACCTATAGAAAACCTTTGGGATGTTTTTGAACGTCACTTCGTTGCAGGCTTCACCGACAGACATCGATACCTCTCCTCAGCGCATCACTTCGTGAAGAAAGGGCTGCCATTCCCCAAGAAACCTTTCAGCACCTGACTGAATGTATGGCTGCGAGAGTGGAAGTTGTCATCAAGGATAAGGGTGGGTCAACACCATACTGAATTCCAGCATTACCTATGGAAGGCGCCACGAACTTGTAAGACATTTTCAGCCAGGTGTTCGTATACTTTTGATCACATAGTGTAATAAACCAAAGAGAGATGTCACGGTAGATTTCAAACATTTCTGACGATCCTTACATTTAATTGGGCTGAAAATGTTGGTTTTAACAAATGACTGTCCCACCCTCCATTCTCGGATGAACCGACCATCAAAAAGGGGCCTAATACACAAAATTTCCGAGATACGAGACGAATAATTGTTTAAACGTCTATCTTGTGGCCCTAAATGTTCATCTTACTGCGTATAACACAATGCCTACAATCTTCAATGTTAAAAAGTCAGTGAGTAAATATTTTTCTCTAATTTCACGTTATATTCTACAAATCAACAAATACCTTGCAGTGAATGCTATAAATGAAAGTTTACATAATCACTCACACCTTGTCAAAATATCAAGAAAAACAACGAACTACTTGAATCAACACAATTTCGACGTATGGTCAGAAAGTCAATATTACAAGCATTGCGCCTCGTAATTTCGCCTCTTATCTTTCGTTCACTCAGCCTGGCCTGGTGTAGCTAACATCATTCCCTCAGTTAGGTACCAATGTAGCGCAAACACTGGCTTGTTATAACAGTTTTTTAAGTGTTCATTATTCAGCAGTGGGTTCCGAACGTTGTCCGCCCATAGGAACATTGTCAGACTGCCCTCACCGGTCACGCTGCCAACGGCCCGGTACTACGCTCGTCGACAAGTCGAATTACAGCTTGGCGGCCCTTAATTTACCATAACAATTTTTCAAAGAAATTAATACAACTGTTATCCCCCACTTGCAGCTTTCACTCTGCCTTTTAGCTAATGTTTTACCAACATCGCCCTGGCCCTATTACTGTGCAGGAGGAATATTAAAAATGGACCATCCACAGCCGGATCTCAGACAATGTAGATGCAATATGCTGGTGCGCCATAGGCCACAGTTTTAATCTTATTCTCAGGGGGCACTTCCCGTTGCTACTGTGTAAAAATATCAGTATTTGTAAGACGTGGTGGGATAACAAACGGATCTACGAAATAAACACTTAGAGTTCCAGCCCAGCCATTAATTTAAAGTGTTGTTGATGTCTTCCATGAACTGTACCATGAAGACGAATATTATGCATGCCTGTATAGGAGTAACAGCAAGATACAGAGGGCGAGTAAAAATATGGAAAAATCGCGAGGAATCCGTGTTTGAACGTAAAAGCAGTTGCTAGCCAAACCTTCGGGTTGTGCTGCTAGATTTGACTGCGAAAGGAACCTGTACCAGGTCCTCAATACGATGCAGCTGTCAGTTGTCATAAGAACAGTCTTCTGCGTACTTGTGAGTGCATTACGGTGGAGTTCAGTGCATTCCAACGTGGACAAATCGTTAGTTCTCATACGCTGTGTGATTCCGTAACCACGGTAGTCAAAGTGTCTGTTATTTCATGAGCCACCGTATCGATGATTTACACCGCATTCACAGAAAGCAAGAAAAATTACACGCTAATCCACAACGAGGACAAAAGTCGATGTAGAGCGATCGCAACACACAGTCATCGAAGAGGACTGTGACAGCTGTCGAAATCACTGCAGAACTGAACGGCACACACACGAATCTTGTCAGCAGCAAAACAACACGAAGAGAGATCCGTAAACGGGGAATCGCAAGACTAGCTGGAATTCCAAAACAACTCATCAGTGATTCAAAAGCCTGTAACAGCAAAACGTTGTGCCGAAGCCATACAATTTTTGCTTTGGAGCAATGGAAGAAAGGCATTTGACCGGATGAATCTTGTTTCACACTGTTTCCAATTTCTATCCGAGTTTACAGCCCAGGATGAAACATGGCGGGGATTCAGTGATGATTTTGGCAGCCACATCGTGGTATTGCATGGGCCTCACGGGTACACCCCAAGGTCGCTTTACTGCCAAGTATTTTGACTGATCAGTTCCATGCCAGGGTACATTGCTTCTTCCATAATGATGATGCCGTGTTCCAAGTCGCATCTTCCAGGACGGGTTTTGTCAACTCGGGAATGAATTGTCCCATTTCCCCACACAATATTCACCAGATGTCAATGTTATTGAGCCTTTGTTGCTACTTTGGAGGGAAAAGTGTGTGATCGCTATCCAGCTCCATCATCGTTGCCTGGACTTGACGCTGTTTTGCAGGAAGGGTGGTAGAGTATTCCCTTGGAAAGCATACACGATTCGTATTTATCCGTTACGAGACGACCAAAGCTGTTTCCGATGTCAGCGGTTGTTTCACACCGCAATCGGCATGGTAATGTGTTTTTCGCGTTTCGTTATTGTCGCATGCACATACTTCGAACATTTGTCTGAGTTTCTTAGCTAAGAACTTCGCATATACAGTATTATGCCATAAAAAATAAAAAAAAAGCAATGTATTTTCTGTGAAAATGTCGTTCTACGCTTCTCCACAACGAAAATTAAAACTGTGTGCTGGAATTGGACAGCAATGTGTAGCTTTCCAAGATGCTACTCCAGGCGGGTGTAAAACGAATGTGCGCAACGGAAAATATTGAACGCTAAAATGATGATTTGGCCCTGTCTGACTACCCCCAGAAGCAGATCTTAGTATCTCTTAATGCTCTTTAACATATAAATTACAACCTCAACATAAATGAATGATGAAGGCAACTGATACTACTGAGTGATAAACGTTATTTCCTATTATACATTTATTGTAGGTTAAAAAACAACCCTTTATATTACAATTGTCTATATTTCCTGACTAAAAATTGCTGATCAATTGCCCAACTCTGACTCCTTTTATGGCCACGCCATCTAACATAAATAACACGAAATGACCGACATCATCCACGTACCAAACACTAGAACACACTGCTTTCAAAGATGATCTACGGTGGTGTGGAACCTCAGTGGAAATAAACTAACGTGATCACAGTTGTTTAGCTTTTATAGCCGTAATAAGCCGAAGCAATTAGCGATATCACCGTATGTACTGCTTCCCGTTCGTCGGAGTGATGGTTCTCGTACATTTCTGCGAGAATGGAAAAACTTCAGCCACAAAATAAAACTCTTTCAAACACTAGGACGGCAGATGGTTCTCCTCTGACTAATACACTCTAACACTCTCTTCTCCTCTCTGTGTTCTACAGACGAGAAACGCGAACTCCCAGCCACAAGAACGGAGTTCAAATAACGTCTCAACGGAATTATAGGCGGAAGAAGTGCTCTCAGACACTGAACGCTTTGTACTCAATGACGACTTCCAACCCGGAGGCAAAGTCCAGAATCGTAGAAGTTCACAACAGTACAGTGCCTACCGTTCTAACTATAAACTCTCCTGAGAGCAAAGACAGCCATTCCGCCTGTAGCAACAAAGCTGATACTGAGAGACTGTCACACATGGGCGCTCAAAACGGAAGACCTCTTCTCTCCACCGCTGGCTCCCCAGCAAGGCTCGGCTCCCCACCCTCGTAACTCAGGAAACAAATCAACTTCTCGAAACCCCGGAATATTCTCCCTCTCTACAGATTCTTCCGAATCCAGACCAACCATATTTTAGTCTTTTGTCGTCCAGCGTGGAAAGTTTGCGAGGGAATACCTATACTCGTACAATGGTATGCGTCTGAGAAAAAGTCCTAGGAAATAACCCAGCCTGCGTGATTTCTGAGGTGACGCTTCCTCGTTCCTCTCGGCTGTCTTCAAGATTTGCAGAGTTCCCAGTTATCCTTCCTGTCCAGCTACAACACCGACCGGCCGTGACTCTATGGTATTGTGCTCCAGTGCTCAGGTGCCCCAACATCCGTCTTGCTTCTTCCTGTGTTTAAGCAGGACCAACACATCTGTGTGGGCCTTCCAGCCAGGGCTTGAGTTCCACCTGCCATTTCATCTCCACTGGCGTTGCAACCTCTAGTAGTGTAGGCAAACATTCATTACGCCGTTTTGATAAAAAGACACTCTGTCACCTTTCATGCGAAAGCGTTAACAATTATTTACAAGGCGTACGTGACAATTTCAGTCTCCTTAAATATTCATTTATACAATGTACAACCTATCAAATGATACCTAATTGTGGTCGTAGGTCACCGTAAAGTATGTAGATGAGTGCTTGTAAGGCGCCAAATTATAGCCACCTTACAGTACCCCCCCCCCCCCCTAATGAACTATTTTGTACTAGGATGGGGTAATTCTTACAGTATTAACTCATCCAGTACAAAATAAAATAATCATCAATGTCTGTACAAGCGATCTAATGAGAATACGAGGGCAAAGGAACACTTGTGTCACTATATGTTCTTCTACAGTCATTCTGCGTTATTTAACGAGTTTACTGCCATAAATTTACTTAGTACATGTTTATTATAATCTGTCTGCCCCTTATGTTTGGAATATTTTTCCAAGGCGTGATAATTGGAATACACAATATCAAAAGAAATTTACCTAACATTAAAAAATTTTTATGCTCTTTCAAAAATGGCAGTTCCCATGTTTCTTTAGACTTAAGGCCCATGCTCTCTGTCATTCATTCATCCCCAAGACATAGGTTGAGGCAAGAAATAATAAAGTAAAGTGTCCTAATCTTTCCAAAGTCGTCCAATAAAGTACATGTTCTTCGTATACCAATATGCAAAATAAGCATTTATCTCAATTATTCAAGAGGTTATCTATTGGTCATTATACAATTATATAAAATTCTTTGAAACATCTTACGTAATTTTTACTTGGTCATATTTATGCTCTTGGCTTACATTTAAAGAATATCATTTCAAAAATTGATTGTTCCAGTCTAGTGCTTCCCTAAAAACATTTCAAAAATTATATGTTCTAAGCCATTATGTGACAAACGGCATATACATTTACTGTGAAACCTAATATTTGTAACAAGAGTCCAGATCGACCACCAATTTTAACTAATGGTTTCTTTTATCAGTGTGTAAATCGTAATACATAAAAACCCATAGCATCAGTAACAAAGAAAAGACAAACAATGATTTTACATAAATACATACACAAATAAAATTCTGGAAATACACAAATATATAAAAACAGTGAAGGACGTAGCATCATTATCAAAGAGAATGATGTACAATAATTTTACATGAATAAATACACAAATATTTTCTTAAGACTACCCTGAAAAATAAGTACAAGATGTTTAGAGACTGGTAAATATCGCAAACTGTTAGATTGTGGGTGTAACTGTTCATTGTTCGCTAACTTTGCACCTTTTTTATCAAGAGTCACACACTAATTCGCGTTTCACAACACTTTCATTTTCATTTGTGTACGGGGATGGAAGCTATAGTTTTTTTGTGAAGCTTAGGAAGCGACTATTGTTTGAGATCGGACATGGGGGCTTGCAAGTCGGTCTTTGGACTCTCAGCCCATAGTTGATCCCATCAGGTTACCAGTCTCTCGCAAAGTTGATGATGTGGAGGGATTCTCGGAATGTACAGCAAGGTAAGTGGGTGTATGTTGTGAAACAGCCAAGTTTTTGTCGAATTTGCACACAGTATGAGGGAGGCACAGTCAGGTAGGATCTTTACAGGTCACCTAAATTTTTTCTGTGTCAGCTGAGAGAAGTGTATTTGTTTCTAGTCTTCAGTTCTTTGTGTTTATTCTTTTACTATGTTTGTGTTCCTACTCTTCTGTTCTTCATGTCACTTCTTTGTCTTGATATCAATACTGTATTTTGGACAAGGATATCGGTAATTGTGGACAGGTAGGTTAGCTGTTTGGTGACACTGTAAATGGAACTTGAGTCGGTGTGTGACTCAGATTCTGCAGAAGTCAGTGCCAGGTGACTGACTGCTACGGATTACCATGTTTATCAGCCTCTGTCTGACAGAGAACAGCCAAAGGAAAAACAGATAGTTCACAGTTGCTTACAGCTATTAGCAGTTGCTGTGGGCTTAACTGACTGTATTATGTGTGCGATTGGTTTATCTTGTCTCCATCGTGTAGTACAACAGTGGAGACAAGTCATTAGTGGCCGTTTAAACACCATCTCGACTCGGCCAGCAGGGTTGCTGCAGACGCCCACTTGTTACCTGCTCCGCCATTGTCTGCCACCTGAGGATTTCTGGTAGCCACACGAATAGGCCAGCTGTTTGCCCACATCCGCGACATGGCCGACGGCGTCCCTTGCTTCCGGTCCATTCCATCCGCGCATCACGTTGTTGCTTCCAGTGTGTCTCGCAAGGCTTTTTGTGCATCCTGTGCCCAATGTTATTCACAATTTCTTTCAGATTTACACAAATACTATACAATACATAATACAAAATCATTGAGATCTCTCTGATATCAAATACAAATTTTTAATATGCATTCACTAGTGAGGTCATTATCTTTACATTTATTATTTTTCGAATTGTGCAATCTACCATGATGCTCATGTATTTACTATTCTTATTTTGATCAAAATTTCATGTACAAAGTTAATGTTAAATATAAAAGAACATTCCTCAACCTTTGTACTTTACTTATTAAATATCTGCCGGCACCTGTATAGCTATGAAAAATATATGTTCATTAGTTGTCCATACTACAGTAATTTTATAATCATCACCAGATCCTAATGTTAATAATTGCAAATACTATTTGTTTAACTACTTTTAAATTACTGGCAAGTAGAATGTTTATATTAGTCTAACTATTACCCTGTTCAAAGTACTACTGTCATTGGATGCCCCAGGACTGTCCGATCTCATGGCTCTTGGTTTCATCACGGATGTTGTCGTGAATATCTGTGAGCAATAAAGTGCATGTCTGCACAAACATACACAAATGAATGGTTGGGGAGCCTCTTCTTCATTTCATGTTTTGGTGTGCTTCCTCTGGACAATCATAAACTACGTAGCAAGTTTAGTACAAAATTACTGATTCTTTCTTTAATAATACTTCACCTACCTTTTCTTATGGTTTTACTCAGTAATACCTTCTCTGTCGCTGTCCCCTTTTTCCGGAGCTGCTGCTATTACCTTTATCTGGTGTTATCTTCTTCTCATGTTAATAAAGTTACATTTTATTTTTTTATTAGTGGTACCTGGAAAAGTAAAGATTTTGGTACATTATACAAAATCACTGCTCATCAAGACTGCCATGGCCTTGTGTATTACCCAGTATGTCAAGTGCTTTGAACGTACAACATTCTTATTTTCCTTTAATAAATTTTACGTGTCTATATCCCCTTATTACACTCCCATTTCATGTCGCTATAACACTCAAACAACACTTCGGTGCGCTCATATGGTATTCCGCAGAACTGGCTAACATGTACACAATTATTCCGTCTCCCTGAACAGCATAAATACAACATTTCCATGTACAAATAAAGGTGTGCTCTCGCGTAGCCACGTGTAGCAGGCCACCTAGGGAATTCTCGTTTCTCTGAATGGAGACAAATCATACTTGGACGACACACCTGCGTGTCACCGCAAACCACTACTAGGAAGTCACTCATTTGAGATCCCTTTGCTAAACATGGAAAATAGACACTCAGTTCATTAAGCAGTTCTAAAATTTTTTCATATGCTGACATTATCTGCTAATATGTTCCACATCAATTGGGTAACAAACTTACCTATTTACAAATCTTTACAACATTTTTTGCAGTTCCACACGTTTCTCATTTTTACCTTATTCCTTCATGGACAGATAGCACATATTAAACTCCAAACACCTTTTAAAATTGTACGCTCAACTTGCTGTGCACATAGTTATAATCTACACAAAGAAACATACCCTAATTTTCTCACCCCGACATCCTGCCCTTTTTTATGCACTGTAGTTCTTCTTTTAACTTGATAATAGCACAGAAAATATTGATAAATCTGCATATCCCTTCAGTGCAATAACTTAACTTAATTGCTAACTATATGCAATATATTTTACTTTCACCATACAAGCTTACTTTAATTCTTCCTACTGATTCTACGTCATTTTGCCGTACTCTCCCAGGGTTAGGTGGTCTCATTTCAATTGATTGTTTCCGATTCCTGTTGTTATTCATTCCACCCCATCCTTGGTCAGACCGTTGACGAGTTTCTCTATTGTCGCCCCATGATGCACCATTACTTTGTGGCTCCCATCTGCGTTCATCTTGTTGCCTATATTCTCTTCCATAGTTCTTCCACTGTATATTGTTCCCACTACGATATCTACGGTCCATGTTTTGGTGAGGCGGCCGATTTACATTGTTTTGCCAATTATGTTCCCTATTATTCCTTCTGTTGTTCTCCCTCCTCTGACTTTGCACGTCTCTCTGTCTACGTTTTTCTCGCTCCTGAAGCTCGTTGAAAGCGAACTCTTTCTTAGGATATCCTTGAATCCCTCTACATCACTTCCACATCGGCCAACGAGCGTTTTCTGGTAGAAAATTGGCAATTTCATGTAACACAATCTTCTGATCTCAGCCGGTGTGCATGGGCCGTCCAAATATTGATTTTTCTTGGTCAAGTTTTCGAAATACTTCACCGGACTATGGAGCCCTGAACTCTCCAAGACTCTGCTCATCATTATTTCCTGCTTGATCAAATCCTGTGTCTCCTTGGACCAATATTTGTTTAAAAGTGCGTCACGAAACTCTTTGCATGACGTGCACGTTTTTCCAATGTTCCGCATGCATTCGGCCGATGTTCCCTCGATATGTGAACATACGAAGTCTAGTTTGTACATCAGAGGCCAGTGAGGAGGTGATGATAAATCAAACTGCCCAATGAAAGTTTTTGGGTGCAAAATATTACCGTCGTCTTTGTAATGCTGGAATTTTCGTACCGAAATAAAATGCTTAAAATCGAAAATTTCATTAGAATTTCTTCCCGCTCGGCCTACCACATTTTCATTCGGTACCAGCGTTTCCGGTCTACCTTTACTTTGGGCATTCTTTCTTCTACTCCCTGTTACGTTTTCACTTCTGGAAAAATGTCCCATCGTGCGCATTATCGGGTAACAATTATGCATCTGGAATATCTCATTGCCATTCTCCGTATTCGCAATTTGCGACCCAGTCGTGCCCTGTGTGGACGTGGGGGCCATATCTGTATCGATAGTCTGTAGCTGACGAGCAACTATTACATTCGAGCACATTCTAATATCGTCTGGGCTTGGACATGATCGTGTAGAGTTTGAACTGGCTCTTTCGGTTTCTGTTGTTTCCAATTCGCTCACTATTCCTTTCCTGAGACATGATTTTTGCCTTGGTTGCGACCTGACTTCCTGAAATAATTGACTAATTTCGCTTTCTATGTTCTGTTTAAATTGGGAGTTCAGTGTATTCCAACGTGGGCAAATCATTGGTTCTCATACGGTGTGTGATTCCGTAACCACGGTAGTCAAGGTGTCTGTTGTTTCAAGAGGCACCGTATGGAAGATTTACACCGCTTTCAGAGAAAGCTAGGTGCTGGAGCGTACTTTAAAGAATAACGACACTGGACAGTCGTTTGGAATGATGAACAGTTTCTGTGACGCGACGGTTTGTGGACAATGATGTTCTTGAAATGGACCACTACGTTGTCTTCGCTCCAACCTCCAGTGCCCAACACGACTGCCTTGTCAGGTTTCAGCTCTTGAGGAAGGATATGCTGCCATTCCTTCGCAGATATTCAGACAACTCGCGGGAAGTATCCCCAGCAGAGTTCAAAACGTTATAAACGCGAAGCATAGACATACCCCACGTGAACGTCTACTAACAATGTCAGAAAACTTTTGATCGAATAGTGTACTCTCTCATTTGTAGTTCGTCAGACATAAAAAAAGTTTGATCACGACGTTCTTTCTACATTATATACGTTGTAAGTAGGCTGTTTAGGTTTTTATGTTGGTAACGCCACGTAGCGCTCTATATGAAAATCACTGACTGTGTTGTGTGAAGGCTGTGGTTGGTTTGCATTGTTGGAGTATATGCTATTGTAGTGTTGGCCAGTTGGATGTGAACAGCGCGTAGCGTTGCGCAGTTGGAGGTGAGCCGCCAGCAGTAGTGGATGTGGGGAGAGAGATGGCTGAGTTTTGAGAGCGGATGATCTGGACGTGTGTCCATCAGAGACAGTAAATTTGTAAGACTAGATCTCATGAACTGATATATATATTATGGCTTTTGAACACTATTAAGGTAAATACATTGTTTGTTCTCTATCAAAATCTTTGATTTGCTAACTATGCCTATCAGTAGTTAGTGCCTTTAGTAGTTAGAATCTTTTATTTAGCTGGCAGTAGTGGCGCTCGCTGTATTGCAGTAGTTCGAGTAACGAAGATTTTTGTGAGGTAAGTGATTCATGAAAGGTATAGGTTATTGTTAGTCAGGGCCATTCTTTTGTAGGGATTTTTGAAAGTCAGATAGCGTTGCGCTAAAAATATTGTGTGTCAGTTTAGTGTTGATCAGAATAAGTAAAGAGAGAAATGTCTGAGTACGTTCAGTTCTGCTCAGCTGTTTGAAAATCAAATAACGTAAGGGGTTTATCAGCACAGTCATTTATAAATTTTTCCAAGGGGACGTTTCAACATTTATACTAAAAACCTTTTTTAGCTGCAACAGTTGACGATGTGAACTGGTGAACTGTAGCTGCTTTTCTTCTTAAAAAAAAAAGAATGAAAATAACGTTAATGTGAAACTACCTACGTTGTAGGTAGCTATCCCAGTCAGGCACTTGCTTTAGCTGATGCTCTTGCACTGCCGTTTTGTTTTTAAGCAAATATGAACGTTAGTTCATTCAGAAAATTCTTCACTTTCTTATACAGCTATTTTTCTACAATCAAAAACCATGAAAGGACTGAATTGATGACCCTTCACAACTGTTTTGTTCTTGTAAATTTACACTGCGTGTGTGGAGTCACATGGTTTATGAATATTGTTCACACTGTGAGCTCAACGAATGGGTCACCGTCTGGGTCTGCCGAGTGCTGTTGGCAAGCAGGGTTCTCTCAGCCCTTGCGAGACTAGTTGAGGAGCTACTTGACTGAGAATTATCGACACCGGCCGTGAAAACTGGCAACGGCCGGGAGAGTGGTGTACTGGCCACATGTCCCTCCGTATCCGCAGCCGGGGGCGCCTAAGGGCTGGGGGACGGCACGGCGGACGGACGCTGCCGTTGCGCCTTTAGGGCCTGCTCGGGCGGTGTTTGTTTGTGAGCTTAACGAACATTTTCCCGCAGTCATTTTATAGATGCAATCGAGATGGGGTACGACAGACAATGACGAAATCTTCTGCAATAGTAAGGATTAGTTCGACCGTCCTTCTGCCATATTTAGGTTGGATGCCCTTTACATCAATGTGGAGCAAGGATGGAGAAATTAATTTCTTTGTTGTCCTGTTCTTGTAAGAATATGTGTGCGCTAAATTAGTTTATTATATTGTAGTTGCTTCTCATTAATGTTACACGAATTACGAAAACATACACTTTCGCAATAGGTTTATTGGTGTAATTAAGATAAGGATGAGCAACGACGACATTAAACAATGGAGTCAGCTAAAAAGATGTATACACTCACACACACACACACACACACACACACACACACACACCTTTCTTATTTTTAAATGGGACAAAGGACAACATTGTCCCAGAAATACAATAAGAGTAGGCCCTGTCCTCCAAGGTTTTCCCTTGGTCGTCAGGTGAATGTCGGAAGTGGTTTTGCAGTTTCAGGCTTTTGAATCACTGATGAGTTATTTTGGAATTCCAGCTACTCCTGCAATCTCCCTTCGTGTTGTTTTGCTGCTGACAAGATTCGTGAGTGTGCCGTTCAATTCTGCAGTGATTTCGACAGCTGTCAGAGTCCTCTTCGAAGACTGTGTGTTGCGATTGCTCAACACCGACTTTTGTCCTCGTTGCGGACCTGTTACTCAGCTGTCATTCAGTGAATACTCCACATTCGAAGACACTGAGCTGTCCCGATTGATCCATTCTGCTGTTACCCACTGATGACAACATACTCTCTGCTCGCTGGTGCGCCTCTCGTGGCATCTGGCGGTCAATTCCACATTACATTGGGGTACCTGGGTACTTTTCATTTGACAGTGTACGTGTTACTGTAAAAGTAAGATTATTGGTAGATCCTGGAATCTACTGGTTATACCTAAGACTTATTATCACGGTGCGGTAAAAGTCCGAAATTTATTATTGTATGCATAGATTTCGAACTTTTACCAGGAGACGTTGGTAAATCTTAGGATGTAACCATACCAACTGGTAAAAGCGTATTGATTTTAAAAAATCAGCTTAGTAATTTACTAAAATAGTTGGTATTTATTATAAATTTATGTATTTTAAACATTCTTGCATTTCAATGTGATTATAATGAGCAAAATTCCATGTTAGTGAAAAATATTGTAGATGGTGGTTTATTTATTTATTTATTTATTTAACCTGGCAAGATTAGGGCCATCAGGCCCTCTCTTACATCTAACCAGGCATTCTACTTATTTTACATTCATACGTTTTAGTAGGCATGTTAAACTACATCTAGTACAAAAAGTGAAATAAACAACTAGAAAGGTACACCTGGAAAAATACATACATATAGAGTTTATATTCGTAGATCATAAGTACTGTTATAATTAGACATCATTGAAGAGACAAATTTTAGATAGGAGTGCTGGCAGCAGGGAGTATGAGGGAGACTCATGGTGAAGGGAGGAGAAGAGTAGACATGATGAAACATAATTAAGGAAATATAAAGGAAGATTGCCTGGCTAATAGAGATATATGAAGGGGAAGGCATTTCAGGAGCAAGATAGGAGACGCTAGCTTTGCTATTTGACAGATGAGAGGATTGGCCTGGTAAATTAATGGTGGTGGTGGTGGTTAGTGTTTAACGTCCCGTCGACAACGAGGTCATTAGAGATGGAGCGCAAGTTCGGGTTAGGGAAGGATTGGGAAGGAAATCGGCCGTGCCCTTTCAAAGGAACCATCTCGGCATTCGCCTGAAACGATTTAGGGAAATCACGGAAAACCTAAATCAGGATGGCCGGAGACGGGATTGAACCGTCGTCCTCCCGAATGCGAGTCCAGTGAATATTGTAGAAAATGTTACCTTGTGAACGTTAATTTTTGTTACAACAAGGCTGACTACTGTGGCATTTCGAATTACATAATATGAAAGACGATTTACACCAGCTGTTTTTAGTTGAAAACTTTTTTAAGCAATTACCCTTTTTGAACCCTTATCCTCCAACGAAACATTGTTTGGCAATCACTTCCTACAGACTAATTTGTTCTCTTGCTACTTCTTCGACTTTGGTAAAGTTTTCCTTGCACAATGTAGATTGGTTCCTAGAGTACAATGACTTAAGTTTACCAGCTTTGTTACGAAGATGATAAAATTCGTCTTTCTGAATATTTATCACTACTGCTATTATAAATTTTGCATCAATTTCTGCCTGTCTACATCGGGTACTTTAATTCTCGCATTCTGTCGAACTGAAGGTTTTGGAATTTAGTTACGTGAGGTTACTTTCATTTTCTTTGCCTGCAATTGAAGACCTTCTTTGGCAGCTTCTCGGATCCGTTTCAATTTACTAAGACTGTTGAAAGCCGTCAGCGTCTCGTTACAACCATCAGAAGGCACCAGCGTCTCGTTGTTAACTGTCGTCAAATCCCGTCCCCTTTTTACCCTGTTCCATACATGAATGATGCGTAAGAAGAAGTACTGTGTTGCATCTGGTGAAATGGGCTCCACCTGACACCACATAAAATAAAATGACTGCGCGTGAGCCTCCGTATTAGCATCAGCTTCCCTGAATTTCCCACTGCAGCCATTTAGCAAGAGGCGTGTGGATGGAGGGGTAGGGGGCGATCAGTGTATTAGCTGACTCTTCTTGGCACATACGCTCGTGGAATTTTAACAGTTAATCTGTCCCCGATGTAAAACGGCTCGGACTCTATTGTGTCGTCTGCCACTGTAGTTTGTTCAGTATCTTCGAAACACTCTAGCGTTTACTAAGCGACCCAGTGACGAAATTCGTAGCTCTTCTTTGGATCTTGTGTATATTTTATACACACATCAAAAAAGTTTTGCATCACCCCAGTTCCCAGAACTCCTGAAGATAGAGGTTGACTGTGGATATTGTATCACAGACACGGTCCCTTTGACTGTTCAGAGATGTCACTAAACTCGCCTAAAGATGTAAACAACCATACATGAGCAGCGACTATTAGACGGAGGCGATCTGACAGACGATCACTTCCAGTCATTCCACCAGGAAGGAGGTACACGGCTCGTGTTGTCTGTAGTTCAGCCACGCCTAGACGGTCAATACCGTGGCTCGATCGCGTCCGCTTTGTTATTTTGCGCCAGGAAGGGCTCTCAACAAGGGAAGTGTCTAGGCGTCTCGGAGTGAACCAAAGCGATGTTGTTCGGATCTGGAGGATATACAGAGAGACAGGAAGTGTCCATGACATGCCTCGCTCAGGCCGCCCAAGGGCTACTACTGCAGAGGATGACCGCTACCTACGGATTATGACTTGGAGGAACCCTGAAAACAACGCCACCATGTTGAATAATGCTTTTCGTGCAGCCACAGGCCGTCGTGTTACGACTCAAACTGTGCGCAATAGGCTGCAAGATACGCAGCTTCACTCCCGACGTCAATGGCGAGGTCCATTTTTGCAACCACGACACTACGCAGCGCGGTACAGATGGGCCCAACAACATGCCGAATGGACCGCTCAGGATTGGCATCACGTTCTCTTCATCGATGAGTGTCGCATATGCCTTAAACCACACAGTCGTCGAAGACGTGTTTGGAGGGAAGCGGCTCAGGCTGAATGCCTTAGACACAATGTCCAGTGAGTGCAGCAAGGTGGAGGTTCCCTGCTGGCCGGCCGCTGTGGCTGAGCGGTTCTAGGCGCTTCAGTCCAGAACCGCGCTCCTGCTATGGTCGCAGGTTCGAATCCTGCCTCAGGCATGGATGTGTGTGATCTCCTCAGGTTAGTTAGCTTTA
Organism: Schistocerca americana; assembly: GCF_021461395.2. Lineage (NCBI taxonomy): Eukaryota > Metazoa > Arthropoda > Insecta > Orthoptera > Acrididae > Schistocerca > Schistocerca americana. Next base: position 359,405,064 of record NC_060119.1, on the reverse strand, counting down.
AGTAGTTCTAAGTCTAGGAGACTGATGATCTCAGATGTTAAGTCCCATAGTGCCCATTTGAACCATTTTGTTCCCTGCTGTTTTGAGGTGTCATTATGTGGGGCCGACGTACGCAGCTGCTCGTTATGGAAGGCGCCGTAACGGCTGTACGATACGTGAATGCCATCCTTCGACCGATAGTGAAACCATATCGGCAACATATTGGCGAGACATTCGTCTTCATGAACGACAATTCGCGCCCCCCCCCCCCCCCCTGGTGCACATCTTGTGAATGACTTCCTTCAGGATAACGGCATCGCTCGACTAGAGTGGTCAGCATGTTCTCCAGACATGAACCCTATCGAACATGCCTGGGATAGATGGAAAAGGGCTGTTTATGGACGACGTGACCCACCAACCACACTGAGGGATGTATGCTGAATCGCCGTTGAGGAGTGTGACAATCTGGACCAACAGTGCCTTGATGAACTTCTGGATAGTATGCCATGACGAATACAGGCATGCATCAGTGCAAGAGGACGTGCTACTGGGTATTATAAGTACTGGTGTGTACAGCGATCTGGACCACCACCTCTGAAGATCTCGCTGTATGGTGGTACAACATGCAATGTGTGCTTTTCATGAGCAATAAAAAGGGCGGAAATGATGTTTATGTTGATCTCTATTCCAATTTTCTGTACAGATTCCGGAACTCTGGGAACCGAGGTGATGCAAAACTTGTTTTAATGCGTGTATTAATCCAGCCAGATAAGTATCCCGCACTGACGACGAGTACTGAGTTATCGGTCGAACAGCTGTTTCGTAAGTCATTTCGGAGTTACATTCCCTTACGGTTTCTCCAACAAAATGCCACCTTGTCACCTGTTTTCGCCTATAACTACTTCTATGTGATCATTTCACGTTAGCTCACTCCGGACGGTTACTTTTGGATTTTTACGGTTGTTATTGTTTTCTGTGGTTCATTGCCAGTAGCGAAATCGAACGTTAATGAATCTCTTTTTCTGTTTATACGCATTAGTTATTTGCAGGGTCAATTAACTCTCGCAAATAGACGGTCAAACAGGGGGCACACCGCATTTCGCTGTAGGTATGTGCCGTTGTAGTCTTTCCATATACAAAAACATCGTCCGTGGAAAGCCCTCCACCCTCCTCCCCTTCTTCCCCCCTCCCCCCCCCCCCCCCTCCAAGGTTTCGACGTTTTATAAATTTTAAGCAGGAAACTATTTTTACATTATTAGATCTCGTTCCGTCGACAACAATGTGTTGAGTTATCACTGCTAGGAAAACATGAATCTAGTCAAAAATACATCCGAGACAAGGTAAGCTTGTCTTTTGTGCAATGAACGACAGTGTAGAACTGTAATGGCTTCCAGAAGTCAAATAATACGTCCTTTGTCTACGGTGATGCGGATTCAGCGACGAAAACATTAAGCTGACATTCATACGACCTCTTTTTGCAAAAGACATGTTGATTTTCATTGAGGGTATCTTCGTTCTCCAAAAACTATGTGCGTTGCCCAGCGACCTTACTAGAAATGGAAATTACCTGCCTTTTTTCAGTTACTTGGTAGCTTTCGTTGCTCCTGCGACCTACGATAAACTGCTGCTAGAAACGGAACTTGTAGTGTATTTCACCAACCACCAACGAAAACGAAAGAGAATTCTGACAACTCAGAGGCCAGTCACGAATATCGCCGTTGGATGGTGAACTGTTTACTAACTATTGTGGACAGAATGAAATTATGAACTTTTTGTTTCGCTCACTGCATTCGTGGTACAGGCAGAGCATACAGCGAGCAGCTGGGAAATACGATGTGCGAGCTTATGCCTGAATAGAAGCACCGGACGCTCTGAAATTTATACCAATAATATTTTACGCTCGATGTTCACTCGGCAGCAAACGCTGGAGCGACACGGAACGTTTTAGTCGGTGACGTGACAAAAGCGGCGCGCTAACACCTGTTGAACGCCGGTCCCTCGGGCAAGCTGCCGCTTAAAACTATGAGGTTCGGGCATTCCGCTGAGACGCACATTGCTGTTCGCCTGTATCCGGCATTCTCCGTGTTCTCTCTTTCAGGAGACTATAATACTCCGACGAGAAAAAAACATATACTGTGCCTACTTCTGCTCTCTCCAATGTAAGACACATTATTTGGTGAGAAGTTTGAGTTGGGAGTCTCATGTAAATATTGACCCTGCTGCTGAACGGAGCCGATGTGGAAAAACTGTCACAAAAAATCGCTGACAGAAAATACTAATTTTTATGAAGGCAATTTATTTTCAAGGTCCGATCGGTAGCGAAATTGAAACGACAGTGAAAATCAGAAATGTTTTATTTGCAACATTTAGCTACACCTTCCATCTACTTCTCTACATAGTCGGCGCTCCAACTTAGAAGTTTGCCGTTGCGTTGTACCAAGTTTCCAACAGCGTCGACATAGAAGGCAGCCGCCGGTGATTTTTGCCAATCCTCTACGTTGGTCTGCAGCTCTCTAACTGCGCTACAAAGCTGTCCTCATAGCCAGCGGTTCATGAGAACAAGGACATTAAAATCAGAGGGAACCAAGTTCGGGTTGCATGTTGGTTGATAGAACACTTCCCACGGAAAACACTGCAGTGGTATCTTTGTTGCAGCTGCAGTGTGCGGCCTAGCGTTGTCACCAAGAAGCACAACGCTCGATCAAAACATTCCTTTTCGTTTGCTCTGAATTACCCTTTGTAGCCGATTTTTTTCGAACCTTCTCACCCACTCGCTGTGCAAGATCGTCGGCTGACGCTCGCTTCCTTTGCTGACCGCCTGCATCGTGAACGTCTGTACGTCTTGCTAGAAAGTTCCTGTACCACTGCCGCACTACGCTGTCACGCAGGGCACTTACAGTAAGTGGGCTGCATGAATCAGGCGGAAACTCTCAGCATGAAAAATCTAATGACAGCACCATTTCACACTTGGTGGGAAAGTCTAGGTACTGTTCTAGACAGCTTTAAGTGAGCTCGAAAGTGAAAAGTGAGATGTGACGCGTTCGAAGGGCATACTAGAGACACTGCGCAACAAACACTATGTGATCAAAAGTATCCGGACACCTGGCTCAAAATTGCTTGCAAGTTCGTGGCGCCCTCCATCGGTAATGCTGGAATTCAGCCTTGATGACAGCTTCCACTCTCGCAGGCATACGTTCAATCAGGTGCTGGAAGGTTTCTTGGGAATGGCAGCCCATTCTTAATGGAGTGCTGCACTGAGGAGAGGTGTCGATGTCGGTCGGTGAGGCCGGGCACAAAGTCGACGTTCCAAAACATCCCAAAGGTTTTCTGTAAGATTCAGGTCAGGACTCTGCGCAGACCAGTCCATTACAGGGATGGTATTGTCGTGTAACTACTCCGCCACAGGCCGTGCATTATGAACAGGGTGCTCTATCGTGTTAAAATATGCAATCGCCATCTCCGAATTGCTCCTCAACAGTGGGAAGCAAGAAGGTGCTTTAAACGTTAATGTAGGCCTGTACTGTGATAATGCCATGCAGAACAACAAGGGGTGCAAGCCCCCTCCACGTAAAACACGACCACACCCAAACACCACCGCCTCCGAATTTTACTGTTGGCACTACACGCGCTGGCAGATGACGTTCAGCGGGCGTTCACCATACCCACATCCTGCCATCGGATCGCCACATTGTGTACCCTGATTACTCACTCCACACAACGTTTTTCCACTGTTCAGTCGTCCAATGTTTACGCTCCTTACACCAAGCGAGGCGTCGTTTGGCATTTACCGGCGTAATGTATGGCTAGAGCAACTGCTCGACAATGAAATCCAAGTTTTCCCAACTCCCGCCTAACTGTCATAGTACTTTCAGTGGTTTCTTATGCAGTTTGGAATTCCTGTGTGATGGTCTGGATAGATGTCTACCTATTACACAATACGACGGTTTCCGTCGGCGGTCTATGTCAGTCAACAGACGAGGTCGTCCTGTGCGCTTTTGTGCTGTACGTGTCACTTCACGTTTCCACTTCACTATCACATCGGAAACAGTGCGTAGGAGAGTGGAAATCTCGCGTACAGACGTGTGACACAAGTGACACGCAACCACCTGACCACGTTCGAAGGCCATGAGTGCTGTGGAGTGCCCCATTCTGCCCTCTCACGATGTCTGATGACTTCTGAGGTCACTGGTATGGAGCACCTGCCAGTAGGTGGCAGCACAATGCACCTGATATGAAAACTTATGTTTTTCTGAGCGTGTCCGGATTCTTTTGATCACATAGTGTATCTGTGCAAAGCTTCATCGGATTTTCACTGTAGTTTTAATGTCGCGACCCACTGGACCTCGGAAAAAAACCTCATATACAGAATGTACTGTAATTAATAATGAAAACTAAAACGAATGAAAATATACAATACTAAAATCAAAAACGTTGTAGTAAATATAGGTAAACAAAAGTGCAGTTTGTGATCTAATTTTGAATGTGCTATTGCGAGTCACCACAGGCTTCAGTATGCAATATTCTCCTACTTAGTACAAACGAATCTGAGCTGTAAACTGTTTGATTAAGCCCGCATCTAACTGTATTCAAATTTAAGGTAAGCCGATAAGTTGTTCAAGAGTCAGCGCATCAGCAGTGTTTATAATTGATAAAATGTGAATGTCTCACTGGGCTACACATTCTTCCATGAAGATGTAATAGACATGAGTATCTACGGTTTGTGGAGCTCGAGATTCTAGGGTTTCTCGAGGATGTTCCGTTTGCGTTGAATGTTGGGGAATGTGGTGCACGCATGATGGGCCACAGCACATTTTTTCGCTGATGCGGGCCGCCATTTAACGTGCCAATGTGGTCCAAAGTGCATAGGTCGAGAAGGGGCGGCAACTTCGCTTTCAAGAACGCCTTAGCTCTCGATATTTCGAGCTCTGGACAACACTCGTATATTTTAATCTAATTTATTAATATTATATTTCATAGATAATTCAACATTATAAATGGGAAATGATTTGACACTTAGTGCAGTGGCCGACTCCGTGTAGAGTGAAATCTCGTTTGTCCAGCTGTAGCTGCGTCTTGATATTGATAGGAGTCCGCCGGTCAGTTATTGTTGAACAGTTTGTCGTCCGTCTGATTGCGGACGTTCACCACTACTCTTTTGAAGGCTGTGTCTAATACTGCTATTTAAAAAATCCATAAAAATTTTTTCATATTATGGTATTATCCCTGTCCTCCCATAGATAAGATAGAAATTGTAATTTCTCGGTGTGCCGCAGGTGATAGGTGGAGTGTGCTCTGTGGGGAACCATCCATGTGATGCTACATCTCTTGCAGGCAGGTAATGGCCTGATGTCGGGTGCCACGGGTGTTGTTTCGAGACGAGCACAGTACTGCAACCCAATGCGAAGTCAAAACATGAAACACCTCCTTCAGCAGGTGTGAGGTTACAGTAATTCGTATCGTGTAACATTCTGAAGCCGAGTCATATTTCTTTGTAAGGTAGGCCATGGGTGAAACCTGAACGGAACTGGGCGGGTACTTAATCGAGTAGTTTACAGTTCAAATATATTTGCGCTAACGAGGAGCCGAGTTTTTCGTACCGAAGTCAGTGTTGGCTCCTAACCACACACTCGCACTTGTCTCGCAAACGACTCTTTTGCAGATCCATGTTTACTGGAATGTTTTCGTGTCGCTTATCACGTCCTTTCTTCCACGTCAGTTTTCGGTTTTAATTATGACACACCACATGTACTCCTCGTCCGTCTCGTAGCTGCGGGATGAACACAGCTGACTCCTACGCGGAGGACGCGGATTTACTGCCAGGGATTTTTCCTTTCTGGAAAGACAGGAACGGGGTCCACTGAGTCTCGTTGCACCAGGTGAGCTGCTTCTTGACCGAGCAGTAGCTGCTCCAGGTCACAAAAACCGATGACGGCCGGGAGAGCCTTATACCGACCCGACACCTCTCAATAACGCGTCCAGTGACGCTACTGGCGGAGGATGATGTGGCGGTCGGTCGGTACTGATGGACTCGCTATGGCCTCAGCCGTATATTATACAGAGTGCTTGACACCAACTGCCCAGCAACATTTCTCTAGAACCGTGCGGGGCACCATTTTCTGTAAAAAAAAAAAGTCGAGATAAGCTGATAAAAAACGAAAAATTCCAACCCATTTTCAATATTTCAGATGAGAACGTGGCAAAAATTAATGACAAAGAACTCCCGAAATTGAATATTTTTGTCTAAAATGATTTTTGCATTTGGAGCGGTTTCGGTGATTTTTATGCTGCTCTCCCTTGCTGGTAGTTAGCAGTGCTCCCACCCCAGCTGGCTAATATGAAAGCAGCTTGCTCCTGTTTTCAGAGGCAGTAAAGACCAACAGGCCACCGATTTGTATTAACGATTATCTGTTGAGTCGCCGACCGCGTAAGGCTTCAGAAACTCCTGTTTGCAGAGTGTCATTGGCTAGCATGGAGACAATAAAATTTAAGGTCAGGTCACAAATGAAAAGAAAAAAAAATAGTAGTAGGTTCATCAGCACCCTGTATTCTAGCATTACCCCCCTCACTTCAGAAACCGGCGAAACACGGACTACGAAAGTTACGTTTATGGGCTCTGAAAGATTTGCTGTTTGTTAGTTGAGTCGTTAAGATACAAGTAGATGAACAATAGGACAAGTTCGACCACAGGAGAACACACACACACACACACACTCACTTCGACCAACGAAAATCATTAAAGTACTGACAAGAAAACACAGAATAAAAATAGAACTACAAAATAGTATTCATTCTGTTCAGTTTCAAAGGATAGGATGTTCAGTTAGCAGAGAACTTAATCACGACCATTGTCGCGCTTACAATAGCAACCCCAACACCGACAACGTACACTGTTGGGGAAGCATAGGGTCAAAAGTAACTTTTGTATGATGTGTCGTCTTTGACAAGTAAGGTAGTTCAATGAAACTGGGACCACACATACAAACAAGTGATACAGTATAGTACCCAGTGAGACGCTGAAACGACATTTTCATTCAGAAACAGTAAATACACTGAAGTCGTAGCGATTCATAATGGTCCTCGACATTACGAAAGGCCAGAGATATTTCTTAATAGCGTGTGTTTCTACTACGGACGGCAGTGCATGCTCTGCAACGCGCTCTCATGTTGGTCACGAGGTTGGTAAGGAGTTTGTGTAGTAAGCCCTTCCATTCCTCCAACAGTGCTGTTGATAAATTGCTCGATTGTCGTTGTGGCACATGGACGTGCTGACATCTTCCAAATGCTTCCGACACGTGCTCGATGGGATTTAAGTCCGAGGAATGGCTAGACCAATCCATTTGCCAAACATCCTTTAGTTCCAAGAGTTCCTTCACCTACGCAGTTCGTTCCAGTTGCGCATTGCCATTCCTATAAATGACGTGGGGGCCGAAAACACCAATGGAAGACGCACTTGGAGAAGAAATACAGTGTTATGTTGACCAGTGAGTGTACTATGTTACAATATTTGGAGGTAAGTGCGCATATGAATCATTATGCCTCACCAGACCCTAACACTTCGATCACCAAAACGATCATTTTCGACAAAGCTGGTCGTACCCTCGTATGATGAGAGGTGGGAATGTGTTATGTACTAAGGAACATTGTCGAACATGATCGGCTTGACGGTCCAGATGTTATAGTGTGGAGAGGCAAAATCTTGCAGGGGCGTACTGATCCCCAGAGCTTTGGACATGGTATACTCACCAGTCAACGTGACACTGCACTCTTCCACCACATGCGTCTTTTCATGAGTGTTTTCGGCCCTGGTTTCATTTTTATAGTTGACAATGCATGACCGTATCGAATGGCGCAGGTGAAGGGTTCTTGGAACGGTAGAATACTCTGCGAGTGGATTGGCCACCCCCCCCCCCTTCCCCAAATAAAATTCCATTGAGCACGTGTGGATTGCAACACGTCCAGATGCACCAACGACCATGCAGTTGTTGGCAACAGCACTGGCTGAAGAATGGAGTATCCTCTCACAAGCACTCCTCATCAACCTTGTGGCCACGATGGGAGCACGTTGCGGAATGTGCATTCCCGTGCGTTGTGGTCACACACTCTATCACACACCCTATTAAGAACCATGTCCCGTTTTCTGTAATGTCCAGGAACCAGCATAAGCTGCGGTGACTTGAGCGTAATTATTGTCTTCGAATAAAAGTGTCACTGCGTATTTCTTTCATTTACCTTCTGTACTATTCGGTAGAATTTTTGCTATGTATTGTCCACGTTTCACAGAGTTGGCAGTGATATATTATGCGGAAGTTACTCTCGTCCTTAAGTTTTGTACGCCAGTGTGTACAATCGGAAATGCGACATTGTCCAGCCTGCTATCGAAAACTCATTAGACTGATTTCAACACATTATTATCACCTCCATACCTAGACCACAGAACCTCATAATATTTTAGACTCAATAACACTCGACTAACTCAGATGAAACGTTTCATGGTCTTTACATGACGTCGAACAGACGGCCGCTCGCTGTCCAATACCACCATCATTCACAACTCCAGCTATGCCTCTTTGTGTTTTCTTGTCAGTCACATTCACAATAAATCAAAGCCATTGTCACCATTCGAAGTCTCTCTCTAATCTCCCCATAGTTTTCCGTACTCCTGGAACACTCTCGAAATTGTCAATAACACTCATTTAGGATTGGTGCAGATGTTCCCCTTCTTCGCAAATTTTGGAAACTCTTGTTTTAGACTATGCTTTGGCATTTCCCTAGCTGTTGTGGATTCCTCGCGGTGGCGATAAATCCACTTGCTACCACTGGAGAATTATACATGCTACCCGCAATGCTAGCCCTTAAGTTGCAGCTTCAAGAAGGATGGTAAATAACTAACAGCCAGTGTATTGTGATGAGTCAGTGCAGGAAAGGCAACTTGCGCTCTTTGGTTATCTTGATGAAAGATAATGTCACAGAGGCATCGAAGACAGGGCACAGCCACCGGCTTTAACACGTAAGAAAAGTCACACCTGTTGTCAAAATTACCGGGTACGCCACCGGAGGTGATCGTGTTGTACACGTAACCGCAACGCGTACCGTCATGCAAAGTTCTGGGTCTGTGTGAAGGTGACAAATGCAATCTACCAACGTTCGTTCCCTCCGGAACTCCGCATAGCAATGGTGATGTGTGGAGAACAGGGAATCTTCTGAAAAGGTAACACAGTGTCACTCGGGTGTCCAGCGTCATCGCTGGGCGCACCATTGATGCGCGCCTCTCTTTGATGTAGGGTCAAGGGCAGCCGCATCAATGGCCCGCGGTGTTGCAGACCATCTTGCTCCAAACCGCAAGCAAACCAGTTTCTCTGACTCAAGGTATGTCTCTCATCTCAGCCGCTACTTGCATGGCTCCCAACCAACACAAGCAGCAATATCGCGGAACAATAACGGCCAAAATCCTACAGGTGTAAAATTCCGACGCTTCCTGGAAGACTTTTCTCCTTCTTACATGAAGCATAACACGATCTTCTTGCAAACAAACAACATTCCACTGCGATTTCTGATGAGAAAACTGTTACACAATCTTTCCTACTTACGTTCTGAAAGATCTGCGGTTCGTTTGTTGAATTGTTGGGATACAAGGAGAACCACAACCGAACAAGATCGACCACACTTGAAGCAGCCAAAATGATAAACTAAGTAATGAGAAGGAAACAGACGAATAGAAATAGACCTTCAAAAAACAATGATTCTGTTTAATGTCAAAGAAACCCTCGCTGGGATCCTCTCGCAACGGGAGGTACCTGCAGAAAGCACCCTTTCCACTTCGTTTCCCCTTTCCACCGATCGAATCTCGTGAATACTAGAGGCCATTATTACTTGGTTTTGCTTGTAAAGAGGAGGTACTTCGTCACGGTAGTGTAGAGTTGAAGATGTAAACTTTGCAAAGACACCTTCGCACTGTTCGATTTAATGTCGTAATACTCTAGGTAATGAAGCTGTAGAGTTGTGAATGTGTTGTTTATACACGGTCCAGTCACATTAACGTGAAAAACGCCTATATTTGACGTCAACATGCAATAACCATTCACAGACAGCAGGTAGCAGCACCAACAGTACAGATTACGTAAAGCGTATTGTGGCGGGGGGGGGGGGGGGGGGGGGGGCGGAAAACAATGCAGTCTTGTTGTAAAGCGGAAACGGAGCGATTATCTGACATCCAAGCGGGTATGATCATTGGCTTTTGGGCCAAGAGTAGAAGCATCTCCGAAATGGTTATGTTTGTAAATTGTTCGCGTTCCGCCGTGATTAAAGTAGAGGGCGTATATAATGTCCGGGAACACTTTCAATTATTTATTGCAGAAGAACCAAACATTGTACAGATATCATACATATGTCATTTTGAAGAGAAACCCTGAAAGTTTTGTTTTTTTTCATGTACAGCGACACAATATAGTTTGGTAATTTGCTGATAGTCAGCGCTAGTCGCAAACATAACGAGTTCAGGTGCGGAGCGAGCTTTTTGTGTGTTGGAGTTCGACAAAAACAAGTATACTATAGCTGTTCAGCGTATGTTTAGAACCAACTACGGTAAGAAGCCACCAACAAGAGAGGCCATTAACCACTGGCACAACAAATTCGTCACGACGGGTTGCTTGTCCCCAGCAAAGAGAAACGGCCGTCCCAGTATGAATGAAGTGAATGTGGAACACGTGCGAGAAACATTCATAAGGAGTCCAAAGAAATAGGTGCGTCGTGCATCCCGCGAACTCGAAATGGCTCCAGTAACAGTGTGGAAAGTCTTGCGACAGAAGCTGTCTATGAAACCGTTAAAATTGGAGCCATTGCGGAAGCTCAGTGTCGACGACAAAGACAAGCGTTTTGAATTTTGTTCACAATTGCAACAATTGAATGAGGATGGGGATGGCATTGTTGATCGCTTAATTTTTTAGCGACGAAGCCACTTTTCACACTAATGGGAAAGTGAACAAGCATAATTGTCGAATCTGGGGTACAAACCATCCACACGAATGCACTGAATTTGAGCGTGATTCCGCGAAGGTAAATGTTTTATGTGCCTTTTCGTTATCACTGGCTTTCACCCATTTCCATTTTCTCCTATTTAGTCCTCTCCCAGTGGCAATATCTTCTTCATTGTTTTCCTAGCATCGTTCTGCCACCGTCAACTATGTTCCACCACCATTGTGTCGGCCTCTTTACCTCACACTGCCACTGCCTCTATCTCTCTCGGCATAAAAAAGCGCGAATATGTGCGCATGCCAAAATATTGAGTAATTTTTTAGTGTTGTATAGGAAGAAGGTAGAATGAGGCAGTTGGTGCCCCAATTTTCAGAGAGAGTCTTTTAAACAAGAGCATACTCGCCTTTTTGTGCTCCGATAGAAGCATTTTTTTACTGGTTCACTTCAGTCACATGAAAAGAACTTCATAGATAGTAAAATTTTGATAGCTACTTATTCTTGAAACAACATGAAATTAATTTTACACCTCAGACCGGATTTTAGGTACATAGAAATTTTGCATGCGCTTCAGTACTACAACATTTTGTTCCTGCAACCATTCTGATGATAACGGAGACACTTTACAGCATATTTCTGCGTGTTTCGTCACTTTATAAACTACGTTTTCGCCTCACGCCATATGTTACGTGCGCCTTTTACGTGCATAAGTAGGTCAAGTTTGAATCTCACTATCTTAGGAAAGGAAAAAGATACCAAGAAAATTTTCAACGTTGTTCAAGATCAGGATCTTAAGAATGTATTGTAAAAATTTCAGCCATTTGTTTTGAGTAACCGTTTTGGAATCTGCGGATCGGTTTTTATCTCCAAGAACCACGTTTTTCGACTCTTATCATGAACCGCTCATGAGCACCTTGAGGCTACCCGTAAACCATATATAATTCAAAAAGAACCATCCGATTTGCTCCATCTGCTTAAACTGGAGGAAGTGTGTCATATTTAAACTTTAACCCTGTACTGTTTACGGTAAGACGGTCCTTGTGTTGGATACACAAGTGGTCCATAGCCAAAGGGCTATCATTACCACTTGACCCCACCTTTCCCTCACCAATAGAACCCGAGGTAAGCGCCCTGGAAAAATCCCGTTTTTATGCAGGGCATTTCGGAATGTATTAGGGAGCGCACGTGTACGAGTCGAAGCGAAGACAGCGTCGGCTGGCGGCGCTCTTAGCGCCCTCCGTAGGAAGACGGCCCTTCTGTGACGCGCTGGCGGCTATTTCAATGTCTTCAGTTCCACGGGGTGTGATTGGCGCGCGACGCGCCCAGCGCGGTCGACAGACACGGTCAATGCAGCACATTTCAAAGGAAATATCCCAGCATTCCACTTATTCGATTTAACGAAACTGAATGTGGATGTTTAGACAGGGATTTGAACCCTCCTCCTACCAAGCGTGAGTGCAGCGCGCCACCTCGCTTCGCTGGCTGCGGGGCGCCCGTGTCTGAGGCACGCCCACAAAAACGCGTGTACATTTTACCAAACACGTTTCGTTCTATTCATTTAAACACAATCAATAGTCCGACATGAAATACACTTAAAATTTTGTTTTGCTCTCTGGATCTAAAGGAATAGTGCGTTACGAAAGACGCCTAGTGCGAATTTTTTTACTTACAGCATTTTTGTCTGATTTCTCCTTACATCCCTGTCGTTTGCTTGCACGTTTTCCAGGTATTCCTGCGTTTGCCACTGATAGTTCTGACCTGATTGCACGTCGACTTTAAGCGCTTCATATTTCTCGACGTGAAATAAGACAAAATATTACACTAGTAGTGTTTATTTGCTTTGCTCTGTGTGATGCGAGTGTGTAGGGTTACTAACTTATCCACTGATTTGGTTTTCACTTTGTCTAAAACGAATCTTCTTTTACTCTGCATTTTGTTGTATGTGTATTGTCACGCTTTATTTATATTCATATTTATTTACTTCAAAACGTAATTGGAATACCAGCATCCCATGAATCATAGACGTTACCGGAATGCGGTGGCTTAGTGCCTCAACGACACAGATAGCAGTGCTGTTGGTTCAACCACAACAGAGGAGTCCCTCTAGAGAGGCCAGAAAAACGTCTGGTTCTTGAAGAGGGACAGCAGCCTTTTCGGTAGTTCCATGGATGACTGAATGATATGGCCTTGGAAAGTCACTCCTCATAGCCTTTCTGTGTTCTTACTGCGAACGGATGAGATCAAAGTACAATTACACTCGTTTTTCCTGAGGGAAGGCAGCCCTACTGTATGATTAACTGATGATGGACTCCTCTTGGGTAAAATATTTCGAAGGTAAAATAATCACCCCCATTTGAATCTCCGGGTGGGGACTATAAACGAACATGTTGACATCAGGAAAAACGAAATCGGTCTTTTACGGGCCACGGCGTGGAATATCAGATCATTTAAAGGGGTAGGTAGGTTACAGAATTAGAAAAAAAAAAAAAAAAAGGAAACGGATAGGGTGAAGTTAGGTATGAGGAGAATTAGTGAAGTTCGGTGACATGATGAACAGGATTCGTGGTCAGATGAGAACATGGTTATAAACGCAAAATCTATCAGGGATAATGTAAGGATTTGTACATTACCGAATCAGAAAAAAAAGGAATCCAGTGAAACTACTATGAATAGTACTGTGAACGTATCGTAGTCAAGATAAACACGAAGCTGACACCACTCACAATAATACAAGTTTACATGTCAACTAGCCCCACTGATGATGAAAAGACTGAAAGAACTAATGATGGCATAAAATAACTTACTCGGATAGTTAAGGGAGAGGAAAATGTAAATGTGATGGGGGACTGGATTTCGATAGTAGACGAATATGGACTGGGGGAAAGGAATGAAAGAGGAAGCCACGTGCTAGAATTTCGGAAAAAGCATAATTTAATCATCATCGCTAACGTATGGTATATTAATCATGAAAGAAGGACATATACGTGGAAGAGACCGTGACACAACTGGAAAGCTTCAGATTGGTTATATAATAGGAGAGAGATTTCAAAATTCGTTTTGAAACTGTAATATATTTTCAGGGGCACATGTGGACTCTGATCACAATTCTTAGGTCATTAAGTGTAGAGTAACTCAGAAGAAATCTCAAAATGACAGGAAATGAAGAGGATGGGACCCTGATAAGTTGAAAGAACCGGAGGCTGCTGAGAGTTTCAGAGGGAGAATTGGGCAACAATTGGTCGGAACAGGGGAAATGAATACAGTAGAAGATAAATGAGTAGCTTTGACAGATGATATATTGAAGGCAGCAGAGGATCAAATGGGTAAAAAGACAAAGCCTAGTAAAAATTATTGGGTATTACACGATGTATTGAATTTAATAGGTGAAATGAGAAAATGTATAAATGCAGTAAATAAAGCAAGCAAAAGGGAATACATACGTCGAAAAAATGAGATTAACAGTAAGTGGAGTGGCTAGAGGACAAATGTAAAGGTTTAGAACCGTATTTCACTAGGAGAAAAATAGCTAGAGCCTGTAGGAAAACTGAAGAGGCCTTTAGAGAAAAGAGAAGCAACTGTACGACAGTCAAGAACTCACATGGCCAACCAATAAGAAGCAAAGGAGGAAAAGTTGAAAGGTGGAAGGAATACTAGAGGGGGCTATACAAGGAAAATAATCTTGAAGTCAATTTTATGCGTAAGGAACAGGAAGTATATCCCATTAGAGCAGATGACATTCCCTCAGGTGACCATGCCGTGACCAAACTATCCACCTGCTGTGCAAGACGTATAACACAGGCGAAATACTTTTACACTTCACAAGGATACAATCATTCCAATTCCAAAGAAAGCAGGTGCTGACAGGTGTAAATATTACAGAACTATCAGTCATGGCTGCAAGATACTGACACGAATTATTTGCGGAAGAATAGGAGAACTGGTAGAAGCCGACCACGAGACATATCAGTTAGGGTTCCAGAGGAATGTGAGAACATGCGACATATCTAAGAAAATAGATTAAAGAATAACAAACCTACGTTTATAGCATTTGTAGACTTAGAAAAAGCTTTTGTTAGTGTTGACTTGACTACAATCTTAGAAATTCTTTATGTAGTAAAGGTTGTAATACAGGAAACGAATGGTTATTTAGATCGTTTACAGAGACCAAACAGCAGTTATAAGAGTCGAAGGACATGAAAGAGAAGATGTGATTAGAAGGGAGTGAGACAGGGTTGTAGCCTATCACCGATGTTATTAAATGTGTACATGGATCAAGCAATAAAAAGAAGAAGAAATTTGGACAAGGAATTAAAGTTCAGGGAGGATAAATAAAAACTTTAAGGTTTCGCGACGATATTGTAATTCTGTCAGAGACAATAAATGGTTTGGAGGAGCAGTTGAACGTAATGGAATATAGTGTGTTAAAAGTAGGTTATAAGACGAGCAGCAACAAAAGTAAAATGAGGAGCTTCTGAAAACTAATCGAATTAAATGAGGCAATGCTGAAGGCATTAGATCTTAAAATGAGGCACTAAAAAAAGTAGATTACTTTTGCTATTTGGATAGCAAAATAACTGGTGAGAGTCGAAGTACAAAGATTGCAGATAGGAAAAGATTCCTAAAAAACTGTATTTGTTAATATCTAACATAAATTTAAGTGTTAGAAAGTCTTTTCTGAAAGTAGTTGTAAAGAGTGCGGCCTTGTGGAAAAGTGTAACATTAACGATAAGCAGTTCAGACAAGGAAAAAAAAATGAAAGCTTTTGAAATGCGGTGCTACACAAGAATGCCGAAGAGTAAGTGGATGTATGGCGCAACTAATGAGGCGGTACTGAAAAGAACTTGGGAGAGAAGAAATTTGTGGCATGGCTTGACTACAAGGAATCATCAACTTAGTATATGAGGGAAGAGTGTGGGTAAAAACCGACAGATGAACACACGAAGCAGGTTCAAATTGATGTCTGTAGCGTGGAGAACGGCATCAAACGAGTCTGAACACCACATCAACGAAGAGAAATAAAGGAGCAGTGCGGGAGATATTGGTATAAATGGCAAATACATAGGAGGAGGGTTCTATGTTGAGTATAAGATGATGAATAGTGAACGAAAAAGCAGCTGAGTATTGTATGTTTAGTGCTTAGTGTATTTGGTAGTTCCTTTATTTTAGTGAGGAGATGTCTGTGTTTAATAATTTTTTGTGCTTCTCATATACTTTTACAAGTGGCCTCCAAACATTAAGTAGAGTCATAGGTTTCGCCAGTCACCCCGACGTTGATTTTACCACAGTCTCTCCAGTTGAACTTGTAGAAATCAGACCATGTCTGTATGCCTGTTTTGCTCACTGTAGACATACAAATGAAGAATTTGCTAAATACTTTGTATTATGTCTTTTTAATGTTGTTTCTTAAATACACAGTCGTGTTTGGTATACAGCCCCCAAACACGGATGTGTATTTAAGAAGCATGGAAATGCGAAAATATCGTACCATAGGGCACAGTTACGTTATTGATAAAAGTCTCGTTATCACTTAAAAGTCCACATAGTGTTGAATACAACCCCTTCAAATCGTAAAGGTTACTGGTACAGCTCCCCGCCTACATGAGACAAAATAACGGCAGTCGGCCAAAAGGTCACTAAAGCGCGACAACCGTTGCGTTCAGAGAGCCAGGCGGCAACGTATTAAAGCAGACAGAAGTCCACTGGAATGATCGTATAGGGCACATTACCGAATTCATTTTTTACTAAACAAATCTACTCAGACTGGAAGGTATTTTTTTAAATATACTTTCCATTTTCTAGGTTCGAGTAATGGATCGTGTAGAGTGAGGAACTTTTCAGTCAAATACAAAGCGATCTCTGGAAGTGGGACAGAGTAACTTCCAGTTGTGAATATTTAGGAAGAGGTTTCGAGTTCTGTCATTTACTTTACAATCAAGGGGCGCCTCCTGATAAAACTGAACAGAATATGTGGGGTTTCAACTGTTTTTAATTTCATTCTGGGGAAAAAAGAAAGCTTTTCTTTTTCTTTTTGGTTCATCAATCTTCTGGCTGCTTTGATGCGGCCCACCATGAATTCCTTTCGTGCGCTAACCTCTTTAGTTCCAAGTACCACTTGCACCCTACGTTCTCGATTACTCGTTGCATGTATTCAAATCTCTGTCTTCTCCTACAGTTCTTACTCTCTACAGTTCCCTATAGGACTACGGAGGTTACTCCATGATGCGTTAATATATGTTCTATCGTTCTGTCCCTTTCTAATTCTTTATCCTAGCAGTCCGCCTGATTTTCAGCATCCCTCTGTAGCATTATATCTCAAACGCTTCGACTCTTCCATTCCGGTATTCCCACGATCCATGATTCGCTGTCGTACAATACTGTGCTCCAAACATACGTTCTCAGAAGTTTCTTCTTTAAATTAACGCAAGGTTTGATACCAGTAAACTTCTCTCGGCCAGGATTTAACTCTTTCGATGTCATCCTTGCTTCGACCATCATGGATAATTTTGCTTCCAAGGTAGCGGAATTCCATAACTTCTACTTCGTAATACCCAAGTTTTACCAACTGCGACATAATCGCGTACACAAACAGTGATCCAATACTGTAAAATGCTTTTTTATTCCAGTCTCTGATCACAAATGAATTCTGTAGACGATGACCGGTTTCAGTCCGTAATGAACATCCTCAGATCTAAAATATGTAAATATATACATCTAGTGAGGAGTGTGTCTTTTAACATAAAATAGCAATATGTATCACAATATACTGTCATACAACCAGGGAAATGTACAGATAAAATGTGGTATAACGTACCTTTTTTACACCACGTCCTAAAGTGATACAGCCATAATGGCATCGTCAAAACATATAAATATAATTAACATAGCATCGTCACATAGATTTAAAATATGTTGTAGAATAGGCCACATCGTCCACATAGTGATTATTGCCAACTAGCTACTGAAGTACAGTAGCATGCAGAAACCTGTTTGCCTACACCCTCCCTAGATGTCGCTACTATGGGCTTGCTTATCTGTAGTCATCATTTACGCAAAAGCATAATCTGATAAAAGCACATTAGATAAAATGCATGTAGCAGACTTATTAAAATTGATGAGTATCATAGAAACCAATTGTGATACATTAAAAGATGACTGCAGATACCCATGTAAAATTGTTAAAAGGAAATATATGAAGAGTATAGGTCCGACCCTTTTTTATGGTGAATTTACGGTCAACAATTAATATAGCGCAATACATTGCCTGTGGCAACCTATAAATTGCTTATGAAAGATAAAATGTCTACATGACAGCTGAAAAAGACAGGTCAATGAACAGCGCCCTCTGTTGGGTTGGCCGCTAGAATCTTATGTAGGCATGCACCGATCGTAAAACTTAACCAATAGAGGGCTTTACATACATCGTGACATGTCTCCCACAGAAAACGTCTAAACAACATATAAGCATTCAATAAATAAAATTATATACTTTGGCTATACATTCCATGAGTAGGTAGGATATAACCAGTTACAGGATTAGGGCGACTACTGTGCGGAAGTAAGGGAAATGTCTTCTGCACAATAGTCCCAGCTCTGCCCCTTATTATGACTGAGCGGTCTAATATCAATAACACGAAATGACTGACATCATCTCCGGCGGTAATTCGTTTGAATATCGCCCTTCGATTGTGCTATTACGGTAGCAATCGAAGTGATAGGTGTTACAGGTGCCAGCCAGCCTGTCTACGTGCAGCAGTCCAGCCAGCATCGGTCCTCGCCAGCAGCCAGCAGCGGTTCCTGCCAGCAGCCAGCAGCGGTTTCTGCCAGCAGCCTGCAGCCAGCGTCCTAGCAGCCAGCAGCGGTTCCTGCCTGCAGCCAGCGTCCGGCAGCCAGCCGCGGTAGCAGCCAGCGTCCAGCAGCGGCCCCAGCCAGCAGCGGTTCCTCCCAGCAGCCAGCAGCCAACGTCCAGCTGCGGTCCCAGCCAGCGTCCAGCGTCCAGCAGCAGCAGCAGCAGCGCTAGCGTCCCCACCTGCCGGCCAGCCAGGTCGCCTCCCCCGCCAGCAGCAGCAGAGTGGGGCTTCAGCCCCAGTCTCCTACATAGTTTCTCCGTCCCTTCTACTCTGTGTTCTCGTCGCCTTCTTTGTCCTGTCCCGTGCTTTTCCCCTTCTCATAATGTCGACCCCCACCACCGCCACTACTGCCACCACCACTGCCATCATATACACATCCCCCTCCGCCGCTGCCACCGCTATCACGTGGTGTGCCGCCTCACTCCCCACTCAGTCCATCCCCCCACTCCTCACTCTCCCATCTCCCACACTATTTGTCGCCCCATCCCCAGTTCCTCCCTCCCATGCCTCCTCTGATCCCTTCCCTCCACTCTCTCCCTTTGCTCCTTCCATTTCTGCGGCCCCCGCTAGGGTGGTCGCCCAGAGGGCTACGGCCCACGCTCCACTCTTCCCTTCGCCTTCATCGTCATCGTCATCATCTTCACCGTCGCCTTCACTATCGCCCTCACCGTCTCCGGCGCCGCCTCCGGCACCGGGACCTGCCACTCCCCGCCACCTTCCAGTTGCTCCCATCCCCCACAACTCCTCCGTCGCCGTCAAGCGCCCCAGTGGCACCCCTGCCTCCTCTCTTCCCAAAAAGGCTCTGCCTCATCCCCCTTCCCCCACCCATGATGCCATGGATGTCTCTACCCCTTCCTCCTCCTCCTCTACCCCCTCCTCCTACCGCTACCTCCTCTCCCGTCCTGATCCCTCCTTTCTTGAAGCCGGAACCTCATCCTCTTCCTTCGCCAGAATTTTCCTTGTGCCCCCATCTCCCTTCTCACTCCTCGTCGTGATTCAGTGCTCATCTCCTCCCCCAGCCCTACCCTCCACACAGACCTCCTTTCCCGCATCCCTGTCACCCGCTTTGGCCCTAATGCCTCCCTTACCCCTGCTCCTTCCCCGCCTCTCTCCCGCCAACCCCAACCCCCGCGTCGCCCGCCGACCATCACCGCCATGATCACTCGCGCTTAGTCTGACGATCACGGAGGAGGAGGTGTTGGCGGAGCTTCAGGCACATCCCCATCTGGAAGTGCGTGTGGTTCGTCGCATACACAACGCTGCCGGCCCCACCTGCCTTACGCGGGTCTTTTCCGAACACGCCCCCTCCATAGACAGTCTTCTGAAGGAGGGTGCCCTCCTTTTTAACCAATGTTATAAATTTGAACCCTCCTGTTCTCCTCCTCAATCCCTCCGCTGCCAGCGGTGCTTGCAGTATAATCCACACCCGACATCTGAGTGCCGCGAGGCCCCCACCTGCCCGCACTGTAGGCAAGCCCACTTTTTACGGCAGTGCCCCAATCTCCAGTCCCCCCCCCCCTCCTGTAATACCTGTAACCTCCCTCATCCTACCTACTCCCAGAAATGTAAGGCCCGACCCCCTCCTACCACTCCTGAACTCACTGTTCCTGTCCGCCCTCTGGATGCCCCCACTCCTCCCAGCAATTCCCTTCGCCCACCCCCTACCGCTGAGGACATCATCAGATTCCTTACCGTAGTCCTTCAGAATGTTCATCCTTTTCAGCGCCCGCACACCCTCCAACAGATCTCCCTCGCCGCCCGTTCCGTTTTCCAATTCAAAATGTACGACACCTACACCAACAACCAGGCCCATTTCACCTTTTCCCGTCTTGACACCCTCGTTTAAATCCCTGTCATGGCGCGACAGCATCATATCCTTTTCAACAACATCCGCTCCCTTCCCGCCAACAAGAACCTCTTCCTGCACACCCTTGCCACCCACCGCATGGATGCCTTCCTCCTCAATGAAACCTTCCTCCAACCCCACCACACCATCCACACTTCGCCCTACCTCCTCCACCACTCCGATAATCCCCTCCCGATTGCGCGTGGCGGAGTTGCCATTGGTCACCACCGCCAGATCCCCATTCGGCTCCAACCTCTCCTTCCCGACCCCACCGAACATCTGATCCTTAGTCTCTCCTTCCCCGGCCTTGCCGTTACCTGCACCACCATCTATGTCTGCCCTAATGCCCCTATTCCCTGCGACTTCCTCTCCCACATTGACCGTACCTTCTCCTCCTACGTGATTGCCGCCGACCTCACGATCCATAGTCGTTCTGCCGCCCAGTTACGGCAGTGGTATCAGTTCCTCTCCTCCCTTCAAGGCGACCTCATCCCCATCCCCCAGCACACCCGTCCCGAATCCAACTCCACTCCCGATGTTATCCTTTCCTCCCCCAACCTCATTGGCTGCATAACGGTGAATGTCCTGGAGCCTGTTGGTAGCGACCATCTCCCTGTCCTCCTTACTGTTTCAGACGGTCGTCGCCGCCGCCCTGACCCTCGTAATGACCCTCCCCCTAAGTACATCCATGACTATTCCCATGCCAACTGGATTGCCTACCGGGATACCCTTTCCACCCAGGTCGATCGCCGCCCCTTCACCTACCACCACCCTGACGATGTAACCCATGCCGCCTCCTTTCTCCAGCAGACCTTGTCTGAGGCCGTGGAGGCCCACGTCCCTATTGTCGCCGTCCACCCCCACTGTCCTACCTTACCCCCACAGGCCGTCCTCCTCGTCCGTGAATCCCACCGTCTCTACCGTGCCTTCCTCCTCATGCATGACCCGGACACACTACGACGCCACCGCCAACTCCAGCGACACATTCGTAATTTGCTCGCGGCTAAGAAACGCCGGGACTGGCAACATGCACCCGTTTAAATGCTACCCAACCTATCAACTCGTCCAAGTTCTGGTCAGCCTTCCGTCGCCTTACCGGAACTAAACCCTCCCCCTACTATTCTCTTCTCCATGATGATCACCCCTTCCCTGACTCCCTTAGTAAGGCCAATCACTTTGCCTCTTACCTCTCCGATGCCTTTTCCATCCCCGATGATCTCCAGTTTGATTACTCCCTCTTCCCGGATGTCCGCGATCGAACTGACACCTCTGTCCCTCCCCTCGCTCCTGGTTTCCAGTACTTGGACAACATTGCACACACGGAACTCAATGCCCCTATCACTACACAGAATCTCATTGCTACACTCTGCACAAAACGCAACACCGCTCCTGGTCATGATCATGTCACCTACCGTCACCTTCGTGAAGCTCCTGTCTCTTTCCTCTCCATCCTGGCCAGGCTCTACAATGTAGTCCTGTCCACCGGTTACTACCCTGACCTGTGGAAAACCTCCCGTATCCTGATGTTCCTTAAACCTGGCAAACCGCCGTCCACCGTCTCCTCCTACCGTCCCATCAGCCTTACCTCGGTCTTCAGCAAGGTCCTGGAATCTATCCTCATCCGCTACATCCACCAGCATCTCCGCCAACACCACCTCCTTCCCGTTACCCAGTGTGGCTTTCGGCCGTCCTTCTCTTCCGACGATCTTCTCCTTTACCTCACTCATCTCCCTTCCGACCAGCTTAATTCCCGTCACTCCGCACTCTTCCTATCCCTGGACCTCGAACAAGCTTATGACCGCGTATGGCATTCCGGTCTCCTCTTCAAGCTCCAAACCTTCGCCCTTCCCATTAACTATGTCTGATCGGCTCTCTCCCACCGTCCTTCCTACGTCACCATCCATAACACCAACTCCTACACCTTTTTCCCCTCCGCCAGTGTGCCCCAAGGTTCTGTCCTCTCCCCCCTTCTGTACCTTTTGTATATGGCGGACATGCCGCCGCCGTCACACCCCGTCCACCTCCTCCAGTTTGCCGATGACACCGCCTTCCTTGCCCTTGCCCCCACCCTGCAGCGCTCCCAACACCTTCTCCAATCCCATCTTGACCGGTTCACCACTTGGTGCAACCAGTGGATGCTCAAGGTCAATCCCTCCACAACCCAGGCGATCATTGTAGGCAAAACCACCCCTTCCTTCCGCCTCCTTGATTTCTATCTCACCATCTATGCCCGCCCTATCGCCCTCACTCCCACCCTTAAGTACCTTGGCGTCACCCTCGATTGTCGCCTCTCCTGGACTCCCCATCTCCGGACAATCCAAGCCAAGGCACGCTCCCGACTCCGTCTCCTCAAGCTCCTTTCCGGCCGTATATGGGGTCTGGACCCCTCCACCATCGTCCACACCTATAAATCCCTCATCCGCCCTATCCTTTGTTACGCCCATCCGGCCAGGATCTCCGCCCCCCCTACCATTTATAAATCCTTCCAAATCCTTGAACGCCATGCTCTCCGCCTCGCCTATCGCATCCGTCTCCCCTCCCCCATGCGGATCCTGTATGATCTCATCCAACTTCCCCCCCCCTCCTCCTCTTCCTTGAAAGGATACGGATCCTGTACACCTCCCGAAAACCCGATCCTCCTCATCCGCTTGTCTCACCCATCCACTCCCACCCCCGCCCGCTGCCGCGACTATATTCCCACATCCCACCCGGTCTCCATCTCTCCACCCTCCTCACCCTCTCCCAAGGTGGCTTCCGCCAGCTCCCCCTCCCTGATGATGTCCTCCTCCCCTCCATCTAATCCTCCTATCAACTTTGATCCTCCCACCCCACTTCCTGTGTCCTTTCCTTTAGGCACCCTCCCTCCCTTCTCTTTCCTTTTCTCCAATCCCCTCCCTCCTTCCCTCTTCCCCCAGGGTTCCCCTCCACCTTCCTCCCTTCCCCCTATCTCCCCTGCCCGTGGCATCTGCTATCCCCTCTCCCTCTCCCACCCCCCCTCCTCCTCTCTTGGCAGGTCCCCGAAGTCGTACACGGTTAGTGAACATTCGCGCGCCGGAGATCAACGCCTCGTCTTCTGTGTGTGCCGTCGTTTTGTGCTTCAGTGCGTCAGTGTTATTCGTTTTGTGCACCTACGTTCACGTGTTACAATTTTCGTCTCTGTCTGTGTCCTAGTGTATGAACAATTTTATCTTGGACTCTACGCCCGTGAACGGCACCTTGTATTTTACAAAGTGTTTGTCTCCGTTTATGTGTCCACCATGTTTTTTTCTCTACATGTCTTCATTTGTATATTAGTGTTTCTCTGCGGCCAAAGAGCGGCGTAGTATGCTGCTGCAGGCCTGCCTGTAATATAGGTTTCAAAATAACAATAAAGAAAAAAAACTGACATCATCTACATACCAAACACTAGAAGACACTACTTTCAGAGATAATCTACGGTGGTGTGGAACCTCAGAGGAAATAAACTAATGTGATCACAGCTGTTTAGCTTTTATAGCCCTAATAAGCCGAAGCAATTTGCGATATCACCGTATGTACTGCGTCCGGTGCGTCGAAGTGATGGTTGTCGTACTCGTCTGCGACGGTGGAAGGACTCCAGCCACAATTAAACTCTTTCAAACACTAGGACGGCAGAAGGCGTTCCTCTGACTAATGTACTCTAATACTGTCTTCTCATCTCTGTGTTCTACAGACGAGAAACGCGAACTCCCAACCACAAGGACGGAGTCTCAACGTAAGTATAGACAGAGGAAGTGCTCTCAATTACTGAACACTGTGTACTCAACGACGACTTCCTACCTGGAGGTGAAGTCCAGAATCGTATAGGTTCGCAACAGTACAGTTCCCAACTGTTCTAACTATAAACTCTATTGGTAGCAAAGACAGAAAGTCCGTCTGTACCAACAAAAGCTGATGTCGAGCGACCGTCACACACGGGCGCTCACAACGGAAGACCACATCTGTCCAGCGCTGGCTTCCCATCAAGGCTTGGCTCCCCATCATCGTAATTCAGAAAACGAATCATAATCCCGAAACCACGGAATATTCTCCTTGTCTACAGATTCTTCCGAACGCCGACCAACCATATTTTAGTCTTTTGTTGACCATTGCGGAAAGTATGCGAGTAGAAACCCATACTCGTACATTGTTACGCTTCTGAGTAAAAATCCTTGGAAATAACCCAGCCAGCGTGGTTTCCGCGGTGACGCTTCTTCGTTCCTCTCACCTGCGTCCAAAATTTTCGTTGTTTCCGAAGTATAATCCTTCCTGTCTGGCTATAAGACCGACCGGTCGCGACACCGTTCTGCTCCAGCACTTGGGTGCTACGACGTCCGTCTTGCTATTTTCTGTGTTTAAGCAGGACCAACACACCCGTGTGGGCCTTCCACCCAGGGCTTGAGTTCCGTCTGCCGTTTCATTTCCACTGTCGTTCCAAATGGTTCAAATGGCTCTGAGCACTATGGGACTCAACTGCTGTGGTCATAAGTCCCCTAGAACTTAGAACTACTTAAACCTAACTAACCTAAGGACAGCACACAACACCCAGCCATCACGAGGCAGAGAAAATCCCTGAACCCGCCGGGAATCGAACCCGGGAACCCGGGCGTGGGAAGCGAGAACGCTACCGCACGACCACGAGATGCGGGCACTGTCGTTCCAACCACTACCAGTATGATAATAAAGACACTCCGCCACATTTCGTGCAATAAACGTTAACAATTATTTGCAAGGGGTATGTGACAATGTCAGTCTCCTTTGAATATTCATATATGCAATGTAATACCTATCAAATAATACCTAATGTGGCTGTAGATCACGGCAAAGTATGTGGATGAGTGCTTGTAACGTGCGAAATTATAGCCCTCTTACACGTTAACTATAATGGAGGCTTCGACGAAGGCGAAGTATCGGGTGATCCAAAGGAAAAGAAAAATTACAAACCAGTATTTCGAAACTATTGCTAGAAGCATATTAACGATTTTCAGAAACAGATACAAAGACACGAGACTCATAATAACTCTGAAAATTTTTTTTTACCTCAATAGCTACAGACCTTTTCACCAACCGATAGCGCTTCTGTTGTGTCCATGAAGTGAAAAACGATCTTAGTGTGTATACAGGACGTTTAGCAGTGAATCTGCACGATTTGACTTAGTAGCCAGAAATCCGTTCTCAATAAAAACAGACCGCTGCTGATGGGGTGGCAGACGAGATGCTTGGAGGGGACAGGGGAGTGGCTGACCGCTTGGAGACGGCACTAATGACGAAGAGGCGAGCCGTCCTACGCTGGTCCAGTTGAACGGCAGGTGACGACGCGAAATTGTCGAACTACATCGTGACAGCTAGTTCCGCCATACTGGTCGTTACAGGACATGTTACGCTAGCTTCCGAAGCTTCTAACCCATCTGCTTCCATCGTGACTACCATGCTAGATTTAGACAAGCGCGATATATCACAAAAGAACGAGACACAATCTAACATTCTGCGTGGTTTCTGCGACTGTTGTTCTATATCGTGTCCCCCTACCACTTTCGCGCAACGACGCTCTGAGCGTGTTTTTTAGGGAATTGACTAGTTTGAGCCTGGGACCTGTTGCTGGTAAGGAGACGCCAGACCACACATGACATGTAGAGTTCAGAAGAGTTCAGTGAGAGTAGCGATGATATAACCAAATACTCAATGATTTCAGCGTCAGCTCCACTGCACTCCCTGTAAAAGAATCTTAATACTAACTAAATATAGTGGATTCTTGCAATTTTTCGTCGCTTTCTTTATGAACCTCTAACATGAGTTAAGGCGATTCCCCCTTTTGTGCATACCATTCTAATTCTTCATCCTCTTTATCTCGCGTCATTCTTAATTGTTTGTTTATAACTGGTATTTCTTCTAATTTTAGCTTTTGCTCAAAGAGAAGTGTGACATTCTCGAATGTTACGCTACCTTTCCCCATATCTATTATCGCTCGTCTCTCATTTAAAAAATCTGCACCTATAATCAAATCTACAGTTAGTTACGGTATAATCACGAAGTTGGCTTCGATCTTTTGACCTTGACACGAAAGAGTTAACCTTGTTTGTCTCGTAACTTCAGCAGCATTGTTTCTAATAGGACCTCTTACTTCAATCTTACGTGTTTTCAGAACTGGCAATTCCTCATTGGCATTACAGTGCATGAATAAATTTTCTGAGATCGCGGTCAGTTCACTTCCGCTATCAATTACAATATTGACTGGGATATGCTTTACCATGGCCTTCACAATTGGTTGAATTTGAAAGGGTTCGTTCTGTTCTTCTTCTTCTTGCATCAACGAGTCCTCCACTGAATCATACATGAGTCTTTTTAGGAATTTCCCTTGTGAATTCGAACTTTCTGTAGGATAAGCTTCGACTGCTACTTCTCTCTCTTTTATTTCTTCTTCTCTATATCTTCCTTCATTTACACTTTCTTCAACATCCTCTACTTTTTACTCATTCTCGTCTATCTTCTCCTTCTTCGTCGCTGCTTCCACATAATCGCATCTAAATGCTCTAATTATCGCTTCATAACTTCCTTGAGGGCCGAAGTGGCCGTGCGGTTCTAGGCGCTACAGTCTGGAACCGAGCGACCGCTACGGTCGCAGGTTCGAATCCTGTCTCGGGCATGGATGTGCGTGATGTCCTTAGGTTAGTTAGGTTTAATTAGTTCTAAGTTCTAGGCGACTGATGACCTCAGAAGTTAAGTCACATAGTGCTCAGAGCCATTTGAACCAAGCCATAACTTCCTTCATTATATACGTTGGGTTGTGTGCCCACTCGTAACTTATTTTCAACTTCTGTCTACTGCGCATTATCCTCATTGAATTCGCTTTCCCTGGTTTCCATCTCAAATAGCTCTGCAATACTCATTACTCCGTCCTTTCCTCCTACATTCGTTGTGCATGCCTCTGGTAATTCATCTTCCTCGTCAGTATTCTCCCAATTAATTTCGTCCCAACACGATATTGTTATTTTCTTGTCTTCGTTTTCATCTGGTCCCTGCGGATTTGTTTCTTCCTTCTTCTCTTCTCGTGATAAGATTTTTACTTCTCTGTTCAAGGTCCTGCAATTGTTGTGGGTCGGTGCGTCATTCTCTTTGGCATGGGCGCTTAGCTGTCAATTCGAACGTTTATCGGGGTTTGGTGGTCTTACCTCCACCTCTTCTATCTGTATTTTCTTTTCTTGTTCAGCTTGTTGATAGTGGTTTCTTTGTTGATAATTTGTCGGTCTATTGGTTCTCCAGTACCAGTTCCGGTTGTCGTTATTCCCTCTGTAATAGTTGTTGCCGTTCCTGGGTTAATTATAGTTATTGCCATATTCTCTTCCAAATCCATAACCGGTTCTTTGTTGAAATCTATTGTCGTTTCTTGGTGCGAAGTTATCACATGGTTCGTAATTATTGTTTCTTCGTACTGTGTCTTGTGGATTCCACTGCTTTTTGCTTTCGTTTTCACGTGCGCTTCGTCTTTTTCTTGCGTCATCTTCCGAAAATGTGAACTCTAGTTCCCTTAGAATACCTTTAAATGCTTCGACGTTATTGCCTCCGCGACCTACTAATGATTGCTGGTATTTCAATGGTAACTTCATCGCGCATAATTTAATCAACTCTTCGTCACTGTATGGTACATCTAAGCATTGATTTTTCTTTGCCATTAATTCGAAAAATTTCACGGGACTCTTCTCTCCTGAATTTTCAAATATTGGGTTATGTAATAATTCGTACTTCACTCTGTTCTGTGCTTCGCTGGACCAGTATCGTGGGAGAAACTTCTCTCTGAAATCTTCGTACGATCGGCATGTTGCTGCAACATTCTGCGTGGTTTCTGCGACTGTTCCTGACATGTGTGCACATATAAAGTCTAATTTGTGTGCTAGCGTCCAGTGTTCTGGTAATCCTACTCGGAATTGATCAATAAAAGTTCGTGAATGTAATGAGTTTCCTTCTCGAAAGTGTTGAAATTTTCTGACTGTGAGGAAAAGAACATTGTCGTACTTCGTCATAGTTCCATATGAAATTCGCGATTCTTCGCCACTTTTGTTTCTGATCATTTCTCCCGTCGTTCTTTCCTGTTGTGATAGATCCATTGGATATTGTCCACTGTAACTTTCGCCTATCCTTGCGTAGTATCGTTGGAGTGGTACGCAATAATTTTCTTCCATCGGTTGTGAACGTGTTGCTGAATGCATTGCACTGTACTCTTCGCGACCTGGCTTTCCATTGTCAGGTATTGGTTCGGTATCTTGTCTGGCTAACCTTGCTGCTTCATTGCACCATCCAAACTGTCCTTAAACATACATTTGTGGTTCCGCATGTGTTTGTGATGACGTGAGTTCATCAAGAATTTCGAAACGTGTTTGTTGCTGTGCAGGCTGTCTGATTTCACGTATGTTACTTTCCGCCTGTGATTGGAATCGCAAATGCGTAATATCTTCGTTAATTGCTTTTTTTTCCTGTGCTGTTACAGATACGGATGTGGTTGCAGACTCTGTGCTTGTTCGATCCTGTTCACTACGCTCTTCAATGGTTTGCAACAACTCTGTCCGCAATTTCTGAAATTGTCGCTTCGTTTGCGCCTCTATTTTGACTATGCGGTTATCATATCTTTTCAGCGCTGCTTTTGTGTTACGTTTGTGTAACACACTGTTTTCAACAATTTCACGCGCTGTACCTGCTGCTTGTCCAGTAATTACGTTTATCTGTTTCTCTAGTTTCTTGACTTCTCCCTGGGTGTTGTTACGTATTGTTTTGATCTCGTCCTGAGCGTCATTACGCAATGTTTGTACGTCCGCTTGTACCTTGTCAATGTCTGTTCTCAATTGATTGTGACTTGTTATTAAGTTTCCTATCACTTCTCGAGATTCTTTTGCCTCGTCTTCAATATGACTTAGGTGTAACTGAATTTTTTTGTTTTGTTC
Organism: Schistocerca americana; assembly: GCF_021461395.2. NCBI lineage: Eukaryota > Metazoa > Arthropoda > Insecta > Orthoptera > Acrididae > Schistocerca > Schistocerca americana. The sequence goes on along the minus strand of NC_060119.1, from coordinate 359,375,494 downwards.
TTTAATCTCACGCATTTGTCTCGTGGTTTCTGCAATTTGAATTTGAATTTGGTTCGCTATGTCTTTATTTTGCCTTGCCATGGTTTCCGTAATTTGTTGTAATAATTCTGCCAGATTGGTGGGTCCTATTGCGTTTTCTTCCGACGTCCTACGCTCTGTGTTTTCGCCCAAGTGTTGGTTCGCAACCGATTGCATTGAACTGTGCTGTGACACGTTTCTGCTCGCATTCCTTGTACTCTGTGGTGAGGGAGCTCTGATTACTTGTACTATGGGTTCTACGTATTCAAGACGCAAGTTAGAATCCTCATCGACTGTCTCTCTACTTTCCTGCTCCTCTGTCGTATGCTGACATATGTTTTCTATGCCTTGACGTACATTATCCTCGTTATGGTGCGTTATATGTCCTATTTCTCACGATACTGCATCGTCTGTTGTACCGTCCTCTATTCTCTGTCCATTTTCATGCTGGGTCTCTACCTCAATTCGGTCAAGGTCTCGAGCTGCCATTGCTAATCTTTCCGAATCGCTTATTTCCTGTTTTAAAAGCAATTCACGCGCCCTACTTCGCGTCAACATGCGCTCATACGATCTCACGCGTTTCATAAACTTTTTGCACACACGACTTGACAATCAATTCAGTTACTTGTTGGGTCAGAACCAACTTGTCAACGATGTATCCGCCACCTGTGCGCTTGCATTGAGGAGAAAACTTAATTCTAACAATTTTTAAAATTCATAACTTAATTATGCTATTGTCACTGCTAGAATGTCTCACTTTTTATTGAATACTTTCTTACTATCTATCGCTGCAGCTACTGTTTTCAACTATTTATGCATTTAAAAAAATTGTTTTTATTACGAAAATTTTTAACAAGATATTTTTCTGACCTAGTTAGGCATGTGGTCGACTTTCAATCATGGTATTTTACCATCCTGGCAGGATCGCCATTTTATAACATTCTGCGTGGTTTCTGCGACTGCTGTTCTAAGTCGTGTCCCCCTACCACTTTCGCACAACGATGCTCTGAGCGTGTTTTTTAGGGAATTGACTAGTTTGAACCTGGGACCTGTTGCTGGTAAGGAGACGTCAGACCACACATGACATGTAGAGTTCAGTGAGACTAGCGATGATATAACCAAATACTTAATGATTTCAGCGTCAGCTCCACTGCACTCCCTGTAAAAGAATCTTAATACTAACTAAATTTAGTGGAAGGGGTTCAAGGCTTTCCTATTTTTAGTTAGCTGGTAAAATAACGTCGAAAAAGCAGTTAAGTTTACCTTTGGAAATTTTATTCTACTCACAAAACATTGTTTATAAATTGCACTATTGATAAAAGGAAATGTTTTAATACAGGATGGTAAAAACCAACTGTGCTCAACAAAAATGTGAACGAATATACCCTGAATGGGTTTCCAAGTTCTACAATGGATCGAAGGATGGCCTATACCATATCACATCGATAATCTGGGTTTAAATTAAGTTTCATAAAAGAGAAAACTATCAAAATGGTCTACAGTGACCCTCAATTATCTTTAATTACTTATCTAACTTGTCGTAAATTACAGTGGCTGATGTCGCTTCTCAATAACTATATAACAGAAAAATCATCGCGTTTCAGATTTTTACTTCAAGTGGCAAATGTGAACACCATGAGCTTTAATTGACGATCGACACTAGTATTACGCAAAAAGGGGGTGTAACAGATGAGACTTCTGCAGTTCTGAGTGAAGCTTTATGCGCTGTTATGCGGCATCGCTTGCGTTCATTACTTTGTCGGTGTTCGTCAGGGGGCGGCGGGCAGCACAGCTCCGCTCACCTCGCTGTCTCGGAAGCAACTCTCTCCTAACTTCTCCTTACTACAATTTACCGAAGTTGGTTTAAAAAAACTATCTGGCAGTGTTTTCATCTGACCAATCAGGGTCTCAATGTTAACCTTAAGCTCCCCCTACAAAAATTCTGTCTATCCAATGAGAAACGTTATACTTTTCGTGGTGGGGCAATGTTTTTAAAGTTTGCAACGTAACAGAGACGCGAAAAAGTCTCACGCTAAAACTTGCAGCTGGTATGGTCCTTTTAGTGTTATCAAAGATCTATACTGTTCTTCTGGAGGGCTCTATCTTTTAACATGGGCTGGGGGGGGGGTGGTCCTAGCGGTTAGCTGGCGACGCGGGTGTCCGTCCCTTATCGTAGGGCCTTCAGCTTAACACGGTTCTGCTCTCGGCTTCTGTTCTCGTTTCTCCCCTCGGGACTGCGTCTGTCTCACGGTGGGAAGGTATGACACGCATTTAGGCATTCCTGTGTTAGTCTGTGGTATTGCATTTGCTCACTCGTTACTCGTATTACTTTGGTTAATTTAATGTCACGATTTATTCGAAGCTATGTGACATACTACTGGATTTGCTGATCATGTCAGGGTTTTCATGGAAGGTGTTGGATTTGCCTGACACCTTACAACAATGATAATTAGATATCACATTTGCGCCTGTTCATTATACCTAAAGTGAGCTGCATTAAAGTGAAAGAAAAAGTTATAGAAAAATCTTTTAAAATTAATATGCGATCAATAATGATATAGTTACGATCAAGATGTCCCCGTATCCCCATTTTTGTCAGCAATATAACATTTCTGCAATAACATACTTCTTATATAATTTTTTTATCAACAAACAGTTTAACTGATCAGACAACGTAGATACACACGCTAGCAGTGCAGCATACGCTAAGAGACTGTCATGCACACCACACACTATTTTTATGATATAAATTTCATATCATTGGTTACTTTTTGCCACTTAATAATTGCATAATAGAAATTCCCGATATTTCAAATTCTGTTAATGTTATGGGAAAATTGGTTGCACCAACAGCTAGGGGTGGTCATTTTTATTACAATGATATGTCAATTTGTTTGATCGTAATAAATTTTAGTAACTTAGCAACTATTAATAAACTAGTTGAAATATGCGGTCTTTCTAAATAACCTAGCATTTTTTGTCACCCAGCAGTCCATAGTACAGCTCGCTACAACATCTCAAGTTAGCACAAAAGCGTGGATATTCCTATGGAATTATAGTATTAATCATATAACAATTGCAATTTTGTAATTGGAGCGCAAAAATAACTGATAATACCAGAATTAAGGAGGAATGGAAGTACATATTGACAATAGCAATAAAAATCCTTGCTCAAAAAGAGAATTGTGTTGACACTGAAAACAAAGTTTATGGTGGGAAGTCATTTTTGAAAGTATTTGTTCCTGGTGTAGTCTTGCACAGAATGAAACGTGGGCTAAAACCCCTATATAGCAGATGACAAAAATAAGGAAATAAGGAAAATAAGGAAGCCTAAAACGATGTAGGAAAACCGTTGGAATTAAAAGCAGCTTCCAGGCATCCCGGAACCGACAAATGCAGCTCCTCTCCAAATTAGACTACAAAGGCTCAATGACAGTGAGATCTGAGGGCCAAAGGAGATGCGACACGTCATCGTCGTGTTCACAAAACCAGTCCTGGACGACGCGAGGTGAGTGAATGGGGGCCGGCCGCAGTGGCCAAGCGGTTCTAGGCGCTTCCGTCCTGAATCGCGCTACTGCTACGGTCGCGGGTTCGAATCCTGCCTCGGGCATGGATGTGTGTGGTGTCCTTAGGTTACTTAGGTTTAAGTAGTTCTAAGTCTAGGTGACTGATGAATTCAGATGTTAAGTCCCATAGTGCTTAGAGCCATCTGAACGATTTTTTTGTGTGATTGGGGACTCTGTTGTCTTGGAACACAGCATCACGATTGGAGAACAAAGATTTTACTATGCGATGGACCAGATCAACCAAAACAGTCACATAATTTTAGGCAGTAACGCGAATTTGCAGAGTAACCATGGGGCTAATAGAATATCACAAGCCGCGCGGAGTGGCCGCGCGGTTTAGGGCGTCATGTCACGGACTGCGCGGCCCCTCCCGCCAGAGGTTCGAGTCCTCCCTCGGGCATGAGTGTGTGTGTTGTTCTTAGCATAGATTCGTTTAAGTTGGTTTAAGTAGTGTGTAAGTCTAGGACCGATGACCTAAGCAGTTTGGTCCCTCAGGAATTCACACACATTTGAACATATGAATACTACGTTATAGCTGCGACATTATCACTGAACCCCTGCAATGTTCCACTCTTGAGACGTAAACTTCGCCAAAAGTTGGAAACACTGAAAAAAAATAACGTTCTTCCAATACTCCATTGTCCAGCTGTTACACCTTCGGCACCACGTTTTCCTGTTACGGGCATTTGCATCACTGAGGAGACGTTTTGGAATTTCATCTCACCCCGTTTCTGGAGCTCCCTTCGTCTTGTTTTGCAGCTGGCTGGATTCACAAATTGGACATTCAGTTCTGCAGTGACTTTTACAGCTGTCGTCCTCTTATTTTTCGTCACAATCCTCTTCAATGACCGCCTGTCACGAGCATTCAACACACAGTCTTGTCGGCGTTGTGACTTAGTGGATGATTTTTTCCACTTTCTTTGTATGTGCCACAAATCGCTCATAAGATGCCTCTTGGAACACCAAACACTTCGGCTATCTTGGTTACGGAAACACCATATGAGCAAGAACAATTTGCCTCTGGTTGAATTCGCTTAACTGCGACTTAATGTACTCACAACTGCACAGAACACTGCTGTGAGTGCGACTCACACTTGGACGCGCTAAGGACACAGCACAGGTGCAGTCCGTGATCGAACTCAAGACTGCAGTCACCAGGCTTGGCTGGCATCTACATTTATGATCAAGCATGCATTTCTCGCAGCGTTGCTATATTTTTGTACAACCCTTGCAGGCAAGAAGAGAACGCACGCCTATGAAACGTGATGTTAAAAAATAATATTGAACATTGGAGGCGTAGATGGAATAACTAATGGAGAGACAGTGACTCGAATTGGGAAAAAAGAGCTTTACGGCGACTTTACAAAAAGATGGGGGCAAGTTGATACGGTACATACCGAGGTATCAAGGAATGGGTAGTATAACAATAGAAAGAAGTCATGGAGGTAAAAATGTTAAAGGACGACCAAGAACTGGATACCATAAAGCATCGTCTTTGTATAAACTCAGCAAAAGCTGTTGTGTGTGTGTGTGTGTGTGTGTGTGTGTGTGTGTGTGTGTGTGATGCTCTACATTCCGCCTATATTTACACTACGTGATCAGAGGTATCCGGACACCCCCAAAAAGATACGCTTTTCATATTAGGTGCATTGTGCTACCACCTACTGCCAGGTACTCCGTATCAGCGACCTCAGTAATCATTAGACATCGTGAGACAGCAGAATGGGGTGCTCCGCGGAACTCACGGACTTCGAACTTGGTTAGCTGTGTCATACGTCTGTACGTGAGATTTCCACACTCCTACACATCCCTAGGTCCACTGTTTCCGATGTGATAATGAAGTAGAAACGTGAAGGGACACGTACAGCACAAAAGCGTACAGACCGACCTCGTCTGTCGACTGACAGAGACCACTGACAGTTGAAGAGGGTCGTAATGAGTATTAGGCAGACGTCTAACCAGACCATCACACAGGAATTCCAAACTGCATCAGGATCCATTGCAAGTACTACGATAATGAGGCGGGAGGTGAGAAAACTAGTATTTCATGGTCGAGCGGCTGCTCATAAGCCACACATCACGCCGATAAAAGCCTAACGACGCCTCGCTTGGTGTAAGGAGCGTAAACATTGGACGATTGAACAGTGGAAAAACGTTGCGTGAAGTTAAGAATCATGGTACACAATGTGGCGATCCGATGGCAGGGTGTGAGTATGGCGAATGCCCGGTGAACGTCATCTGCAAGCGTGTGTAGTGCCAACAGTAAAATTCAGAGGCGATGGTGTTACTGCTCGGTCGTGTTTTTCGTGGAGGCGGCTTTGCTCACCTTGTTGTTTTGGGTGACGCTATCACAGCACAGGCCTACATTGATGTTTTAAGCACCTTCTCGTTTCCCACTGTTGAAGAGGAATTCGGAGATGGCGATTGCATCTTTCAACACGATCGAGCACCTGTTCATAATTCATGGCCTGTGGCGGAGTGGTTACACGATAATAAGATTCCTGTAATGGACTGGTCTGCGCAGAGTGCTGACCTGAATCCTGTAGAACACCTTTGGGATGTTTTGCAACGTCGACTTCGTGCCAGACCTCGCCGACCGACATCGATACCTCTCCTCAGTACAACACTTGGTGATGAATGGGCTGCCATTTCCCAACAGACCTTCCAGTACCTGACGCAACGTATGCCTGCGATAGTGGAAGCTGTCATGAAGGCTAAGGGTGGGCCAACGCCATACTAAATTCCAACATTACCGCAGAGGGCGCCGCGAAGTTGTAAGTCATTTTCAGCCAGGTGTCCGAATACTTTTGATCACGTAGTGTATATATGAAAAAGGTTCTGTATACATATTTTACTATTTATTGGTCAACAGTGTAACATAATGACACGGAAATTTCGACGTAAGTAACCTAAACGTAGAACCGTTTTACCTTAGAGAATTGTTACAATGTTTTCATTCGTTATTAGTTACAGTTGTAGTTAAAGTGAACAGCCGTTTGAAAATGAACGTGGCGATTCGAAACAGGTAACGGCTCTATTTTCAACAATTTAATTGTATTTTGTACCCGGCCACGGTATCAAAATTATTTTGTACGAAATAGAAACAATCAGCAGCTGTGCAAAAACTTGCAAAACGCAGACTAGCGTGGATATCTGCCTAACACCTGTCGTCATACTGATGAAGCAGTTGTAGGATTTTTTACACAAAGCACTCTTCGGAGATTCTACAAAACAGCAATATCTGAACGTCGGACGCAGCGGCTGGAAAGCCAGGCCGTAGGACAGTAGTACAAATTTAGAAGGCAATAAATCCCGACTAACTACTACATCGGGCCCAAATAGTCCTGTACTGACGCCACAGCCGCAGTATTAAACGGCGTCCAGAATGCAAGATGAGAATTACTGTTATGTCTGGCGACAGTCCAGCAGCAACGATTCACAGAACTCTCGCTGCCGTAGAGGACAATGGTGGCGGAGTCATCAGGGGCGGCAGTTTATTTTACAGTCGCTGCAGCGATTAGCGGGCAGCAGCTGAGGGCGCGTTCCCCAGAGAGGAGAGCTGAGGAACTGTGGGATGGGAGGTGGGAGGGGTTGCCAGGCGCCCGCAGTTGGCTTCCCGCTTCGACCGCCGCTGCGGACGATGCGTCGGCCAGGCAGCCAGACGTCACGTGATCCGGCCCACGCTCCAACCAGTATCTACAGTCCAGCTGGAGCCGTGCCCAACCCTGCACCCTAGATCGCGAGAGAGTTACAAGGGAAACTCCCCATCGCAACACCACCAGATTTAGTGGTAAAATGGCCCAATGGATACTCCGTCAAGAACTGAACACAGATCATGCATAAAAACAGGAAGTCGTAATGAACCGTGAAAAAGGAAGCAAAATAGAAACTGTGAATGTCCAAGCTCAAAGCGAGTTGCAAAGATCACGGAGTCGTGGCTGTGTGGTCACAGCATTGGACTGAGATGTGTGTTCAAATCTCTCTCATGCCCCATTTTTTTCACAAAATTATGAACGTTCCGTCTAGTCACTGACGTGCCTGTTCTCCTTCTGCAGTCTTGGCAAAGAATTGGTTATAGAATATGAGTCATGTGGTAAGAATATATTACAGTCTCAAGTGAATGTGGTGAATAGTGAGAGCACGCGTGATGCCGCACAGACATCTCACAGAAGTAAAAACAACACATAAACTGGCATGAACTACGTTATAACAAAAAAAAAAGAAATTCAAATGTCAAATATTCCAGAACGGAACGCAGGAGTCATAACATGTGCTACTTCTGTAGAACAAGTACAAGGTACGTACATCTAGAGATCCCTTCCTTACACCTCGCTGTTGCAAACGGACGTTACACCACAACACAGACATAAATTTCAATACATCTAACAGACACTTCAATGACCGGACGATCAGTTCATAATTTTGTTGAAAACACACACTTCAAAAAAAGTTTTGTATCACCCCAGTTCCCAGAGCTCCAGAAGATAGGCGATGACTGTGGATATTGTATCACAGGCACAGTCCCTTTGATTGTTCAGAGATGTAACTAAGCCCGCCCAAAGATGTAAACAACCATGCATGAGCAGCGCCTATTAGACGGAGGGGCTCCGACAGCCGATCACTTCCAGTCATTCCACCATGAAGGAGGTACACGGCTCGTGTTGTCTGTAGTTTAACCATACCTAGACGGTCAATAACGCGATTCGATCGCGTCCTCATTGCTACTTCGTGCCAGGAAGGGCTCTCAGCAAGGGAAGTATCCAGGCGTCTCGGACTGAACCAAAGCGATGTTGTTCGGAAATGGAAGAGATACAGAGAGACAGGAACTGTCGATGACGTGAGTCGCTCAGGCCGCCCACGGGCTACTACTGCAGTGGATGACCGCTACCTACGGATTATTGCTCGGAGAAACCCTTACAGCAACGCCACCATGTTGAATAATGCTTTTCGTGGTGCCAAAGGACGTCGTGATACGACTCAAACTGTGTGCATTAGGCTGCATGATGCGCAACTGCACTCCCGACGTCCATGGCGAGGTCCATCTTTGCAGCTAAGACACAATGCAGCGCGGTACAGATGGGTCCCACAACATGCCGAACGGACCATGTTCTCTTCACTGATGAGTGTCGCATATGCCTTAAACCACACCATCGTCAAAGATGTGTTTGGAGGCAACCCGGTCAAGATGAACGCCTTAGACACACTGTCCAGCGAGTGCAGCAAGGTGGAGGTTCCCTGCTGTTTTGGGGTGGCGTTATGTGTAACCGACGTACGCCGCTGGTGGTCATGGAAGACACCGTAACAGCTGTAGGATAAGTGAATGCCATCCTCCGACCGATAGTGCAACCATATCGGCAGCATATTGGCGTGGCATTCGTCTTCATGGACGACAATTTGTGCCCCCATCGTCCACATCTTGTAAATTACTTCATACAGGATAACGACATCGCTCGACTAGAGTAGTCGGCATGTTCTCCAGACATGAACCCTATCGGACATGCCTGGGATGGACTGAAAAGGGCTGTTTATGGACGACGTGACCCATCAAACCCTCTGAGGGATCTACGCCGAATCGTCGTTGAGGTGTGGGACAATCTGCACCAACAGTGCCTTGAAGAACTTGTGGATAGTATGCCACAACGAATACAGGCATGCATCAATACAATAGGACGTGCTACTGGGTATATGAGTTACTGGCGTATTCAGCAATCTGGACCACCACCTCTGAAGGTCCCGCTGTTTGGTGGTATAACATGCAACGTGTGGTTTTCATGAGCACTAAAAGGGGCGGAAATGATGTTTATGTTGATCTCTATTCCAGTTTTCTGTACATGTTCCGGAACTCTACGAACAGAGGTGATGCAAACCTTATGTGGGGGGAGGGGCCGGCCGCGGAGGTCTAGCGGTTCTAGGCGCTCAGTCCGGAACCGCGGAACTGCTACGGTCGCAGGTTCGAATCCTGCCTCGGGCATGGATGTGTGTGATGTCCTTAGGTTAGTTAGGTTTAATTAGTTCTAAGTTCTAGGGGACTGATGACCACAGACGTTAAGTCCCATAGTGCTCAGAGCCATTTGAACCATTTTTTTGGGGGAGGGAGGGGGGGGGGGCCCAAAGAGATTTGATCTGAACGGAGATCTCTGCCTTCACAGTCAAACACAATGTCATCACTATTCAATTCGCTCGATGTTGCCCACAGTGTGATTGGACCGTTCACTGTTTCTATTTTGCTTCTTTTTCCACAGCTCAGTACACTTTCTTCCTATTTTGATGCTTGATCTGTGTTCAGTTTTTGACGGACTATCCGCTAGGAAATTTTAACATTAAATCTGAGCGACATACCATGGCATTTTCCTGTTAGACCATAGATCAGGGATAGTCAATCTTTTTTACCCCTCGCCCACTTCAACATCTCTGTAAGTAGTGAAATTTTCTAACCTCCCCTGGTTCCACAATAATGCTAATAAAAAATGGTTCAAATGGCTCTGAGCACTATGGGACTTAACATCTGAGGTCATCAGTCCCCTAGAACTTAGAACTACTTAAACCTAACTAACCTAAGGACAACACACACATACATGCCCGAGGCAGGATTCGAAGCTGCGACCGTAGCGATCGCGCGGAATGCTAATATGCAAGGTAGTCGGAAACAGTCTTAAAAGCATGTAACGGTGTTGCAGGATAGGTTGTACTGAGAAATAATTGTTAAGAAAAAATTCGATACATTACACCATTGGCATTGAAGCTAGCTAGTTAGGCCAATGGGCGCGTAAATTCAAGTGGCCTGCCACAGATGGTATCGCCAAACGTGTTCTTTCATTGGTTTTCTAAAATCAAATACGAGATCTGTACAAATATTGGACATAGGGCGCTAATGAGGATCGAATCCAAGTCAAAGGTTGAGCAGATCTCGTAATCTATCATCTATGAGAACCACTGTCGCTAATTGTATCTGGCGGGCACTTGAATTTGCGCGCGCAACCGCCTGATTGACTAACTTCAATGCTAATTAACTCGGAAACGGCGCAACGTATCGTATTTTTTTCTTAACAGCTCTTTCTGATCAATACACATACAAGATTTTCGGACTCGTTTTGACCACTCAGTATAAAGTAGGAAGTAACGTTACATTATAAAATTTATAATGCCGCGTTTCATCAAGTTACAGGATCTAATAATAATACCTACTAAATACTTGATGACAAAATTTTATGACGTAACAAAAATGTTTTTAAAAACTCCTATCGCCCACCATGAAAGATAGAATGTCCACTAGCGGGCGATAGGGACAACGTTGACTACCACTTCCATAGATGATATCATACAGTGACCTCACATGAAGTTATTGTACAGAAACCAGCATCTCAGTCAGCTGACTGGTGACGGCACCGCCTGCAGGCGACTTCTGGAACACTCCTCAGCTTATCTGCATCTTACTCGTAGCATTTCCAGTAAAGGATTCTTTCCTACATTGGAGAAATCTTGAGCAGCGTTTGGTTGCCCCTACGATATGTGAACGATATCGCTCCACAGACAAAGATTCTTTAAAGAAGAAGAAGAAGAAGACGAAGAGGTCCGAAGACTCTTTGCTACATTAAATCTGTGAACTTGCAGGCTGAAACAAAGGAGTCATATCTTCACCAAATTGATTCGAATGGCTTTTCTATTTGAGAGCATTTATTTGTGTTTAAGCTCTTACTAATTGAATGATAAGCGTCATTATATACCTACTTCGTAAAAGCAGGTGCAGAAATTTATGAAATATTAATTGAAAGGTCTTCTTTTTCTTACTCACCTTCGTAATTTGTGTTTATGCAGTCTCAATACTCGTTGCAAATTTCTGACTGATGAAGCAAGAAGGAACGTTCGCACTTTTGCTTTGAAAAAGGAGAATTTTAATCCAAACGACTACAGGAGCTATACAGTAAAGATATTTGAAAATCCTTGCAGAGTCATTTCCATGAGTTCGAGGTTAGGATGTATGTTGGTCCTCAGACATAAAATAGGATCAATGACGAAGATTTTCAGACGACTAACTCACTACTAGAGTTTTCTCTACAACCAATGTTTTCTAACGTATAATGCTTCTTATCTTGATATTATTTAGTGATCTGTATTGGATTGGTGGACTGAGCAAAAGTCATAGAACATAAAAGCTTATTTTGTGTAAAAATCGGATATTGTGGATTGAAACGTATGGTTTTTTTTTGTTTACAAAAGCATGATAAAATATTTCACATGTGTTGTTGATGCATCGTCAGAACTAAAGGCTTCCTGCCAAAGTGATGTTTTATCATCTACTTCTATGAAAGCGGTGAACCAAATGATTAACAGTGTACCAAAAACAGGATTCATTGAAAAACCGTAATTACGTCGTTTGTAAAACAAAACAACTGTCAATTCAGTGTTTGAAACATTCTGCTACCTGTCACTTGGGCAAATGTAAAAACGATAACCATCGCTTTAATATCTGGGATAAATTAACTGTGCTATTACGTGTGTAATACTAACACACCAAGTCGTTGAACTGTTAAAACAAGTACTTCATCTCAGCTACAAATGATAATAAATTTGACTGTTACATAGACTGTAATGACAGAAAACCCATTTTCTGCCCTCTGTCACACTGGTTTCAATCCTTGACATGGTAAAGATATGGGCTTGACCAGTCGGTACGTACTGGGTGACACATTTCAAATGTGAATGGTGCGCCGCCGCAACAGCTTGTTGTGATGAGTGGGAGGGGGGAATGGTAGAGGGGAATGTGGGGGGGGGGGGGGGGGGGGGGGTTGGCGCTGTTTCATGACGTGCGCTGCCGTGGTATGTTAGTCGCAATGGAGCGTTGTAGCGTGCAGCGCCATGTTGCCTGTCCTCGTAGTAATTACACAACGAATTTTGGTCGACACGGTCATGTAGCGTCTCGCAATACTATATTTGCTTGGATTAAGAAATTTGAAGAAACTGATAGTGCGTTAAACGTGAAACATTAAGCTCTCATTAACAGTGCTGACGCCCGAGAACGTGGAGACAATGAGGGAAGTCTCTGTATGCTTGTGCAAGAAATTAACGAAAAGAGACTTGGAAGCATGAGTTGCTTTCTGCGTCACCTTTGGTGCTTTGTTGGGGGAAAACCCAGACATTCTGAATAATTTGCTAATGACTGACGAATCATATATTCATGTTTCTGGTTAGGTAAACAAACAGAACGTATAAACTAGTGACGAGTGAACGCTAAGGAACTGCATGAGAAGCTCTTGCACTCTCCTACAGTAATGGTTTGGTGTGGAGTCGGTGCTTGCGAAATTACAGGCCAGTATTTCTTTGAAAATGACAATGAAGATCCAGTGACCATTGATTCAGAACGAAATCGTTTGGCCAGCTTGGTTGACCAACCTAAATGTACCAGACATTTCCTCTGGGTGTTCCTGAGAGACTGTCTATTCCAGAGCCATATCATGAGTATCCAAGTGCTCAAGCAAGTTATTGGCGACGAACTTGCAGCCGTCGATGAGGGCATATCGAGGCGCGTGGACGAAAACGTCAAGAAACATCTGTAATAATGCGTGAATGTAAAAGGAGGCCATCTGCTTCACGTTGATTTCAAAAAATAATCTTTTAATCAGTTGTAAGTAAATGACATACTTCGTCGTATTTATAGACACTTATATAATACACTTACAGAAAAAAATTGCCGCAACAAGTCGGAGTTGTGTAAGATAAACGAAAGTTGGTAGGCGTGTTTCCACATCCAAAATATGACGTCTATTGAAATTTGCCGCCAGTCAGATGAGAGTGGTGCTAGTAGTACCACTATGAGGATACAAACCACGTTGGGCTTAAATATTCGCTATAACGATAGTGAGCGATAATTACCTTTGAGAATGGACATGGTGAGTTACGTTGGTGAAGAATGTCTTTAAGACAACGATAACGCCGAAATAAGCGGCTGTCAGTTACACCCGAACATACAACTTTATTTATTTGACCAAGCATTACAAGAGCCAAGAAAATTAAAAAAAAAAAACACAGCATTAATTTTTGGAACTTAATAACCCACTGAATACGCCACACAATCTCATGCCTTAAGGGCAAGACCACTTTAATTTAAAATCGGCTGAAGGCCAATAACTTAAGACTCAAACCAAGATCAGAATTTTTTTAAAAGCCTAAGCCTTACCTTAAAACAGTTCTTTAATTAGGCTAAAGGCCCAAACAATCTCACACCTTAAGAGCAAAACAACTTTAATTCAAAATCGGCTGAAGGTCCATCACTTAAGGCTCAACAAAAATAAGTTTAAAAAAAGCCAAAGGCCTTACTTAAAAAAGTTCTTTAAATTAGGCTGAAGGCCCAAACAATCTTACGCCTTAAGGGCAAAACTAATTTAAAAATCGGCTGGAAGCCTTACAAATACAAACAAAAAGAACAAATAAGAAAAGGCAGTACACCCAACAGCGCTCAGAAGTTTCCGAGGGTCGGCCTGGAATTCAAACACTAACACTCGTTTGGTGAGACAGGCAGTCTGCCCAACCATTCTCGATCCGACAACAACCCAATCGACTGACGGTCAACGAACCCACCAACAAGATATCTTCCGCTCCACCCGATCACCACACAACAGTGAGTTCAATGGAACAACGTAGAAGGTATTGGCGCCCACAACCAACTATACATTGAGCTGTCAAACTACACACCGTGCTAGACAGCGACAAGACGATGACGAAAATATACTGCCAAAATTTACGTAAACGGCCAGGGCAGGAAACCGGAACGCTAATGGCCGCAAGGCAGAAGATTCCACTGGTGCACTTCAATTCAAAGTAACCAAGTGCCAGGACTGATGACCACAGCTGTTAAGTCCCATAGTGCTCAGAGCCATAACCAAGTGCCGTTAAACTCCACCGGCGGGTGGCTAAAATTTGCCAACTTGAAAACACATGTTGTTGGTCGCGAGAATGTCCCAACAGCCGGCAACGAAATCCAAACGACACAATGTCAACAGTCGTGACTTGCTGGTAGATTAAGTCAAAACTCAGCTTTCGTGTCCAGGATCGGTGAGCCACGGACCTCGTAGCAATGGGAACAGCACCACACACTCCGACCGCGTGTGAACCCCGCCAGTGGCCCTGGCCAAACTACGCGCTGCGGAGGCTTCCTCTCTGCTCCATGCCAACCGACCACTCCCAGGATAGGACACGGTTGTTGTTGTTGTGGTCTTCAGTCCTGAGACTGGTTTGATGCAGCTCTCCATGCTACTCCATCCTGTGCAAGCTTCTTCATCTCCCAGTACCTACTGCAGCCTACATCCTTCTGAATCTGCTTAGTGTATTCATCTCTTGGTCTCCCTCTACGATTTACCCTCCACGCTGCCCTCCAGTACTAAATTGGTGATTCCTTGATGCCTCAGAACATGTCCTCACAACCGATCCCTTTTTCTAGTCAAGATGTGCCACAAACTCCTCTTCTCCCCAATTCTATTCAGTACCTCCTCATTAGTTACGTGATGTACCCATCTAATATTCAGCATTCTTCTGTAGCACCACATTTCGAAAGCTTCTATTCTCTTCTTGTCCAAACTATTTATCGTCCATGTTTCATTTCCATTCATGGCTACACTCCATACAAACACTTTCAGAAACGACTTCCTGACACTAAAAACAATACTCGATGTTAACAAATTTCTCTTCTTCAGAAACGCTTTCCTTGCCATTGCCAGTCTACATTTTATATCCTCTCTACTTCGACCGTCATCAGTGATTTTGCTCCCCAAATAGCAAAACTCCTTTACTACTTTAAGTGTCTCATTTCCTAATCTAATTCCCTCAGCATCACCCGACTTAATGCGACTACTTTCCATTATCCTCGTTTTGCTTTTGTAGATGTTCATCTTATACCCTCCTTTCAAGACACTGTCCATTCCGTTCAACTGCTCTTCCAAGTCCTTTGCTGTCTCTGACAGAATTACAATGTCATCGGCGAACCTCAAAGTTTTTATTTCTTCTCCATGGATTTTAATACCTACTCCGAACTTTTCCTTTGTTTCCTTTACTGCTTGCTCAATATACAGATTGAATAGCATCGGGGAGAGGCTACAGCCCTGTCTCACTCCCTTCCCAACCACTGCCTCCCTTTCATGTCCCTCGGCTCTAATAACTGCCATCTGGTTTCTGTACAAATTGTAAATAGCCTTTCGCTCCCTGTATTTTACCCCTGCCAGCTTTAGAATTTGAAAGAGAGTATTCCAGTCAACATTGTCAAAAGCTTTCTCTAAGTCTACAAATGCTAGAAACGTAGGTTTGCTTCCCTCAATATTTCTTCTCACGTAAGTCGTAGGGTCAGTATTGCCTCACGTGTTCCAACATTTCTACGGAATCCAAACCGATCTTCCCCGAGGTCGGCTTCTACCAGTTTTTCCATACGTCTGTAAAGAATTCGCGTTTGTATTTTGCAGCTGTGACTTATTAAACTGATAGTTCGGTAATTTTCACATCTGTCAACACCTGCTTTCTTTGGGATTGGAATTATTATATTCTTCTTGAAGTCTGAGGAAATTTCGCCTGTCTCATACATCTTGCTCACCAGATGGTAGAGTTTTGTCAGGACTGGCTCTCCCAAGGCTGTCAGTAGTTCTAATGGAATGTTGTCTACTCCCGGGGCCTTGTTTCGACTTAGGTCTTTCAGTGCTCTGTCAAACTCTTCACGCAGTATCATATCTCCCATTTCATCTTCATCTACCTCCTCTTCCATTTCCATAATATTGTCCTCAAGAACATCGCCCCTATATAGAACCTCTATATACTCCTTCCATCTTTCTGCTTTCCCTTCTTTGCTTAGAACTGGGTTTCCATCTGAGCTCTTGATATTCGTGCAAGTGGTTCTCTTTTCTCCAAAGGTCTCTTTAATTTTCCCGTAGGCAGTATCTATCTTACCCCTAGTGAGATAAGCCTCTACATCCTTACATTTGTCCTCTAGCCATCACTGCTTATCCATTTTGCACTTCCTGTCGATCTCATTTTTGAGACGTTTGTATTCCTTTTTGCCTGCTTCACTTACTGCATTTTTGTATTTTCTCCTTTCATCTATTAAATTCAGTATCACTTCAATTACCCAGGGATTTCTACTAGCCCTCGTCTTTTTACCTACTTGATCCTCTGCTGCCTTCACTATTTCATTCTTCAAAACTACCCATTCTTCTTCTACTGTATCTCTTTCCCCCATTCCTGTCAATTGTTCGCTTATGCTCTCCCTGAAACTCTGTACAGCCTCTGGTTCTTTCAGTTTATCCAGGTCCCATCTCGTTAAATTCCCATCTTTTTGCAGTTTCTTCAGTTTTAATCTACAGTTCATAACCAATAGATTGTGGTCAGAATCCACATCTGCCCCTGGAAATGTCTTACAATTTAAAATCTGGTTCCTAAATCCCTGTCTTACCATTATATAATCTATCTGAAACCTTCTAGTATCTCTAGGGTTCTTCCATATATATAGCCTTCTTTCATGATTCTTGGTTCAAATGGCTCTGAGCACTATGGGACTCAACTACTTTGGTCATCAGTCCACTAGAACTTAGAACTACTTAAACCTAACTAACCTAAGGACATCACAAACATCCATGCCCGAGGCAGGATTCGAACCTGCGACCGTAGCGGTCGTGCGGTTCCAGACTGTAGTGCCTAGAACCGCTCGGCCACACCCATGATTCTTGAACCAAGTGTTAGCTATGATTAAGTCATGCTCTGTGCAAAATTCTTCCAGGCGGCTTCCTCTTTCTTTTCTTAGCCCTAATCCATATTCACCTACTACGTTTCCTTCTCTTCCTTTTCCTACTGTCGAATTCCAGTCACCCATGACTATTAAATTTTCGTCTCCCTTCACTACCTGAATACGGTGACACGGTGAAAGGACCAAATATACGTCGGACGATGGGACGACCATCCGAACGACCAACCAACGGTCGTCCCGCTCCAGTCTCCCTCCGTCAGACAGTTCATGTGTGTCGCCAGCGGTCGGCGAACACTGGCTGTCGGTGCTTCACCGGCGCTCCGACCCCGGCTTCACTGCTGCTGCGTCCCGACTGCACCTCTGGTCCGTCCCCAACTGAGTGCCAGACACACGACGACCCGGAAATACTATCGGTCGCTCCAGAGATTGTACGACAGTGCACTTATCGATACGCGCTACTGCTGCCGCTCATGGGCAAGTAAGGCAAGTAGTTAGTGACGCCAGTAAATGGAACAAGAAAACGAGGCAGCAGTACCGTAATAGAAGATGACAAACAATAAATGGGATAAACGCGAGCCGTGCACGGCTCAGAAGGTCTTCCTCTCGTCTGTTGGTCGCGAACACTAAATACCCTACACCACTTAAACACACACGTTCCGTTCATAACACCTTTTCTGTAAACCGTTTCGATTCGCAAAACAATTTAGATACGTGCTATTCCTTCCGCGAGTAGGTAGCGAATCACAGGAGGTTGCTTGACTTGGCGGGATTTCTTACGAGTATCTGTCAGCCAACGTGAAACTACACTGAAGAGCCAAAGAAACTGGTACAACTGCCTAATATCGTTAGGGCCTCCGCAAGCACGCAGATGTGCCGCAGCACTACGTGGCATGCACTTGACTAATGTCTGAAGTAGTGCTGCGGGGAACTGACACCATGACTCCTGCAGCCCTGTTCATAAATCTGTAAGACTTCGAGGGGGTGGAGCTCTCTTCTGTACAGCACATTGCAAAGCATCCCAGATATGCTCAATGCTCAATAATGTTCATGTCTGGGGAGTTTGGTGGCCAGCGGAAGTGTTTAAACTCAGAAGAGTGTTCCTGGAGCCACTATGAAGCAATTTTGGACGTATGGGGCGTCGCATTCTCCTGTTGGAATTACCAATGACCGTCGGAATGCACAAGGGACATGAATGGATACAGGTGATCAGACAGGATGCTTGCCGGCCAGAGTGGCCGAGCGGTTCTAGGCGCTACAGTCTGGAACTGCGCGACCCCTACGGTCGCAGGTTCGAATCCTGCCTCGGGCATGGGTGTGTGTGATGTCCTTAGGTTAATTAGGTTTAAGTAGTTCTAAGTTCTAGGGGACTGATGACCTCAGATGTTAAGTCCCATAGTGCTCAGGGCCATTTGATTTTTAGGAGACAGGATGCTTACATACGTGTCATCTGTCAGAGTCATATGTAGACGTATCAGGGGCCTCATATCACTCCAACTGCACATGCCCCATACCATTAGAGAGGCTCGACCAGCTTGAACAGTCCCCTGCTGACATGCAGGGTCCATGGATTCGTGAGGTTGTCTCCATAGCCATCGATACGATTTGAAACGAGACTCGTTCGACGAGGCAACATGTTTCCAGTCATCAACAGTCCAATGTCGGTATTGACGAGCATAGACCAGGTGCAAAGTTTTGTATAGTGCAGTTATCAAGGGGACAAGAGTGGGCCTTCTGCTCCAAAAGCCCATATCGCCGATGTTTCGTTGAATAGTTCGCACGCTGACTCTTGTTGAGGGCTCAGCATTGAAATCTGCAGCAATTTGTGATAGGGTTGGACTTCTGTCACGATGAACGATTCTCTTCAGTCGTCGTTGGTCCCGTTCTTGCAGGATCTTTTTCCGGCCGCAGCGATGTCGGAGATTTGATGTTTTACCGGATTCATGATATTCACGGTCCACTCAGGAAACGGTCGTACGGGAAAATCCCCACTTCAAACTTCACCGTTACCTCGGAGACGCTGTGTCCCGTTGCTCGTGTGCCGACTATAACATCACGTTCAAACTCACTTAAATCTTCCAGAATGAGATTTTCACTCTGCAGCGGAGTGTGCGCTGATATGAAACTTCCTGGCAGATTAAAACTGTGTGCCGGACTGATACTCGAACTCAGGACCTTTGCCTTTCGCGGGCAAGTGCTCTACCAACTGAGCTACCCAAGCATGACCCACGCCCCGTCCTCACAGCTTTACTTCCGCCAATACCTCGTCTCCTACCTTCCAAACTTAACAGAAACTCTCCTGCGAACCTTGCAAGACCAGCACTGGCAGAAGTAAAGCTGTGAGGACGGGGCGTGACTCGTGCTTAGGTAGCTCAGTTGGTAGAGCACTAGCCCGCGAAAGGCAAAGGTCCCGAGTTCGAGTCTCGGTCCGGCACACAGTTTTAATCTGACAGGAAGTTTCATGTCACTTAAATCTTGCCGTTATAACAGCTGTAACCAATCTAACAACTGTGTCAGACACTTGTTGTATTAGATAGGCGTTGCCGACCACAGTGCTGTATTCTGCCTGTTTACGAATCTGTGTATGGCTCTGAGCACTATGGGACTCAACATCTTAGGTCATAAGTCCCCTAGAACTTAGAACTACTTAAATCTAACTAACCTAAGGACATCACACACACCCATGCCCGAGGCAGGATTCGAACCTGCGACCGTAGCAGTCCCGCGGTTCCGGACTGCAGCGCCAGAACCGCTAGACCACCGCGGCCGGCTACGAATCTGTGTATTTGAGGACACATGCCTATACTGTGCCAGTTTCTTTGGCGCTTCAGTGTACAACGAAAGCTTACGTACTATAGTGTTCCAGCTATGCTCGCTCTGGACAGGGGATCCCCCTCTACCATTCAGTGTTGCCAACCTTCAAAAAACAAACAAACAAAATCTGTTCTGTTCACAGTCACTTGCTTTCTGAGCTTGTCTCGTGTAAACAACTGTTGTGCGGATACCAGGTAGTTGACTCAACAGCGTAACTCACTGGCCGATTGGTGAGCTGCTGTGGTGGAGGGCAACAAGAATATAAGGATGGCGGCTGTGGGTGTTGGAGTGTGAGTCCACTTGAGGGCCGGACGTGTCGAGAGGTAGTTTGATAGCAGAGCATCGCGTGCCCGCAGACGCACACAGACAGCTGCAGGTGAGAGGTGACGGCTGGAGCCTGGGGCCCGTCACGGGGCGCCGCTACGGCCTCGCGTTGCCGCCTTGACGCGTATTGATTTATTAAATATAGCGCCGGCAGCAGCAGCAGCAGCAGCAGCCAGGGCTGGTCGGCGCCACACTCCACTCTTCGGGCAGCCGTGCAGCCAGCGGCACCCTCTCTTGTTCCAGTATCTGCCTCGCCTAAGCGCACGAATTATGTGGAAGCAGGAGCCTGCATGTGCGGCATATCTACACTACTGGCCATTAAAATTGCTACACCAAGAAGATGACGTGCTACAGACGCGAAATTTGACCGACAGGAAGTTGATGCTGTGATATGCAAATGATTAGCTTTTCAGAGCATTCACACAACCTTGGCCCCGGTTGCGACACATACATCGTGCTGACATGAGGAAAGTTTCCAACCGATTTCTCATACTCAAACAGTAGTTGACCGGCGTTGCCTGGAGAAACGTTGTTGCGATGCCTCGTGTAAGGAGGAGAAATGCGTACCATCACGTTTCCGACTTTGATAAAGTTCGGATTGTAGCCTATCGCGATTGCGGTTTATCGTATCGCGACATTGCTGCTCGCGTTGGCCGAGATCCAATGACTGTTAGCAGAATATGGAATCGGTGGGTTCAGCAGGGTAATACGGAACGCCGTGCTGGATCCCAACGGCCTCGTATCACTAGCAGTCGATATGACAGGCATCTTATCCGGACGGCATGGCTGTGACGGATCGTGCAGCCACGTCTCGATCCCTGAGCCAACAGATGGGGACGTTTGCAAGACAACAACCATCTGCACGAACAGTTCGACGACGTTTGCAGCAGCATGGACTAACAGCTCGGAGACCGTGGCTGCGGCTACCCTTGACGCTGCATCACAGACAGGAGCGCCTACGATGGTATACTCAACGACGAACCCAGGTGCACGAACGGCAAAACGTCATTTTTTCGGATGAATCCAGGTTCTGTTTACGGCATAATGATGGTCGCATCCGTGTTTGGCGACATCGCGGTGAACGCACATTGGAAGCGTTTATTTGTCATCGCCATATTGGCGTATCACCCAGCGTGATGGTACGGGGTGCCATTGGTTACAAGTTTCGGTCACCTCTTGTTCGCATTGACGGCACTTTGAACAGTGGACGTTACATTTCAGATGTGTTACGACCTGGGCTCTACCCTTCATTCGATCCCTGCGAAACCCTACATTTCAGTAGGATAATGCACGACCGCATGTTGCAGTTCCTGTACGGGCCTTTCTGGATAAAGAAAATGTTCGACAGCTGCCCTGGCCAGCACATTCTCCAGATCTCTCACCAATTCAAAACGTCTGGTCAATGGTGGCCGAGCAACTGGCTCGTCACACTACGCCCGTCACTACTCTTGATGAACTGTGGTATCGTGTTGAAGCTGCATGGGCAGCTGTACCTGTGCACGCCATCCAAGCTCTGTTTGACTCAATGCCCAGGCGTATCAAGGCCGTTATTACGGCCAGAGGTGGTTGTTCTGCGTACTGATTTCTGGATCTGTGCACCGAAATTACGTGAAAATGTAATCACATGTCAGTTCTAGTACAATATATTTGTGCAATGAATATCCGTTTCTCATCTGCATTTCTTCTTGTTGTAGCAATTTTAATGGCCAGTAGTGTAGATAATTAAAGTGAACCTTACAATTCATTCGGTCATTTCTAAAAGACTGCTATAGAATGCACGGGACTAAATTGGCAGTACCAAACGGGATTGCCTGCCAACTGCGACATACGTACAGATACTTAAGAGATTAATGAGACGAGATCACGTCACTTACCCATTAGTAAACCGACTAATGATGATGACGATGACTTATTTTGCGTATACAGCGTAACAGGAAGAATACATGATTAAGTTCGGGGAGCATACAGGGTAAGAAATTTAGGACATGGCGCTGTCATGTCTAAGCCAGCAGAGCACTGATTCGAACAGAGCTTGGATCATAGCTACTGGTACGTTATTTTGTGTTAGTTAGTTACAAGTTCGTTTGAGAGATATTGTGTGGAACGAGTCTGTTTACGGGCATATATACGATTAGTGTTAACATCAATGGACACATTATTATTTTTAGTTCTATTCATGTAACTAGTTTTTAAGTGGCTGAGAATTTTTGTTGTTGCGTCCTGAATTCCTTTACGAGCCACAGACAGCTTTAAAAAGGGGAAATAAAGGTAAAAAAAATTGGTTCAAATAGCTCTGAGCACTAAGGGACATAACATCTGAGGTCATCAGTCTCCTAGAACTTAGAACTACTTAAACCTAACTAACCTAAGGAGATCATACACATCCATGCCCGAGGCAGGATTCGAACCTGTGACCGTAGCGGTCCAGACTGAAGCGCCGAGAACCGCTCGGCCACTCCGGCCGGCGAAATAAAGGTCATTTTTTCCTCTAGCGTTGTAGGTACGTAAATCACTGTTGTTCTCAAATTGTGGTAGATTATTTATGACGAACTTCATTGACGAAATACGTGTTGTGACAGGTTAAATGCGCAGTTAAAATACCCGGCTCCTTGATGAGGTTACTACGAAACGTCGGTGGGTGGACACCACATATTATTCTTATTGCTCGCTTTTGCACAGTCAATACACTTTTTCTAAGTGATAATCTGCCTCAGAAAATTATTCCGTGAACCATTACTAAGTGGAAAATGCAAAAGAAGGACACTTAATAGTTCCTTGGAAAACACCATTTATCAACTCTTCTCTTCCTTTACCTCTAACAGGATTTATTATAACACTAGTATCGCCTGCAAAAAGTGCCAATTTTGTTTGTCTAAAGCTAAGAGAAAGGTCATTCTCATATAGAAGGAGCAAGAGTGACCCAAAATTGAACCCTGTGGGATCCCCTGCGTAATACCCCCCTCCCTCCCCCCCCCCCCCCCAAAAAAAATTCAAATGACTCTTGAGGTCATCAGTCCCCTAGAACTTCGAACTTCTTAAACCTAATTAACCTAAGGACATTAACATATCCATGCCTGAGGCAGAATTCCAACCTGCGACCGTAGCAGCAGCGCGGTTCCGGACTGAGGTGCCTAGAACCGCTCGGCCACAGTGGCCTCCCAACCCCCCCCCCCCCCCCCCTCCCTCCCAATCACAAAAATGTTGAGAGATGTAAAGAATGTGCTGCCCTGAACAGCACCGTATGTACTGAGCTAGGTCCGAACAGCAGGGGCAGCATGGGGTCATACGTTATCTTGTCGACAGATAACGTCGTACAAACCTCGACGATAGTGCACACTCGCCGCCTTCAACACGTTACAATTGTAAAGCCTGCCGGCCAAATTACTGATTAGGCTATGCGTGCAGAGGTGGTCGATTTGTGTACCTAGTGGTCCAGCAACCACCACACTAGATTCTGGGCCCGTATGGTGTTGATAAAAGCAATACAGCCGTGTTAGTTATGCATGGAGCCTCCACACAAAGATACGTCCATTGTGAAGCACGATCAGGACTAGTCCGAAAATTCGACGTGCTGCGTCTACTGTTGTCGTTGGGCGCTTCATTGTCGGCGTTTCTCTACCTGCTGCCACGTCAAGGAAAGGTGCAGCAATGGTCACCCTGGAAACGGTAGTGTTCCATAGTTTCTCACAGTACCCTTGTAGATACTTGTCTGTAAAAAAGTCCATATCCCGCCTCAACATACCTGACGTGTTCGCATGATTCTACACAGCTAAGTGAAGAATACGTCTAACCTCTCGGGTGCAAGTCCTGCGTGGTATTGAGTATGGCCCTTCTGTGCCCATAGATTCAATTTTGACATGAGAGTTGTGGGATTCCGACCAATGAGACAGCACCATTGCAGCATGATAAACCACAGTCTCCTTATACGACGCGTAACACAGCCGATTCACATAAAAACAATATTCAAATGCGATTTTTGAGTGAGTAGCCCACTGTGTAATCTTTTCTAGAATACACAATGGCTATAATGTTAGTACTACGTACTTTATGCAGCTGTGCTGACATGCCAATCATTTACACATCCTCCAGACCTGAAGTACACTTCATGATAGAATGACGTTCGTTGCAAGCCACATTGATGATTTTACAGTTTTGATGGGCAGCAATGTATTTTAAAAGAAATAATACTCTAACGTGCCTGTGAGTAAGCGTCGTAAAAATTCGAGTGTCAGAAAATATATAAATATTTATAAAGAGCTGTGATACACTTAAACGTCAATTTTGCTGCTTAAAGAGCTAACCGCGTTAAGTTACAGGCAACTTCATGTTGCAGAATTAACACACGTGTAGACTAGTATCTAAACAACGAAAACAGCACACTTAAACCTTTCATGGGGAATAATACACAACATACTTACATGTTAATGCAGGTCGCAACGCCTTACATCCAAGCAATGCTGTCGAAATCTCTTCGGTTTGAGCTTCGTTTCCGCGAAATAGAATTGTCAGCCATAATGAAACAGAACTTATCCACTCTCGCATTTCTATAGCAGAGTTATTCACCTATAATAGGTGAATAACTCATACATTATGAAACGTAATATCTGATAGACAGCAAGTCCTTTGAACCTGAGCCGGCCACTGTGGCCGAGCGGTTCTAGGCGCTTCAGTCCGGAACTACGCGGCTGCTACGGTCGCTGGTTCGATTCCTGCCTCGGACATGGATGTGTGTGACGTCCTTAGATTAGTTAGGTTTAAGTAGTTCTAATTGTAGGGGACTGATGACCTCATATGTTAAGTCCCATAGTGCTTAGAGCCAATCTTTGGACCTGACTTTCTTTCGCTTTGTTTATTCAGTCGAGCAGACACATAAATTTAGTGTAGTATAGTTATGTTAGGAGGAATCCCTGGTCAATAAGGATGTCAAACAATGTTGACAGTGGTTATAATACCGAATTCGATGACAGATGTATGAAGTTATTAGAGGTGGTGGAGCTGAGTGCTTGTTCGTCAGACAGCCAGTTGGTGAAGACAGTGGGTCACGAGAGCAGGTATCAAAAGAGGGGAGGGATACTCTGGTCAAAGCTTTCACACAGCAGGAGCTGAAGCGGAGAACACAGTAGGTCTACTGGCCACAGCAATAGGTGAGCCTGGAGTAGATCCGAGCATATTGTCCCAGAGGCCAGAGGCAGGACTCCTTACAACTGCTTTCGCGAAGGACCGAGGCTCTGACTATTGCTCTCAGTGGAGGAGATGTGTATTCCGCCATTTCACTTCGGGTCCTCGCGTTGGTTCCTAGGAGCCTCCCTGTAAGATAGGCATCAGTTAGGCCTGCGAAAACATTTCGCCGAAGAGGTCGAAATGGGGTGGCACTGCAGGACACTCGACACTGGGTCTCCATGAGAGCTGTTGAGTTTTTTAGAGGCCACCTAGATACCCAGTCCATACCTTTTTCCCGTGCACACAGTATACCAGTGTGTTGACTGGGACGCCGACCGTGACAAAAGAAAACGTAACAGTGGATGCTTGTTTGATGCCTCGAGATGTGTTAGAATTGGAGGAAAGGCTTCTTCCCATCTTACGCAGGGAGGCTGTACTGTATACAGTCTGATATGCGATTGGTGCAAGAGAGTGCTACCATTTTCTGTCGGTGGTTTTTATCTTTTTGACATGTAGTCCACATAGAGTGTTCTGTGGACTTGCATGAAGTATGAGGAAGCAAGAAATTCAGTCGATTGCTACGGAGCAGAGAAGTCGATCCGGTCTTGTGCCGTGGAGGAGAAAAGTTGTTCGAGATTGGGCCGTGGGAATCTGAGGGCGGTGGTGGATCCAAACGAGAGGAGGAGACGGTGGCCCACCACTCAACCTGACGTAGAGGCGCGCTGACCATCACATTCGAGATTTTTATATGCGCATGGTCAGCATTTCACAGCAACGGCACTAGGAATCTTTCAAGCGAATTTCACTCAGTGTACTTCGTGATCACAGCAGCGGCAGTTGCGTCCGTAGTTTCTTACAGTCAACAGTTCACAATAACTGTCAGTCATAATACTTACAGTCAGATAGTGGTACTCATTTTTAAAGTTAGAATTAGAGTTAATTTGACATGTTCTGCTCAACTTTGCTAACTGTACATCGGTACACTTCATTTTATGAACACTAGCACAAATGTAAGTGGTGTGTTAGGTTGAGCTGTGTTTCATGTCATTCGTATCTATTGGAAATAAGTATTTCGTGACGTTAACCTACGTTTGTTGTTCTGGTAGACGAGATTCCTTGATCAACTTTATTAATTTTATTTATTTATGTGGCGAGTAAATAATAGTAGTCTGGGAATAAAAAAAGTATGTTATCTTCTGTTTAACTACACAGGGCGAAATATCTTCTCATTCACGTTTACTGCCCATTACCTATAAATTTTACAGTGGTGTAACTGGAGGGTGGTTCTGTATCCTCGAGATGCAGAAGTTCATCAGAAGTACCCAGGTATCTGCCCAACAAAGTGGACATTTTGTGTAATGTTAACACGTTTACTTCCAAAGTTATGATTAGTGGCGACAGTGTAACACCTGATCTACTTTGCTTTACACATGGTTGCTCAGTGCAATGCAACTCAAAAAGCGTTCAGCACTTTCATAAATTTTAAGAATGAATTTAATAATCAGGTATGTTTTCTAGCAGCCCTTAATGATAAAATAATTCAATACGACAGAGGAACTATTTTGTCTAATGGCTAATCACTGTACCTGACATACAAGTTTTTAGTTTTTTAATTAACCTTTCATATATTATTTTTACTCTTTGTAGGTGAAATGAGTCACCCAGTTTACGATGGTCATTTCATCATTGTCCTGGAAACAGTAAGGCGGTGAAGCATTACTGGAAATGTGCTGTAACGAAGTTGCGGTCCATGCTGTCACTTAGGCGGTCGCGTGAGTACCTCCGCTCCTTTGCATCTCCGCCGCCGACTGGATGGACCGAGTCCCCAGACCAATGAACAGTCTGATGTGCTCATGACAGCTTCTGCCCGTCCCTAGTTACAGGACGTCTAATGGTGAGCTCGACTACAGCGCTCCTCGGAACACGAGTTTCCGTCATGTTCAATGGCTCGCGCCCGACTCTGTTGCTTGTGGGCGGCGTATTAACAGTGCCTTTTCAAAGCGATTATATCTTGCTACATTTCAGTCACACAGTGTTTGAAGATCAGCACAAAGAATTTGACTTCCGCAGTCGACTATTTAATTGTGCACCGACAAATTATCCATTAAAGAAAAATCTGAAGATTATTTTAATACTTGATACGTACGAAGATTTTTACATGGGTATGTCACCGGCCTTCTCAGATAACCCTGCATCCTGCAGCTATAGACATAACTGCTTCAGAAGACGGGGTAAATCATCTAAGAAATTATGATATAATTCGGATGCTGGAGCGCCAAAGAAAAAAATCAAAGGAATTTATAGATCCATCAGATTTGACACAATTAAAGCAGGCATTCAAGAAAACAAAAATCAAATAAAGATCAGAATTAGATGAAATTACCTCAGAACGGATATGGTGGAACGTTCGTAGAATTCAGAATGCTTCGTCTCTGAAACACGTGTCGGCGTAGAGGTGAAATATTCTGCCACAAGAATGAAGATGCGCTAAGACTTGTGTTTATTACGTACGGTTGGTCGGTAATAACACACACTAAGTATCGAATATGTATTTATTAATCACTGAGACAAAATGAACAAGTTACGCGCCGAGAATAAGCTAGAACAAAGCAGTCCAAAGAAATAAGAGTCAAAGATAGGGCGCTCTGAACCAGAGACGCCATACACTCTTAAAAACCGTAAAAATTCGACTACGATTCGCGCTCTGAGAGCTCCTTAAAGTTAATGACAGTTGAACTTTTTTATAAAAAAAACACCGGTTACAATGACAACTCGGCTATAACGTCGTGATTTATGTGGTACTGCCATATTCCTCATAAGGAACATAGTTGCTTAATATGACAAATGTATATGAGGGTATCTCGTATACAAAGCCATTTTCAGACTCCGTTAGCAACAAGATTTTCCAAGAATCAACGTTCTGCAGAAGGAAATTTGTTGTTGTAATACGGCAACCTGGCATATTCTTCTCTTTGCCCTTTCGTCAACAATAAGCGTAGTCTAGATTCCACACCTGATTGTTACCCTAGGGCATTCATACTGCAATGGTGGTGACAATCAAAGAACTCGCCAATAGTACATGTGATGTCAGTTTGCATAACAATTTGTTACGAAGAGCTCGCATTTTACATTGATATGTCCAGCAAAAGAAGTTTTAACGGCGGAAGAAGAAGTGAAAGTGACTGGCTTGACAGAGTCAAGCAACGTCACAGCCTTACTTCTGGCAAAGTGAGCAGTGCAGACAACAGCGTGAATCCTGAAACACTCCATCAGTGGTTCGTTACCGTGTGGACTGCAATTCGTGGAGGACATGCAGACTGTGACGTCTTTAATACAGACAAGACATTTTCTTTAAGTTGACACCTGAGAAAACTCTGAAATTCAAGGGCGAAAAATGTGCTGGTGGCAAGTTATCTAAAGAACGATAACAGTTCTGGTTTGTGCTAACGCAGATGGAAATGAGAAAAACAAACTGCTCATGACAGGTAAATCAAAATATTCTGGGTGTTTTAAGCATGTAAATAGAATTAGAAATCTACCAGTGCGCTACAACGCCAAAAAAAGTCCTGGATGACCTCCGAACTCTTTTAATCTGAAATAAGGCTTTGGAATCGGAGCTTAGAAGTCAGAAAAGGAAGATATTCGTTCTTGTTGGCAACTATCCAGCACATCCTGCACTCCTTAGTCTGCAGAATATCAAGTTTGTTTTTCCTCCTGCAAACACGACAAGCTTATTGCAGTCCATTGATCAAGCAGTAATTAGGAGTCCGAAATGCCACTATCGTAAGCTCATATTACTGAAAATGATACAATGCATTGAAAAAAAGTAGGATTATTCTATTACACTGATGGATGCGATCAAGTCCATTACCAAAGTTTGGAGTAGGGTCACAGCCCAAACCATCAAGAACTGTTTCCATCATCCTAGACTCACAACTGAAGGAATAAATGCCGCCGAAACTAAAGTCACATCCGACAACACTGATGATCTGCCACTATCTGCATTTCTGCCAGAAATCAACTATGATATCCTCAATCAATGCGACTATAAAATGTGTGCAGAAATAGATGATGACTTTGTTACAACCGAAGCGCAAATTGAAGATGAAATAGTAAATGAAGTGAAGAATCAGGTCGACAGTGACTATGAAATGAGCGAGGAAGATGAAGAAGAAGAAGAAGAGAAAGAAGAAGAAATAAGTAAAGTGCCTATCCCTACTAGGAGTGATGCTTTAGAAGCCAACAGAATTGTAAACACGTTCTACGTAGCTAGGGGATTGAGCAGTGAAATTGCAAATGAAATAATGAACATAGAATGTAGTTTAGAAATTGTGCATTGGGAGAATAGACAGCAGAGTAAAATGACTGATTATTTCACTCCGAAGTAAAGAAGTTTGTTGAGTACTCGACATACTGCTGTATATACTGTAGTCATGTAATTTTAAGAGTGAATCCTGTATGTAGAATAAAACAAGGCTAAATAAATTTGTTCTTTTCCATTTGCCACCGCACTAGATTGAAAATATGAATCTCGGTTATAACGACACTTGTTTATAACATCATAATTTCCAAGGCCTTTTGAATGATATAGGAAAATTGCACCCTATGTGCACTGATCTTTAGTTTTGACGACAAGTTGGCGAGTATCAATATATGTGACATAAACTGACGTATCGTTTGAGTGTAGTGATTTAGATGCTTAAGTTTCTTACACTACTAAGATACAGTAGACCTTGGTACTTCACATAAACTTCAACTTGATACCTCTACCCATTCCTGCGAGAAGGGGGTCTAAATAGTCACACTCATAGGCAGACGGACAACAAATGGCAAAAAAAAACTTGTTTTCTGTGATATAATAGCAACTTCCGGATTTTTTTCCTTTACTTATACTGTGAAACTTCCATTTTCTCCAAATTTCATGACTGTTGGGAATCGGGAAGTACCCTGTATGTTTTGCTGAGTGACTTTGTGAGTATCAATGTGTGAGACAAATGGCCGTATCTTTTGATTGCATTGACTTAGAAGCTTGAAGTTTTTAAATCGGCAAGGGACCGTAGATACTAGTATTTGACGTAAATTTAAAATTGACGCCCTCACTCGTTCCTAGAAAACAGACGGATAGATATACGGTCAAGAAAGTAACCCTAAAAAGATTTACTTTTTTACTGATTGTGGTACAGAACCCCAAAACGGAGACAGAAGTAACAAAATTAATTCCAGGGAATCATTCTTCGTAACGCTGCTAATAAAAAAATTAGGCTTTGAAACACCTCTGATTCAATTTTATTATGATAACAAAAAGGCTTTCGTAAAAGGAGATCCTGTGCCGTCGATGTTTTCAGTCCGAAATAAATTGTATGAAAAAGACGGGAATTCAGTTTCGAAACATATCTACCATTTATCTATTGTGAAAAAGCATTTTTCTTGCATTCACAGAAAAAGGTTTTGGTCAATAATCGAGAAAAAAGGTTTCCTTAGCAACCTGATAAAAGTATGCCGAGGTTTATTTAAAAACACCAAAATAACAGATACTGCAAACAGTAGGCATCAGCGACAGAGATAATCTTGGGAGAAAGGGAAGGCTGTAGCATCTTACTGACACTGTTTAACAGCTACAAAGAAGAGCTGGTTAGGGAATGGATGAAAGAATACATCAAGATGTAAGACTTGGGACAGATAAATTTCTAAATACGCTACATTTTGCCGACGAGCAGTTAATCATACAGGACATGAAGATAAATAACAAATAGCGCTACATAGATTAAACAATACAATACTATATTATAACCTCAAGATATCACTAAGAGAAACGGAAACAACGGCATTTTTAGGAAAATATCTCATAAGAACTGAGATAATCATGATAACATAATAATACAACTGGTGTCCTATTTCCAGTACGCAGGATTTGTCACAACTTTTGAACAACAGAAAGACGTAAATAAGAAAGTTAACGACTATCAACATATATGTACACCATAAGAAGAACATAAAGGGATGAAAGGAGAAGTGGAACCCAAATGAAATTTTATAAAGTCATGGCGCTGTGCACAGTACTACACTGAAACACCAAAGAAACTGGTACAGGCATGCGTATTCAAATACACAGATATGTAAACAGGCAGAATACGGCGCTGCGGTCGGCAACGCCTATGTAATACAAGTGTGTGGCGCAGTTCTTAGATCGGTCACGGCTACTACAATGGCAGTTAATCAAGATTTCTGTGAGGTTGAACGTGGTGTTATAGTCGGCGCACGAGCGATGAGACACAGCATCCACGAGGTAGCGATGAAGTAGGGTTTTCCCCGTACGACCATTTCCCGAGTGTACCGTGAATATTAGGAATCCGGTAAACATCAAATCTCCGACATCGCTTCGGCTGGAAAAATATCCTGCAAGAACGGGACTGCTGTAGATTTCAATGCTGGACTATCAACAAGTGTCAGCGCGCGAACCATTCAACGAAACATTATCGATAAGAGCTTTCGGAGCCGAAGCCCACTCGTATATCCTTGATGACTGCGCGACACAACACTTTACGCCTCGCCTGGGCCCGTCAGAACCGACATTGGACTGTTGGCGATTGGAAACATGTTGCCTGGTCGGACGAGTCTCGTTTCAAATTGTATCGAGCAGATGGACGTGTACGGGAATGGAGAAAACTTCATGAATCCATGGACCCTACATATCAGCAGGGGAATGTTGAAATTGGTCGAGGGTCTATAATAGTGAGGGCCGTATGCAGTTGGACTGATATGGGACCCTGATACGTCTAGATACGACTCTGACAGGTGACACGTACGTAAGCATCCTGTCTGATCACCCGTATCCATTCATGTTCATTGTGCATTCCGACGAACTTTGGCAATTCCAGCAGGATAATGCGACACCCCACACGTCCCGAATTGCTAGAGAGTGGCTCCAGGAACATTATTCTGAGTTTAAACACTTCCGCTGGCCACCAAACTCCCCAGACATGAACATTATTGAGCATATGTGGGTTGTCTCGCAACGTGCTGTTCAGAAGAGATCTCCACCCCCTCGTACTCTTTGGGATTTGTGGAGAGCCCTGCAGGATACAAGGTGTCACTTCCCTCCAGCACTACTTCAGATACTAGTCGAGTCCATGTCACGTCGTGTTGCGGCACTTCTGCGTGCTCGCGGGGGCCCTACACGATATGAAGAAGATGTACTAGTTTCTTTGGCTATTCAGTGTATTTGGAGCAGAAAGTTGGACATTATAATGAAAGGACAAATGAAGTTCTTTAGATTTGTGAAAGGCTGGACTATAAAAGACAAAGCAACAAATGAAGAAGTAAGAAAAGGACTGTAGAAACAGCCTTTAACTGAAAAAGTAATACAAAAGATCGAGATTTGAAAGAACATGTATTGTGTATATCATCTGTGAGAATCGTTCGACTAACGACAGAACACAATCCTCTTTGAAGAAGAAGTGTGGGAAGGCTGAGGAAAAGGTAGTGAGGCCGGACTAGGCTATTAGGCGTAACAGTGGATTGTCAGAAGAAGAAAGAAAGAAAAATAGAAAGTATGAGAAATATTATACGAAGGTCATGTTGAGAGATTTAGAAAACTCCCCCATCTACAAGTCTAACATTTTAAAAAATGTATTTGTCGGTGTTGTGTTACAACGTCCTTTTTCACTTTTTTGGTAAAAGTTATTGTGATTTCGATGCTAAAGGAGTTCCACAGCGTTTGGTGTTGAGACGGAAAACAACTCTTTCTCTCATATCTGAAAGATTCATTCGCGTAAAGTAGGAGCAGTTTAGTGGGGAGCCGCCGTCGTAAACAATATTAAAAAGAATAAATTTACAGTGACAGAGCTAAAATGAAGAAATTTTAGATATTTAAAGATGGTGCCAGAATTTTTTTTATAAGAGAGGTGAACCATTCACAGAATCTAGAAGAAAACAACTACAACGTCAATTAAAGACAGCCTACCAGTTGTTCAGAAATCACACACAACTCAATCGTTTCACATGTGGACACCACATTTAATTTGATTGGCCCACATCTAAATCACACTTTTCGGATTAAATTTGCTAATAACAAAATATATGACTCTTTGTCGATGACCAACAGGAGCATTACAATCAAACTTCGCAAAATAAAAGACATCAAGATGGTTATGACGTACATCCCATACAAGTATGTACTTTCAGTTCCTGTAAAACAGGACTAGTGTCGCGAACTCAAGCATTATTTGATGCCATGTGCCTCATCCAGTAATTCGATAAGACAAGGTGTTTCAAAGCCTTTGCATAGAACGTCGCCGGATGACAGGTCACTTGCTGGGGAAAAACTTTTTTTCGGAACAAAAAGTTTCTTGATGTTTCAGAAAAGTAAAGACACCAGCGAAGCAGTTCTCAAGTTAAGTGTGATAATAGAAGCAAGAATGCAAAAAGGTGAACACAGTTTAGTGGGATTTGATACCCTACCCAGAAAAAGAGTTTGAAAATGGTGTAAGTTGTTTGATGTCGTGAGGAAGGTACTTATATTGGTAATACAGGATGTCCATAAATTATCTTCACGACTAAAGACTTTAATAACTGGAAGACTATACTAGATATCGACAACTGGTTTTGAACATGGGATAAAGTAACTCACAAAGTTTTTAACCTTTCAAGTGACACCATTCTGAATCAAAACTGAACTTGAAAACATGATAAAGTGTAGACGACACTGGAGAAAACTCAGTGATTGGCGTGGTTCATACAGACTACGTCCGATACCCAAGTGCAACGAAACTTTTGAACACGGTATGGAGGGCTGCCACTGTCCCGATCAACTATTCTGGATTGCATACGATAGACAGACAGTTGGAAACGAGACGATCAACAGTGCACTATATGTCGCATAAAAGGTTGCAGCTATATCCGTACAAGGTGCATCTGCTTCAGGCATTAAAACCTACAGAGAAACCTCAGCGCGAACTGATTGCAGTGGATATCCTAGGCAAAACTGACGCAAACAATGACTTTTCGAACAAGATTTTTTTCTTCGATGAGAGAACGTTTCATGTATTCGACAAAGTGAATTGTCATAACGTTCGTACATGGGGTTTACAGCATCCTAACATTACTCGTGAAATGGAAAGAGACTGCCCCAAGTTCAATATTTGGTGCGTGCTGATGCACAGTTGCATCGAGTCTGACGTTAAAGATGGTGTTATGGTGTTTAGCTGGACATGTTACAACAGTTTACTATGCCACAACAGGAACACCAGAACCTGATGGCGTATTTCAGCAAGATAGTGCACCATCCTACTGTTCCCTAAATTTCCGTCTATTTCTAGATTGGCAGGACTTGAAGGCATGCATTCTCAGTGCATTGTGGGGATCTTGCATCTTGGAGGGAAATAGAATTTCTGCTATACGTTATCCAAGTTCAAACTGATGTGTATGGCCTCGTGATGACTGGGTGTTGTGTGATGTCCTTAGGTTAGTTAGGTTTAAGTAGTTCTAAGTTCTAGGGGACTGATGACCATAGATGTTAAGTCCCATAGTGCTCAGAGCCATTTGAACCATTTTTTGATGTGTATGAGTGAGGAAATAAAACTTTCAAGTTATCTGATCGCCTGTCGAAAACCACTTATTAATATCTAGTACAGTTTTAAAGCTATTAATGTCTTAAGTTGTAACGATAATTTATGAAGATCCTGTATACACTGTCCAGCTACACTAATGTGACCACCTGATAAAAGCCTGAAGAACTACCTTTTGCAACGTAGGCCGCTGCGAGACGGCAGGTAGAGAGTCAGTACGGTTCTGGAAGGAACTGACAGGGGTGTGGAGCCGTTACGATTCCAGTGCAGGGGCCAGGTTTCCCGGTTTAGGATCCACGGCGCGAACAACCCGCTCGAGGTGTTCGCACAGATTCTCGATTGGCTTTAAATCCGGGGAGTTTGGTTGCCAGGGAAGTACGGTTAACTGATCCTGGTGCTCTTCGAACCATGCACGTACCATTTTGTGACACGTTGCGTTGTTCTACTGGTAGATGGCACCGTGTCGAGGAAAACAAACTGCATGTGTGGGTGGACACGGTCCTCAATGACAGATACGTACTTGTACCTTCCAGAATGATGAAATTACACAGTGAAGGCTGCGAATATACTCCCCAGACCGTCAAACTCCCTCCTCCGGCATGGACCCTTTCGATGATTGTGGCAGGGTGTTTTGCCTTCAGACGTTTCTCGCTGTACACGCCAACGGCCATCTGCTCGATGGAGCAGAAAACGTGACTCACCTGAAAAGGTCACCTGTCGCCACTCAGTAGACGTCAAGTTGCGGCAGTGACGCCTAAACTCCAGTCTTCGTAGCTGATGAGTAACTCCTGTACCTTACTAATCTCCTGTCCTACAAAATGAATAACCGCAAATTCGCCATTTTTGTCTCCTTATGAGAAAGCTTATGACCCTGTATGGAAATCTGTGTTCCTCTTTAAGTTCCAAATCTATGATCCTCCCACAAATTATGACGGCCTCATTGCCACCTTTCTCTCCAAACACCCGTTTTATGTTGAAACGTCCCCTTAAAAAAATTATAAATGACTGTGCTTAAACTGACACACAATATGTTTTAGCGCAACGCAATCTGACTTTCAAAAATTCCTACAAAAGAATGGCTCTGACTAACAATAACCGATACCTTTCATCAATCACTTACCTCACAAAAATCCTCCTTACTCAAACTACTGCAATACAGCGTGCGCCAATACTGCCAGTTGAATAAAAGATTCTAACTACTGAAGGCACTAACTACTGATAGGCATAGTTAGCAAATGAAAGATTTTAATAGAGAACAAACAATTTCTTTACCTTAATAGTGTTCAAAAGTCATAAAATATATGTTGTTGTTGTTGTGGTCTTCAGTCCTGAGACTGGTTTGATGCAGCTCTCCATGCTACTCTATCCTGTGCAAGCTTCTTCATCTCCCAGTACCTACTGCAACCTACATCCTTCTGAATCTGCTTAGTGTATTCATCTCTTGGTCTCCCTCTACGATTTTTACCCTCCACGCTGCTCTCCAATGCTAAATTTGTGACCCCTTGATGCCTCAAAACGTGTCCTACCAACCGATCCCTTCTTCTAGTCAAGTTGTGCCACAAACTTCTGTTCTCCCCAATCCTATTCAATGCCTCCTCATTAGTTACGTGATGTACCCATCTAATCTTCAGCATTCTTCTGTAGCACCACATTTCGAAAGCTTCTATTCTCTTCTTGTCCAAATTAGTTATCGTCCATGTTTCACTTCCATACATGGCTACACTCCATAAAAATACTATCAGAAACGACTTCCTGACACTTATCTCTATACTCGATGTTAACAAATTTCTCTTCTTTAGAAACGCTTTCCTTGCCATTGCCAGTCTACATTTTATATCCTCTCTACTTCGACCATCATCAGTTATTTTGCTCCCTAAATAGCAAAACTCCTTTACTACTTTAAGTGTCTCATTTCCTAATTTAATTCCCTCAGCATCACCCGATTTAATTTGACTACATTCCATTATCCTCGTTTTGCTTTTGTTGATGTTCATCTTATATCCTCCTTTCAAGACACTGTCCATTCCGTTCAACTGCTCTTCCAAGTCCTTTGCAGTCTCTGACAGAATTACAATGTCATCGGCGAACCTCAAAGTTTTTACTTCTTTTCCATGAATTTTAATACCTACTCCGAATTTTTCTTTTGTTTCCTTTACTGCTTGCTCAATATACAGATTGAATAACATCGGGGAGAGGCTACAACCCTGTCTCACTCCTTTACCAACCACTCCTTCCCTTTCATGCCCCTCGACTCTTATAACTGCCATCTGCTTTCTGTACAAATTGTAAATAGCCTTTCGCTCCCTGTATTTTACCCCTGCCACCTTCAGAATTTGAAAGAGAGTATTCCAGTTAACATTGTCAAAAGCTTTCTCTAAGTCTACAAATGCTAGAAACGTAGGTTTGTCTTTTCTTAATCTTTCTTCTAAGATAAGTCGTAAGGTTAGTATTACCTCACGTGTTCCAACATTTCTACGGAATCCAAACTGATCTTCCCCGAGGTCCGCTTCTACCATTTTTCCCATTCGTCTGTAAAGAATTCGCGTTAGTATTTTGCAGCTGTGACTTATTAAACTGATAGTTCGGTAATTTTCACATCTGTCAACACCTGCCTTCTTTGGGATTGGAATTATTATATTCTTCTTGAAGTCTGAGGGTATTTCGCCTGTCTCATACATCTTGCTCACCAGATGGTAGAGTTTTGTCATGACTGGCTCTCCCAAGGCCATCAGTAGTTCTAATGGAATGTTGTCTATTCCCGGGGCCTTGTTTCGACTCAGGTCTTTCGGTGCTCTGTCAAATTCTTCACGTAGTATCTTATCTCCCATTCCGTCTTCATCTACATCCTCTTCCATTTCCATAATATTGTCCTCAAGTACATCGCCCTTGTATAAACCCTCTATATACTCCTTCCACCTTTCTGCCTTCCCTTCTTTGCTTAGAACTGGGTTGCCATCTGAGCTCTTGAGATTCATACAAGTGGTTCTCTTCTCTCAAAAGGTCTCTTTAATTTTCCTGTAGGCAGTATCTCTCTTACCCCTAGTGAGACAAGCCTCTACATCCTTACATTTGTCCTCTAGCCATCCCAGCTTAGCCATTTTGCACTTCCTGTCGATCTCATTTTTGAGACGTTTGTATACCTTTTTGCCTGCTTCATTTACTGCATTTTTATATTTTCTCCTTTCATCAATTAAATTCAATATTTCTTCTGTTACCCAAGGATTTCTATTAGCCCTCGTCTTTTTACCTACGTGATCGTCTGCTGCCTTCACTACTTCATCCCTCAGAGCTACCCATTCTTCTTCTACTGTATTTCTTTCCCCCATTCCTGTCAATTGTTCCCTTATGCTCTCCCTCAATTTCTCTACAACCTCTGGTGCTTTCATTTTATCCAGGTCCCATCTCCTTAAATTCCCACCTTTTTGCAGTTTCTTCAGTTTCAATCTGCAGTTCATAACCAATAGATTGTGGTCAGAATCCACATCTGCCCCTGGAAATGTCTTACAATTTAAAACCTGGTTCCTAAATCTCTGTCTTACCATTATACACTCCTGGAAATGGAAAAAAGAACACATTGACACCGGTGTGTCAGACCCACCATACTTGCTCCGGACACTGCGAGAGGGCAGTACAAGCAATGATCACACGCACGGCACAGCGGACACACCAAGAACCACGGTGATGGCCGTCGAATGGCGCTAGCTGCGCAGCATTTGTGCACCGCCGCCGTCAGTGTCAGCCAGTTTGCCGTGGCATACGGAGCTCCATCGCAGTCTTTAACACTGGTAGCATGCCGCGACAGCGTGGACGTGAACCGTATGTGCAGTTGACGGACTTTGAGCGAGGGCGTATAGTGGGCATGCGGGAGGCCGGGTGGACGTACCGCCGAATTGCTCAACACGTGGGGCGTGAGGTCTCCACAGTACATCGATGTTGTCGCCAGTGGTCGGCGGAAGGTGCACGTGCCCGTCGACCTGGGACCGGACCGCAGCGACGCACGGATGCACGCCAAGACCGTAGGATCCTACGCAGTGCCGTAGGGGACCGCACCGCCACTTCCCAGCAAATTAGGGACACTGTTGCTCCTGGGGTATCGGCGAGGACCATTTGCAACCGTCTCCATGAAGCTGGGCTACGGTCCCGCACATCGTTAGGCCGTCTTCCGCTCACGCCCCAACATCGTGCAGCCCGCCTCCAGTGGTGTCGCGACAGGCGTGAATGGAGGGACGAATGGAGACGTGTCGTCTTCAGCGATGAGAGTCGCTTCTGCCTTGGTGCCAATGATGGTCGTATGCGTGTTTGGCGCCGTGCAGGTGAGCGCCACAATCAGGACTGCATACGACCGAGGCACACAGGGCCAACACCCGGCATCATGGTGTAAGGAGCGATCTCCTACACTGGCTGTACACCACTGGTGATCGTCGAGGGGACACTGAATAGTGCACGGTACTTCCAAACCGTCATCGAACCCATCGTTCTACCATTCCTAGACCGGCAAGGGAACTTGCTGTTCCAACAGGACAATGCACGTCCGCATGTATCCCGTGCCACCCAACGTGCTCTAGAAGGTGTAAGTCAACTACCCTGGCCAGCAAGATCTCCGGATCTGTCCCCCATTGAGCATGTTTGGGACTGGATGAAGCGTCGTCTCACGCGGTCTGCACGTCCGGCACGAACGCTGGTCCACCTGAGGCGCCAGGTGGAAATGGCATGGCAAGCCGTTCCACAGGACTACATCCAGCATCTCTACGATCGTCTCCATGGGAGGATAGCAGCCTGCATTGCTGCGAAAGGTGGATATACACTGTACTAGTGCCGACATTGTGCATGCTCTGTTGCCTGTGTCTATGTGCCTGTGGTTCTGTCAGTGTGATCATGTGATGTATCTGACCCCAGGAATGTGTCAATAAAGTTTCCCCTTCCTGGGACAATGAATTCACGGTGTTCTTATTTCAATTTCCAGGAGTGTATAATCTATCTGATACCTTTAAGTATCTCCAGGGTTCTTCCATGTATACAACCTTCTTTTATGATTCTTGAACCAAGTGTTAGCTATGATTAAGTTATGCTCTGTGCAAAATTCTACAAGGCGGCTTCCTCTTTCATTTCTTCCCCCCAATCCATATTCACCTACTATGTTTCCTTCTCTCCCTTTTCCTACTGACGAATTCCAGTCACCCATGACTATTAAATTTTCGTCTCCCTTCACTACTTGAATAATTTCTTTTATCTCGTCATACATTTCATCAATTTCTTCATCATCTGCAGAGCTAGTTGGCATATAAACTTGTACTACTGTAGTAGGCATGGGCTTTGTGTCTATCTTGGCCACAATAATGCGTTCACTATGCTGTTTGTAGTAGCTTACCCGCACTCCTATTTTTTTATTCATTATTAAACCTACTCCTGCATTACCCCTATTTGATTTTGTATTTATAACCCTGTAATCACCTGACCAAAAGTCTTGTTCCTCCTGCCACCGAACTTCACTAATTCCCACTATAACTTTAACCTATCCATTTCCCTTTTTAAATTTTCTAACCTACCTGCCCGATTAAGGGATCTGACATTGCACGCTCCGATCCGTAGAACGCCAGTTTGCTTTCTCCTGATAACGATTGGAATGTATCCACTAAATATTTGAGGACGTACGTTGCAAGTGCTACTCTGAGATGAAGAGTTTGGCAAAGGAGAGACATTCGTGCCGGGCCGTATCAAGCCAGTCAGAAGACTGATCACTGAAATAAAAAAAAAAAAACAGAAAATAAAGATCGCCATGGCAGATGTGAGAAACAAAATGTTAATGCCGTTTTAGTTAACTTCAGGAAATGTCCCATAAGCAGCCTCGCTTATAAGTTGAAATAATGCCCACATATAAGATTAATAGAGGTCATACAGAAAATCCAAAGAAAAGATGATTGTTTCTACACAGAGTCACTTACTAAGCGCAAAAACTTCGCAGAGCTGTAGAAGACCAAGAGAGAAGTGCTTCTGTCTAACTTGTAAACCGAGGAAACAATGACGAAATTAAATGATATTTTCGGAAGTGATATTAAAATCCAGTATGAAACGATCAGTGATAATATTCGGTAATGACATTGGCATCATTCGTGTCGCGAATCTCTTTCCAAGAGCAAACTCTCAAGACACTGGACAAAAGCCTAGGTGACTTCTGTAGTAAATGAAGGACCCCGCAAAATTACAGACCAGTATCCTTAACGTCTGTCTGCTGCAGAATTCTTGAACGTATTTCACTTCGAATATAATAAACTTTCCTCTGATGGGGAAGCTTCTGTGCAGAAAGCAGTGCGGATTTGGAAAGCATCGCTCGTGCGAAACTGAGCTCGTCCTTTCCTCACATGTTATACTGCGAACTATGGATGAAGGTTACAGACAGATTCCATAATCCTAGATTTCCAGAAAGCGTTTGATGCGGTGCCCCACTGGAGACAGTTAAGGAAGTCCGAGCATACGGAATAGGTTTACAGATACGTGAGTGGCTCATAGACTTCTAATGTAATAGAACCCACTACGTTGTCCTCGACGGCGAGTATTGATCAGAGGCGAGGGTATCGTCGGGAATAGAAGTGTGATAGGGCCGCTCTCATTCATACATACATAAATGATCTGGCGGACAGAATCGCCAGTAATCTGCACCTGTTCACTGTGACGCTCTGGTGTGTCGCTGAGTGGCTGTAGTAAGATACAATACTGGACATTAAAATTGCTACAGCAAGAAGAAATGCAGATGATGAACAGATATTCATTGGACAAATATATTATACCAGAACTGACATGTGATTACATTTTCACGCAATTTGGTTGCATAGATCCTGAGAAATCAGTACCCAGAACAACCACCTTTGGCCGTAATAATGGCCTTCATACGCCTGGGCATTGAGTCAAAGAGAGCTTGGATGGCTTGTACAGGTACAGCCGCCCATGCAGCTTCAACACGATACCACAGTTCATCAAGAGTAGTGACTGGCGTATTGTGACTAGCCAGTTGTTCGGCCACCATTGACCAGACGTTTTCAATTGGTGAGAGATCTGGAGAATGTGCTGGCCACGGCAACAGTCGATCATTTTCTGTATCCAGAAAGGCCCGTACAGGACCTGCAACATGCAGTGTGCGTTATCCTGTTGAAATGTAGGGTTTCACAGGGATCGAATGAAGGGTAGAGCCACGGGTCGTAACATATCTGAAATGTAACGTCCATTGTTCAAAGTGCCGTCAATGCGAACAAGAGGTGACCGAGACGTGTAAGCAATGGCATCCCATACCACCACGCCGGGTGATACGCTTCCAACGTGGGTTCACCGCGATGTCGCCAAACACGGATGCGACCATCATGATGCTGTAAAAAGAACCTGGATTCATCCGAAAAAATGACGTTTTGCCATTCGTGCACCCAGGTTCGTCGTTGAGTACACCATCGCAGCCGCTCCTGTCTGTGATGCAGCGTCAAGGGTAACCGCAGGCATGGTCTCT
The DNA here is from genome assembly GCF_021461395.2 of Schistocerca americana. Classification (NCBI taxonomy): domain Eukaryota; kingdom Metazoa; phylum Arthropoda; class Insecta; order Orthoptera; family Acrididae; genus Schistocerca; species Schistocerca americana. The sequence goes on along the minus strand of NC_060119.1, from coordinate 359,332,840 downwards.
GGGCTGATAGTCCATGCTGCTGCAAACGTCGTCGAACTGTTCGTGCTGACGTTTGTTGTCTTGGAAACGTCCCCATATGTTGACTCAGAGATTAAGACGAGGCTGCACGACCTGTTACAGCCATGCGGATAAGATGCCTGTCATCTCGACTGCTAACTGCTAGTGACACGAGGCCGTTGGGATCCAGCACGGCGTTCCGTATTACCCTCCTGAACCCAGTGATTCCATATTCTGCTAACAGTCATTGGATCTCGACCAACGCGAGCGCCAATGTCGCGATAAGATAAACCGCAATCGCGATAGGCTACAATCCGATCTTTATCAAAGTCGGAAACGTGATGGTACCCATTTCTCCTCCTTACGCGAGGCATCACAACTTCTCACCAGGCATCGCCGGTCAAGTGCTGTTTGTGTATGAGAAATCAGTTGGAAACTTTCCTCATGTCAGCACGTTGTAGGCGTCACCACCGGCGCCAACCTTGTGTGAATGGTCTGAAAAGCTAATCATTTGCATATCACAGCATCTTCTTCCTGTCGGTTAAATTTCACGTCTGTAGCACGTCATCTTCGTGGTGTAGCAATTTTAATGGCCAGTAGTGTACAAGATGATTTAAACAAAACCTATGGTTTGTGTTACGAACGGCAGGTTTCTCTAAATGTAGAAAAATGTAAATTAATGCAGTGCTCAGGAAAAACAATTCCTTAATGTTCGAATACATCATCAGTAGAGAGCTGTTTGACATAGTCTCGTCTATCAAATTTCTAGGTGTAACATTGTAAAGTGATATGAAATTTAACGAGCACGTAAGCATCGAATAGGAATGTGGAAAGGTCGACTTCGATTTATTGGGAGAATTTTAGGAAAGTGCGGTCCGTCTGTAAAGGAGACCGCGTGTAGGACTCTAGTAGAGCCAATGCTTGAGTGCCGCTCGAGCGTTTAGGATCCTCACCAGCGCAGGTTAAAGAACGGCATCGAAGCACTTCATAGCCGAGCTGCTATATTTGTTACCGGTAGTTCAGTCAATACCTGAGTATTACGGAGATATTTCGTGAATTCAAATGGGAGTTCCTGGAGAGAAGGCGACGAGCTTACCGCGAAACACAACTGATAAAATTCAGAGAACCAGCATTTGCCACTGACTACAGAACAATTCTACTGCTGCTAAAGTACACCAAACGCCCATAGAGATAAGAGAATTTTAGGCCCTTATGGTGACATAAAGACAGTCGTTTTCTGCTAGGTCCTTTTACGAGCGGAACAAGAATGACTATTTGTTGTACAAGGTACCCTGCGTCGTGCATTATCGGTGGCTTTCGGAGTATGTAAGTAGATGTAACTTTTTTTCATGAGTTCTTTGGTGTTTAGCCACCCGTGGACCCCAGAAGACTCTCAAAGCAGATCCCGGCAGACGGTTCGAAACGTTGCGCACTGAAGAAATTTGAGGATAACAACTCAGAAGGTTTTGCAGTTTTACCGTTGATAACAACGGCCAAGAAGGCCTACAGGTACATATATAATATGAACAGTAACCAGATTTTGATCTCCAACGAAAATTTTCAGGTGGTCAACACAGATGCAGACGCACTCCCTACGCCGTATTGTACGGAAAACAATTTGTCGCAAGCTCATCTTAGAACATCAAAAGGAGAATACAGAGACGAAATAGTACAGTTGGGGAGGAGTCTATCCGATTGATCGTCATACACTACTCTGACCGCTCGGAACTGCTTGTTCTCATACAAGCTATTCTCACTGTGGGGAACTAGAGTAAGTCTTCCGGTGTCAAATTGCAACACTACATCGCACGGTCACGTACTTTCAAGTATATTCAAGCTTGAACCAGAGGACGGCAGTTACGGAATTTTTCCTGGCTTGCTCGTCTTCAAGAACTGAGAACGGAAACTGAAAAAATGATTTTTTTCTCTCAACACATTAACATATAGCAGACTTCTTGAAAGTTCACTTGTGAAATGGATGTATAACAGGCATGAAGGTGAACGTGGTTGATGATTTCCCATGTCATTCACTTCGGATTCATTGACAGCGTAGCGCTATCATAGCATTCTGTGTAGACCCTTTTTCATACTGCTGGCGTCATGTTGCAAGATCACGGATCTTGCCCTCAGGTATACATTTACTCGCTTTTCCAGAACAGGGCACAACCAGTTGCCCATCTAATTATCATCCTGCTTGATGAGATGACATCCATTACTTCACACAATTAACAATTAGCCCATCACTCTTATTCAGGGCATAAACTTTGAATCTGAGTGCAAAGAATCTAGTGACATTTATGCCATCAAAGGGTCCAGTGCCTGTCTAGTTTTTGATGTTTTGTTTTATTTATTCCGCTTGTGTCAGGAGTATATATATATATATATATATATATATATATATATACTGACTTTTTGATCACCCGTTTTATATATATGTATACCGGGTGATCAAAAAGTCAGTATAAATTTGAAAACTTAATACACCACGGAATAATGTAGATAGAGAGGTAAAAATCGACACACATGCCTGGAATGACACAGCCGGCCGGAGTGGCCGTGCGGTTCTGGGCGCTACAGTCTGGAACCGAGCGACCGCTACGGTCGCAGGTTCGAATCCTGCCTCGGGCATGGATGTGTGTGATGTCCTTAGGTTAGTTAGGTTTAATTAGTTCTAAGTTCTAGGCGACTGATGACCTCAGAAGTTAAGTCGCACAGTGCTCAGAGCCATTTTGAACCTGGAATGACATGGGGTTTTATTAGAACCAAAAAAAAAAAAAAACAAAGTTCACAAAATGTCCAACAGATGGCGCTGGACAGAAAAACGTCAGTGACTGCGCATGACAATCGTGTATAAAAGGAGCTGTAATGAGAGAGAGACTCAGATGCGCCAGCAGTCGCAGCATGTTGACGTTACCTGTAAAGGCGCTTTTAGTGAAGCTGTATTATCAGAATAGGGAATGTGCTAGTTCAGCGTTACGATCCTATCGCCATAGAAAGGGGATTCGAACGGGTAAAGGTCCGTTGACAAATGCAGCTGTGGCGAGAATGATTTCGAAGTTCGAAGCCACGGGTTGTTTAGACGATAGACCCCGTAGTGGCCGACAGAGCACAAGGCGTAATGCTTTTGAGACAGTTCAGGAAGAAATGGGGACTGTAGTGGGTTCGTCTATGCACGGGGAAGTCAGCAACCGTGCAGTCGCACGTCGCACCGGCATTCCATACGCTACTGTTTGGTTGGCACTTAGGCGTACCCTCCGATGCTATCCGTACAAAATCCATCTGCATCATGAACTGTTACCTGGCTATTTAGTGAAGCGGAGGGCATTTGCGGTGTGGGCGTTTCAAAAGATGGCGGAAGATGACGATTGGTTGAGTAACGTGCCGTGGACCGACGAAGCTCATTTCACACTCCGAGGGTCTGTCAACGCCCACAACTGCAGAATTTGGGCTACCGAAAATCCTAGAACTGTCGTGAAAACTTCATTGCACGACGAGAAAGTCACGGTATGGGTTGGATTTACCACATCTACCATTATCGGGCCTTTTTTCTTCGAGGCAGTGCGTGATTCTGGTTTTGTAACTGCTACCGTGACGGGTGAGAGGTACGCCGATATGTTACAGAATCGCATCATCCCCAGCCTGGGTGATAAACACCTGCTGGAATGTACAATGTTTATGCAGGATGGCGCTCCACCCCATATTGCTAGACGCGTGGAAGATCTCTTGGCGCGCGTCGTTTGGTGATGATCGTGTGCTCAGCCGCCACTTTCGTCATGCTTGGCCTCCCAGGTACTCAGACCTCAGTCCGTGCGATTATTGGCTTTGGGGTTACCTGAAGTCGCAAGTGTATCGTGATCGACCGACATCTCTCTAGGGATGCTGAAAGACAACATCCGACGCCAATGCCTCACCATAACTCCAGACATGCTTTACAGTGCTGTTCACAACATTATTCCTCGACTACAGCTATTGGTGAGGAATGATGGTGGACATATTGAGCATTTCCTGTAAAGAACATCATCTTTGCTTTGTCTTACTTTGTTACGCTAATTATTGCTATTCTGACCAGATGAAGCGCCATCTGTCGGACATTTTTTGAACTTTTGTATTTTTTTGGTTCTAATAAAACCCTATGTCATTCCAAGCATGTGTGTCTATTTGTACCTCTCTATCAACATTATTTCGTGATTTATTCAGTTTTCAAGTTTATACTGACTTTTTGATCATCTGGTATATATATATATATATATATATATATATATATATATATATATATATATATATATATATATATACAGGGTTGTTACAAATGATTGAAGCGATTTCACAGCTCTGCAATAACTTTATTATTTGAGATATTTTCACAATGCTTTGCACACACATACAAAAACTCAAAAAGTTTTTTTAGGCATTCATAAATGTTCGATATGTGCCCCTTTAGTGATTTAGCAGACATCAAGCCGATAATCAAGTTCCTCCCACACTCGGCGCAGCATGTCCCCATCAATGAATTCGAAAGCATCGTTGATGCGAGCTCGCAGTTCTGGCACGCTTCTTGGTAGAGGAGGTTTAAACACTGAATCGTTCACATAACTCCACAGAAAGAAATCGCATGGGGTTAAGTCGGGAGAGCGTGGAGGCCATGACATGAATTGCTGATCATGATCTCCACCACGACCGATCCATCGGTTTTCCCCTTACAGAGGCATCCAGAAGCTTTAAACTGCGCATACCATCGCCGAATGGAGATAGCAGTTGGTGGATCTTTGTTGAACTTCATCCTGAAGTGTCGTTGCACTGTTATGACTGACTGATGTGAGTGCATTTCAAGCACGACATACGCTTTCTCGGCTCCTGTCGCCATTTTGTCTCACTGCGCTCTCGAGCGCTCTGGCGGCAGAAACCTGAAGTGCGGCTTCAGCCGAACAAAACTTTATGAGTTTTTCTACGTATCTGTAGTGTGTCGTGACCATATGTCAATGAATGGAGCTACAATGAATTTATGAAATCGCTTCAATCATTTGTAATAACCCTGTATATATAATTGTATAACACTTGAATAGAATATAGATTATGCGAGCGCAAGCATAGATACTAGAAGATGACACAATTACCGTTAGCTTTGTCTTCACATAAGACTGGCTTTAGCTTTGACGTATGTCTTCATATTATTTAAGACATATATCAGAGCTAAAACCAATCTGAAATATGTATTATAGGATGCTGACCCCGTAAAAACGAATAAAAGCTCATGTAAATGAATTCACTGCGGAAAACATATAAAACGGCGTTATTTTGTCCCTAACTGTTTCAGAACACGCTTGTATAGAACTTCAACAATAGGGAAAATTCTGAAACTAGCAGCTGTTTCATCCAGTGAACGATTTACTAGCTTCATTGAAGTCCAAACCCATCTGCAGACGAGTACACTAATATCTTCTGGCATTTTTTGTTACCATGAAAAGCAATTGATTTTTCTTAACGAGAAACATTCAGTGCAGTAGTTTGTCTCTTGAGAGTAAAAACGTTACACTGCATTTGTTTTTTGCTACTGCTGTCTAGTCAGTCAAAACTTCTCGTCGGCTCTAATTGATGATACATCTCGGGAATGACTTAAGTCATTTTCAACATCCATATTATCCGGAAGTCTGGGGCACAGATTGCGTTCACAGCTCAAGTCAGTTCTATGTGTTGTATATCTTGTACATCTTCTACATCTTGTGGAAGGATGTAGTGACTTTAAAAATACAGTAAATCGGTTAAATAAAAAGTGCGAATGGCATAAGAAAAATTTTGCAAAAGCAGAAATGGAAATATCGAAAAAAATAGTTGAATTTATTTCAATAATTCACTGTACGTTTGCATGTTTTGTTTTCATATTAACCTTAAGTTGTATGGAAATAATCTTTAGGACGCAGCTACAGCCGCCATTTGGGCCTCGAAATTCTGCATATCATTCAGTTGTAAAGTGACGTCGGACGTGGCCATCATGTTCCCTCAATGAAGGCAGTGAAAGCCCTTAGTTGACATGACTTTAGTAGCAGCCATAATGAACTCGCTATCGACAGTCATTGTGGCACACAGTCAGGAATAAGATTCCATCCTTTTCTTTCAATAAATAACACTGTTTCTTCATGTGGGTACCATAACTCTTCGACGAACAGACTGTATATGTTATAATTTAAGAATATTAGCCACTTTTTTATCACGGGAGAATATGGACAATTTGAATAAGAAATATATGCCGGCGCCCGAGGTCGAATTTAACGTTGAAACTAGGTGCATATAAATAATCAACGATGTGGCGTCTTGAGCTGGTCCGAGATTGATAGAGGAAACAACAAAAACAAACATGGAAGACAAAGAAAGTACGAAAGAGAGAATGTAGTTGATGACGACATCGATGTTATTAGAGGAAAAATGAGAAGTAGTTCTAGAGTTTCAGCATAGCTAAGGAATGATGTATCTTGTTGAAAATAGCCTGTACACACTGGAGAACTCTTCCAGCTTGAGCATCGCCACGTTAGTACAGAAGCGAGGAGCTCGGTGCCACAGTATTACAAGTGTCAACAACTGCGCGACGTCCACGTCAGTGCCCACACACACAGTCTCCAGCACATGTAGAAAGCGTCTCTGAAAGATGTGAACGTGTGCTAAAAGTGGCGCGGTCACTTGGCGAGGTACAGAAGACGCTGCTATACTGAGGAAGCAGAGATGAAAATCAGAGATCTCAAACGACAACGATGATATAGTCAACGAGAAGAAATAATTTTGCTGGGTGAACTAAATGAACAACCGAATAACAACGGATGTTAACAAATTTTGTTTTATTTAAAGCCGCACATACTTACACACATATTGTAAACGCTAATATCTTGTCGCTGCCACGACTCTCTTCTGTCGAACTTCCAGCACGCTTGAATAATCGCCGGTCAGCAACTCCTGTTAATCAGCACTTTTTTTATTCACTCGATGATTCGTTTCGGACCTGGGCCCATTTTCAGATCACAGTAACAGGTAGTCAAATTGGTATTTCCGAAAACGCAAAAACGTTGCAAAAGTGTGCAAACGAACAGTTACAGCTCATTAACTTCATTCTCATGTTATTTTTATGGATTATAAAATTAATCTGACGTAGGTACAATCTTCCTGGATTTCTTCTTGAATTACTGACAGTCGTGTAGGAACAGGCTTTTACATACGGCATATTGCCAGTCAGCTGTACCACACAGCTTCGCATCCACGAAATTTTTAACTACATTCGCTTGTATTTTTAGAAATTAAAGTTTAATTGTATTCAGGTGTAAGTTTTTTAAAAGTTTTTTTGTCTTAAATTCTTTCGGCTGGTTTAAAACTTGACTCGCTCAGTACCATATTTGTGCCTGCATAATCTCGTAGTCTTATTGGCCAGTAATATGAATGCATGTAATTTTATGAGTACAGTTAAAGTTGATACTTTTCACTGCATATTTACCGCTTTTTTACGGTTTGCATGGTACGCCATCTTTAAAGCAGTAACATATTAATTATACAATACTGTTAAATGGATTTGTAATATGTTCCCTTTTAGTACTGAAATTAGCTCACCTTATATATTTTGTTTAGCTATTATACAGCGTCTTATTTGCTCCTTCATTGTAAAAAAATTTCTTAGGCTACATTTCTTCTTATTGTTTACAGAACTGAAGATGTTTGTACAAAGCAACCTAAACTAGTTATCGTGCTTTAATTGCTTTAGGAAAAAATGCCATTAGGTACTAAAGAATATAAATTAAAACTTTCTTATTTCATAAATTACGTTAATGCTACCGTCTCCACCCTTACATCAGACTTCAATAATCAATTCTTGTGTTACTTTCAAATTCTCCAATACTTTTCCATGCTGCCATTACATTTGTTTTCCGTTTGTTCACTTTTAACTTCCATAGTTTAAGAGTGCCTGATAGGAATTCCAGCATTCTACTCGCTTCTATATACGAGCTTGCTTCTGTCACGATGTCATCAGCAAATCTGAAAGTACCGTTTTACGATTGGCTTTTATTCCCTTTGTCTTTTCCTTCATGTTCAGAATACCCACCTCAATGAATATGTACCGTTTTACGATTGACTTTTATTCCCTTTGTCTTTTCCTTCATGTTCCCAATACCCACCTCAATGAATACGTTAAAAAAATAAGAGACATTTTTGTATAACTACTTACCTAATCTTCGTCACTACGTCCAATTTACTCATGTTTATTTATATGCTTTGTTTCTGATACAGTTGATAATCATTTTTCTGTCCTTCCAGGAATGTCTTACATTTTTCATAGTCGAAAGAGCAGCTCCCAGTTCAGTTATTCAGCTATTGTAAGAAGCTTTTTCTAAGTCAATGGAGTTAAGATAAGATTTTCTATTCACATCCATCCTTCACTCCAACAGCACGCACATGGCCAAAATAATTGCTTCTTTTGTTCCTCTGTCTTCTCTAAATACAAACTGGACTTCTCCAACATAAGTATCTATCTTTCCTTTTATCCTGCTCTTAACTATTTTAGTGTGTATTTCGGAGGCTTGTGGTAACACTAATAGTATTTATAATTGGTGCCTTTCCTATTTTAGGTATGGCAATTGTTCTGGGTTGTGTGAAGTATTCTGGCATGATTCCTCTTTCGTAGCAGTCTTTCATTAGTCAGAATAATTGGTCTTTCGTTTTGTCACTTAAATTTTTCAGTAGTTCTGGACGAATATCATAAACAATGATTGCTTTTCCTTCTTTGAGACGCCGAAAGGCATGTTCAAATTCATGTCTTATGATTGGATGACCTTGCATTTCTCTTTCACACTCATTTATATCTTCTATCACATAATTTTCATTCTTGAAGTTCTTATCACCGTACAATTCTTATATGTATTGTTTGCAAAAGCACACAGTTCATCATTGGTATCGGTAACAGTGCGTTTGTAGTTTTAACTTTACTAGATTTCGTTATAAGCAGCAAAACTTTTGGTCCATCTCTCTTCTCCTTCTCTGAATTTGGTTGCTATGTGATTCTTAATCCTGTTGTAACCATCTACACAGTTTTCCTCTCTGAGCTGATTCCTTTCTTCCATTAGGTTTAGTATTTCTTCTGTCATCAAAGGTTTTCAGTGTTCCAGTTTCCTTCTTCCTGCAACCTTACTTGTTGCTTCAGATATCCCCAACTTGATATTATTCCACTGCATTGGCCGATCCCTTCCGTTAGCTATTTCACTGGTTGTTTCTTCAAAATCTATCTTTATTACTTCTTCTTTCAACCCTTCTACTCTCCCTTTGTTTTTGATGGAGTCCAAGAGCACACAGGAGGAATGGTGCGGAAGAAAATAGGCTTGTCCTATTTGATGAAATCATCCTGGCATTTGTATTGAGCCATATAGGAAAACATTGGAAAATTAAATTTTGAAGCTGGGCAGCGATCTGAACCACCATCCTCGTGCGCGACTGCGCTCATAATTTTGGCCTCATTTACGAATAATATGCGTTTGTGCGAAGGAACGACATCAGCGTTTTGATGAAACCACTAAACATATTCTATATCGGTTGTGAAGTTGAGTGGCTGCCCCATCTGAGCATGATATTCCATGTCTGTTGTACCTCTGCAGTACTCTCTAAACGATTGTATGTTCTGCACACATAGCAAATACTATAGAGCGTATAGTGATAGAAGGTGCGTTATAGAAGTTCTCTGAATTCTGACTGAAGTGTATTTTTCTCATATCTCTTAAGTTCCTGCTGCTTAGTAGTCTGGATATAGTTGCATGTGTCGTAAAGTATATTGATCTGAAGAGTCTAGTGAGAACACTGTGCAATGATGCTGAGGTACGCCAGTTACCTGCGGGTGACATTTCAATGAAGAACCTTTTATTTAAATAGTATTTCCCCATTATTCAATTGATCCTTTGAAACGTCCCCTTAGAAAAATTATACATGACTGTGCTTAAACTGACACACAATATTTTTAGCGCAACGCAATCTGACTTTCAAAAATCCTTACAAAAGAATGGCCCTGACTAACATTAACCTATACCTTTCACAAATCACTTACCTCACAAAAATCTTCGTTACTCGAACTACTGCAATACAGCAAGCGCCACTACTGCCAGCTAAATAAAAGATTCAAACTACGGAAGGCACTAACTACTGATAGGAATAGTTAGCAAATGAAAGATTTTAATAGAGAACAAACAATGTATTTACCTTAATAGTGTTGAAAAATCATAATATAGATAGCAGTTCATGACATCCAGTCTTACAAATTTCAAAACTCCGCCATTTCTCTCCCTACATCCACCACTGCTGGCGGCTCACCTCCAACTAGGCAACGCTACGCGCTATTCACATCCAGCTGCCGCTGCCCAACACTACAATGGCAAACAACAATGCAAACTAGCCACAGACTGCGCACAGCGCAGCCAGTGATTTTCCTACAGAGCGCTACGTAACGTTGCCAATAAGAAAACATAAACAGCCTACTTACACCTTTTACACAGAAACTGTCGATGATATTCATACAACAGTAGTTCTCACAAAAATCAACAAAAATCTGTATTAGTCAAACTAATATTAAAAATACGAAAGTAACTCTGACTGTTACACTTTCACGACTAATCCGCGGAACCGATTTTGATCAAATTTGGTGCGGAGATAGTTTGAACGTTGAGGAATAACATAGGCTTAATAAAGTGTGTAGTTGCGAGTGGATGCATAAATAATGAATGAGAATATTCTCGGACGAGATCAACCGTATCTGATAATATGGCTAGTAAATGTTGAACGAAAAAGCTAAATCTTGTTGCTTCTGCCAAATAACTGTTCAGTCAATAGCTGGCAAGCCCCCACGTGCAGCTGCATGAATAATAAACTGTAAATCAGTGAGTCACTGTGTACAGGGCCTCCAAAATGTGGCTGAATTTTTAACTGTTGGCTGTGCTACAATCTAGGGGCCAAACAACCAATCTATTGTGTTAACCTTAAAATAAATTCAGTCACAAGTTCACGTAAATGTAGGAATTTGTGGTGAAAATAATGTTCGCTATTCACAATGTTTTAAATTTTAACAAAAGTGAGTTTGTTTCAAATTAAATTGCACTTAGCAATTAGTAGTCGTTCGTTACAGAATTAATAATCATCTGAATGAAGGCTTAAAGGAAATAGAACAGTATCTCACGTTCTATAAACTTCTGAAAAAAAGTCACGGGAAAATAATTAGAATTCTTTTAGCGCAGGTCTAAAGTTAAAGTTTCACAATTGTGAACTATCTAAATGCTGAGTGCAAATCACTCTCAGAAATAGTGGCAATAAAGCAGCCTTTTCAGGTGCAACAGTCTGGATGATTGACTGATCTGGCCTGGCCTTGTAACACTAACCAAAACGGCCTTGCTGTGCCGGCACTGCGAACGACTGAAAGCAAGGGGAAACTACAGCCGTAATTTTTCCCGAGGGCATGCAGCTTTACTGTATGGTTAAATGATAATGGCGTCCTCTTGGGTAAAATATTCCAGAGGAAAATGGTCCCCCATTCGGATATCCGGGCGGGGACTAATCAGGAGGACATCGTTATCAAGAGAAAGAAAACTGGCGTTCTGCGGATCGGAGCGTGCAATGTCAGATCCCTTAATCGGGCAGGTAGGTTAGAAAATTTAAAAAGGGAAATGGATAGGTTACAGTTAGATATAGTGGGGATTAGTGCAGTCCGATGGCAGGAGGAACAAGACTTTTGGTCAGGTGAATACAGGGTTATAAATACAAAATCAAATTAGGGTAATGCAGGAGTAGGTATAATAACGAATAAAAAACAAGAATGCGGGTAAGCTACTACAAACAGCATAGTGAACGCATTATTGTGGCCAAGATAGACACGAAGCCCACGCCTAGCACAGTAGTACAAGTTTATAGGCCAACTAGCGCCGCAGATGACGAAGAGATTGATGAAATGTGTGATGAGATAAAAGAAATTCTTCAGATAGTGAAGGCAGACGAAATTTTAATTGTCATGGGTGACAGGAATTCGATAGTAGGAAAAGGGAGAGAAGGAAACATAGTAGGTGAATATGGAATGGGTGTAAGAAATGAAAGAGGAAGCCGCGTGGTAGAATTTTGCACAGAGTACAACTTAATCATAGCTAACACTTGGTTCAAGAATCATAAAAGACGGTTGTACACATGGAAGAGGCCTGGAGATGCTCGAAGGTTTCAGCCAGATTATATAATGGTAAGACAGAGATTCAGGAACCAGGTTTTAAATTGTAAGACATTTCCAGGGGCAGATGTGGACTATGACCACAATCTATTGGTTATGAGCTGTAGATTAAAACAGAAGAAACTGCAAAAAGGTGGGGATTCAATGAGATGGGATCTGGATAAACTGATAGAACCAGAGGTAGTAGAAAGTTTCAGGGGGAAAATTAGGGAACGATTGACAGGAATGGGGGAAAGAAATACAGTAGAAGAAGAATGGGTAGCTTTGAGGGATGAAATAGTGAAGGAAGCAGAGGATCAAGTAGATAAAAAGACGAGGGCTAATAGAAATCCTTGGGTAACAGAAGAAATATTGAATTTAATTGATGAAAGGAGAAAATATAAAAATGCAGTAAATGAAGCAGGCAAAAAGGAATACAAACGTCTCAAAAATGATATCGACAGGAAGTGCAAAATGGCTAATCAGGGATGGCTTTAGGACAAATGTAAGGATGTAGAGGTATATCTCACTTGGGGTAAGATAGATACTGCCTACAGGAAAATTAAAGAGACTTGTATGAATATCAGGAGCTCAGATGGAAACCCAGTTCTAAGTAAAGAAGAGAAAGCAGAAAGGTGGAAGGAGTATATAGAGGGTCTGTACAAGGGTGATGTACTTGAGGACAATATTATGGAAATGGAAGAGGATGTAGATGAAGATGAAATGGGAGATATGGTACTGAGTGAGGAGTTTGGCAGAGTACTGAAAGACCTAAGCCGAAACAAGGCCCCTGGAGTAGACAACATTCCATTAGAACTACTAACAGCCTTGGGAGAGCCAGCCCTGACAAAACTATACTACCTGGTGAGCAAGATGTATGAGACAAGCGAAATACCCTCAGACTTCAAGAAGAACTTAGTAATTCCAATCCCAAAGAAAACAGGTGTTGACAGATGTGAAAATTAACGTTTATCAATTTAATAAGGCACGGCTGCAAAATACTAACACGAATTCTTTACAGACGAATGGAAAAACTGGTAGAAGCCGACCTTGGGGAAGATCAGTTTGGATTCCGTAGAAATGTTGGAACACGTGAGGTAAGACTGTCCCTAGGACTTATCTTAGAAAATAGATTAAAGAAAGGCAAACCTACGTTTCTACCATTTGTAAACTTAGAGAAAGATTTTGACAATGTTGACTGGAATACTCTCTTTCAAATTCTGAAGGTGGCAGGGGTAAAATACAGGGAGCGAAAGGCTTTTTCCCATTTGTACAAAAACCAGATGGCAGTTATAAGAGTCGAGGGGCATGAAAGCGAAGCAGTGGTAGGGAAGGGTATTAGATTAGGAAATGAGGCGCTTAAAGTAGTAAATGAGGTTTGCTATTTGGGGGGCAAAATAACTGATGATGGTCGAAGTAGAGAGGTTATAAAATGTAGACTGGCAATGGCAAGGAAAGCGGTTCTGAAGAAGAGGTATTTGTTAACATTGGGTTCTAATTCCCTCAGCATTACCCGATTTAATTCGACTACATTCCATTATCCTCGTTTTGCTTTTATTGATGTTCATCTTATATCCTCCTTTCAAGACACTGTCCATTCCGTTCAACTGCTCTTCCAGGTCCTTTGCTGTCTCTGACAGAATTACAATGTCATCGGCGAACCTCAAAGTTTTTACTTCTTCTCCATGGATTTTAGTTCCTACTCCGAATTTTTCTTTTGTTTCCTTTACTGCTTGCTCAATATACAGATTGAATTACTTAAAAACTACATTTCGTATCAAGGTCATGTTTCCAATCACGCATTCGTCTTTATTTGTCTTTGTAAGCTTATGATTGGCTACTCTATAACTAGTTTATTAGATTCTTTTCTTGTTTGATATTTGTTCCGTGTATCACGCTAACGGCCAGGTTTTCCCGACCTCACGGGCAGAACTGGCGTTTACGTGGGCCGCGGCCTAAAATTCTCGTTCTCACAGCGTCTGCCAATCACTGCCCCTCAAAGGGTGCCGACATCTATTGATGATGCCTCAAAAATCGTGCGACTACTGAGCCCTGCCCGGATGGTCGATCTCACTTCCCAGCTGTCAAACACTCGCCTGTTCGGCTGTTAACGTCACAACAGGTAGCGTGCGCTGTCACGCGTCTGTTTTTTAAAGTTTCTCTGACCATTACTGGAATATGCCGTCTCATAGTACAACAGATTTACTGATTCAAAGAATATGGCCCGAAATATGGAAACATAATTTACTCACTGACTTTTGAACTGTATCATATTTGTGAAAATGTTCTACATAATACGCTTTAATGTTATAAGTACAATGCTTATAAATCCTCAACGTGTTTTGTCTATACTTCTATACTAATATCAGTCACATGGGCATCGAACTTTATCTGCTTAACCTCATGCGTCTTTTATAGCTTCTGAGACGCTTGAAGACTGAACACGATGGCGCCATTGAAACGCTTTACGATAGGCAGTGAGAGGTCAAGCCTTTAGGCGTCGAATGTGGGAAGCTTTTAGTGAGGCTGCTTTGTTTATGATATGCGAGCACAGCTGCAGGTAACAGGTAGACTCGTCAAAACAGCTGACATTATTGCACGTACAACTATAAAATTTGCACTGCATCCAACTACCAGTTTTTTTTTCTCATCAATTAAAGCAATTTAAAATTTTAGAAACACCACATTTTATTTCAGTTACATCATCATCACTCATCGTAATAAATCTTGTCACCACCAATATTCATGCCTGACACAGAACACTCGCCGCCTGGTTTGCGGTCGTATTTCGTTACAGCAAGTATTATGAGGGAGAATTCCTTGCTAAGCTGTTTTATACCAACAGGCCACCAGTAGACCCATTGTACAGGAGGTAACCATCGACAGGCGGCAGCACCGTTTCGCAAAATGTTCATCAAAAATTCCTACCGTCAGATATCAAATCCACTTGCTTGGATGAAATCTATGGAAAAGTTCCACGAGTTAAGTAGCACGACATCACTCTAACAACAAATCCTCCCTGCAGGAAACTTCAGCTATAGGATACCCTCACACAAAGACTCGTTTTTCAGATAAAAATGCAATTTGGTCGTGGACAACGAAGAAATTGGCTTTAATTAACAAAGCGAGCACTACAACCATCGATTCAGATGTCACTTTCCAACAGGACTCCCACATGTTCCCAGGGACCACATACGGTTCTCATGTTAGGTACATAACCCATTTCATTCACAATTAGATTACCACAGCTGCTCTGATATTGTTAGACTACCAATCTTATTTGCAACAGCAACTTTGGATCATGTGACAAATGTGCGGCAGAAAATGTACTGAGCGTTTCCAATATGCTTGTAATCATCTTTCTTTCTTTGCATCGACGACGTATAGAAGTTGGAATTCGGAGGAACAACGTTATTCTTGGGCTGGGCTGTAACAAACGACTGCGTATAGCATCCGTTCCAAACTTTAGAAAAAAATGTGCAATTGTCATGTGTATTAACGTTGACACAATTGTTACCGCTCTTTCACAGAAGTTTATAAAGTGCTTGACACGCAGGTGCCTACACACAAAAAAAAGAAAAAAGAACAGTACAGTCAATTACACATGGTGTTATATAACCTGATACCTAAAATTTTTTATATATGGTTTATGTATAGTACCGAGTCATTTCAGTATGGCATTGCTATTAACACAGCCCCATTGGAACTGTTGAAGATCAAAAGAACAAACAGGTATCCTTACTCAAGACGGGGTGTGTCAGAGGTGAAAGCGCAGTTACAAGTGATCCTCTTGTAACTGTAAACAAACCAAAGAGCAACGGATGGTAGATGTATGTTGTGAAAAGCAAACCAACGCTAAATTATTACTAGTGCTGCTCTATGAAATTAGTGTAAAAAGTTATTTAATTACATTACAAAATATAGAATCTAGATACAGAAAAAATTAGGGATTTAAACTTACAGGCTAGTTATACAATGTATTAATGAAAAAAGAAATAAATAATAACATCTCAGAGTAAACAGTGTAAAAACATAAAAAGTATAACGGTTAAATTGGCATGTAACTGCAAATTATGAAAATATGGAAGGTGTAGTTAGTAACATTTCCTGGTGATCTCACAAACATATTATTATACACACATATATATTGGTGACTAATCGTATTGGCATTTAAATACATAGTAACAGATTTTCGATGAACTGTGGAAAAATTACAATCGGTTTAAATGAGCAACGTCACCCAATTAATAATGAGTACAAATGATGGGGAAAGGCGACCAGACTAATCTGTTTTATAAGTATAAATAAAAAGAAAAGTATGTGAGGCTAAAATGCAAGAAATATCATTGTCAAGGTGTTATATCTAATGTCAAATGTCTAATAACTAGCAAAGCAGTGGGTTAGATTCATAATTTGTGTGATAATGTGAGAAACAGAATTGGTGACTAAATCACATAATGACATAGCAAGCGTAAAGTATGACAAATAACAAGCCTTATAGCAGACTGGAGACATAATGTAGGCACTAATATAAGCAAACAATAATCACACTTACGTGATATAATAAATATTACAATTTTTTTAAAACAGTCAGAATGTACCAGGGACATGCAACGTCCTCTCTCGGCAAAAATAAGAACATAATATTCACAGAAGATAAGTAACACAATGCGACAAATTAGTATTGGGGTAGGTGAAGGGGAGGGGGGGAAGTGTTGTTATGCATGAAGCAGTAAGCTTCTGAATAAAGACATACAGACAACAATAAGTCATGCATTTCCAGTAACTGTTGGTAACGGCATTCAAAAAATGTTTCACCTTTCGTAGAAATTAATCTGACTTATCATGCTACCCTTGCAGAGACACAATACGCTTTTCCAGCTACTATAGACATGATGCAACCAAGTGGATTAGGAAAGTACTGTCCATGACACATCAGCTAGTCTCTTATCCGCTCCTGGATCTGCGGATATTAAAATACTGTAAAACCGTTTAATTTGTTTGGTATGTTGGAACCCTGACGGTAGGCTTATCTCTAGTCTCCGTTTTCGTCTTCTGAAATCTAAAGTCGTAATTTACATTCCGTACACTATGAACGTATAGGGCTATCAGTTCAATTGAATTGCTAGCGCTGCGGCTTCACACTTCTGTACGCCGTGTTCAAATCCGATTATTATTTTTATTTTTGTTTTTTATTTATACCCGCGGAAGATTACTACACGAATGTCTTCCAATGCATACTGAAATAACGTCGTGATTATTGGTATACCTAACTGTATATCTAGAGAAGGAATTTAAAAAAATAATAAATCAATGGACAAGTTATTCGAAATTATTTTAGTTAGGTGAAATTCCTGTAGTGTATCTTGATTCATGATTAGTTTCAAGGGCCACATTGTATACAAGTGATCCGTTGTACGTAGTTTACAGCGAAATTATTTCTAACGCATGAAATCTTCAACAATGTCAACAACGTTTGTTTCCGAGTGGGGTTCATTACGAAGAAATGTCGCTGTGGCAAACCTGCCGTCACGGGATGCTCCTGGCGTCCGTAATTTGTATGTTTCGAATGTTTCTATAATCAGTATCATCCAAGGGAACGCACCATATCTTCATGAAGAATAAAAGTCAGAATAAAATATAAGAAGTAAGAATTAATACAAGAATGAAATATAAGAATATGAGAATTAAAAAGATTGTAGCCCCTAAAAATACCATACACACGTGTATCATATAATAAATATATGAAAGTTATTGTGATACCCAGTTGTAATTTTGGAATTAATATAACACCGTTGTGTCTTCCAACTTGATAAGAAACATCCGTGTAGTAACCTTCTACGGACACTGGTAGACAAAAAAGAAATGAAATAAAATAAAATAAAAAAAACAATAATCGGGATTCGAACACGGACGAAGAGTGAGAAGCTGCCAGTTGAGCCAGTTGAGACCGCTCGCTAAAAGGCATCTATAGGACCTCAAAAGTTTTGACCGTCGTCCTTTCAGAAACAGTCTTGTATCCATAAATAAGCTGAGACACGTGTTGACGTATTGTGACCCATCTTCCACTGAGCGATGTTTCTGAGAAATCGAGTTACGGCACTTCCCGCGTTCTCCTTCTAAGTGACTTTTGTTACTTACAAACGAAACAGGAATGACTCAAGCATAACGCAGCTGCTGGTACTACAGACGTAGGTCGTGCGTGTGATAGTGGAAGAAAAAATAACAAACCACATTATGCCGCCATCTTTAGCCGTTGCAAATGTCAACAACACATCCACCCTCGCCAGGATAATGCGCGTTTTGGCCACATCAAGTTGCACTCTCATCACGAGTCAGAGATAACGAATTAACAATTAATGGCTCTGAGCACTATGGGACTTAACTTCTGAGGTCATCAGTCCTCTACAACTTAGAACTACTTAAACCTAACTAACCTAAGGACATCACACACATCCATGCCCGAGGCAGGATTCGAACCTGCGCCCTTAGCGGTTGCGCGGTTCCAGACTGTAGTGCCTAGAACCGCTCGGTCACCCCTGCCAGCGAATTAACAATAATAATCATTATTATCTACCGGTTGTAATGCAAAAACAGACGAAAATGGTACTACCGACACTGTCCTTAGACTATTAACCGCAAAGTAATTCTTTTTGCCGGTTTCCGCAGATATATATAGGTAGACCAGTATTGCTAAGAATATATCCGCGGATATACTCATTACAAAGAATCAACTTTCTCTGCAACGGAGTGTGCGCTGATTCGAAGCTTCATGAACTGCTTATATACGAGTAAGTTGTACGAGCTCAAAGGAAAGACGAAACGCAATTTTTTAAGAGGGGATGTTGATTTCAAAGCATGTATATAGTTTTCAGGAAAGCCTTGGAGAATTAATTTTGGTTGCAACGCATACTTGCTTCTCAACTAAATGCACTAAATTACCTTTCTGAAACTACGTACAGCACAAGTGGAAATAATTCATCTCTAATCCTCACAGTGTCGACGGAGAGCTAAGTGCAGACCCAAGCTGTTACGCCCGTGGCCGCAAACTTTAGCGCACAGTGTAGTTTTTCGGGCTTTACTTCGCTTCACGCGAACCATTAAAAGTTTATTTTCATCAGCGTAATGGTTTTCATCGTGATGAATGGTCTACCCAAGCGGCTGCAGCGCACGTAACTTTTAATTGTAATCACGCTTGCGTTTAACAGTTCAGAAACCCATCAGCAGAATGTGCCGGCTTTAGAGTTACGATGTACAAAGTGACTGTATTTAAAGGGTTCCATTGTGTGACTTGCAGAGTGTTTCTTGTGTAACGCGTTATCTCGGGTATTTCATTCAGCACCAATTTTAACCAAAACTGCAGTCCTTCGTACAGTATTCGCCTTTTCTGATATTAAAAAAATATTTATATGTGACTTGTCGGACACATGGCTATAATAAATTATAATAATATAATTATAATTAAACATAATAATTAAATTAATAATAATATATATATAATTAAAAAGTATAGAATCACACAACTCCAGCACACACGTAATTACAGAGAAGGAGTCATAATGTTCAGTGACATTGTGGGCATAGGCACTGGATAGCTTGAAGGGGAGCGGGCAGATGAAGGCTTCACTGAAGTGCGTAACGTAATGCTACGCGTAGGCAATGTTTTACAAAAGGTAGCACTATTTGTTAACTTCAACGTGTGGCTCGTCAATTTAGTCACAGTTAATAAAATCCGAATTTATATGGCTCAAAGAATACTTTGCACCACAAACTCAAGAGATGTTTTAAGTACAGTAGACTCGAACTCGCCACTATGAAATGCAATGAGCAGGCAAGGAGCTGAAAATATGGAGTGTATGCTCATACTAAAGGAGCTACAGGCACTTCCATGACTTTTGCATAAACCGCTCCAGTAAACACCCAATGCGCAAAAGAGAACGCTTTGTCTGTCAAACAGAGAAGCGAATTCAGCACTGTACTTGAGATTAACCATAAAATTCCATGAATTCTGTGTTTCGAGACGAAATTTCTGAATTGTACTATTCCATAACTTTATTCAGTTCATGCAGCGTTCGTTGTTGTGCAGCCTAAAGACAGTTAAGACAAGACTTTCAATATGTGCAGGGTGTTTCAGAAGTCATGGTCGACAATTCACACGTGGAAAGTACAGGCCAAAAGTAGTTAAAAGCTCCAATAAACATGGGTCCGCAAATCAACCGTTGCCGAGGTACCTCATTAACTCAAATTGTGAACCAACTGTAAAAACCCCTGGATGTTATGCTGTGTGATGTTAACCAGGGACCTAGAAACGACGGAGAGGCTCCGTCCCGGCCACAAATGGTTCAAATGGTTCTGAGCACTATGGGACTTAACATCTGAGGTCATCAGTCCCCGCCGGCCGCGGTGGTCTCGCGGTTAAGGCGCTCAGTCCGGAACCGCGCGACTGCTACGGTCGCAGGTTCGAATCCTGCCTCGGGCATGGATGTGTGTGATGTCCTTAGGTTAGTTAGGTTTAAGTAGTTCTAAGTTCTAGGGGACTGATGACCACAGATGTTAAGTCCCATAGTGGTCAGAGCCGTTTGAACCATTTGAATCATCAGTCCCCTAGACTTAGAACTACTTAAACCTAACTAACCTAAATACATCACACACATCCATGCCCGAGGCAGGATTCGAACCTGCGACCGTAGCAGCAATGCGGTTCCTGACTGAAGCGCCTAGAACCGCTCAACCTCCCCGCCGCAGCCGCAGTGGTCCGCAACCCCACGACGACTACCGGAGTCCACTTCACCCCTCCGCCGCCCCACACCGAACCCAGGGTTATTGTGCGGTTCGGCCCCCGGTGGACTCCCCAGGGAACGTCTCACACCAGACGAGTGTAACCCCTATGTTTGCGTGGTAGAGTAATGGTGGTGTACGCGTACGTGGAGAACTTGTTTGCGTAGCAATCGCCGGCATAGCGTAGCTGAGGCGGAAAAAGGGCAACCAGCCCGCATTTGCCGACGCAGATGGAAAACCACCTAGAAACCATCCACAGACTGGCCGGCTCACCGGACCTCGACACAAATCAGCCGGGCGGATTGGTGCCGGGGACCGGCGCTCCTTCCCAGTCCGGAAAGCTGTGTGTTAGACCGCACAGCCAACCGGGCGGGCGAGAACCCCTGGATACCGCGGTATTTACGTTGGTAGCTCAAGGTTTGGTATCGACTATCTGCTTGTTTCCGCATGGGCAACTACCTACCTTTCCCACTTCGTACACTGTGCTGTACCGGCCTCACAATCAGTTACGAACGTGAAGGCACCACGGAGAGAGGTTACACCAACGAAGAGTACGCTGACGTGCACTTCACGTGTGGCAAAGCCCTTGAGGCTGCATGATTGTGTGAAGAAGCTTTTCCTCTCCGTAGACAGCCCGACAGGAGTAAATTTAGCCTGTTACACCAGCGCCTTAGAGAAACGGAAAGTTTCGCACATCATGTACGAGAAGGTCGACCCAAATTCATAAGAACCGATGCTGAGGAAAGGATGTTACGCATTGTACACGAACGTCCGAGTATTTCATCAAGGACTGCTGGCCAAGAGCGTGTCCTGCGTCATAGCAGCGCGTGGCGGTTTTACATCGGCAAGTACTCTATCGATATCATCTTCAGCGAGTGCAAGCCCTCAACAAAGCAGACTTCCCTCCTAGAGAGAATTTCTGAGAATGGGTGCAACAACAGTGTACCCTGAATCCCCTATTTGTAAGCAGTATTCTATTCACGGATGAGGCTGCATTTACCCATGACAGTATTTTTAACATTCGGGCCGATGTCAATACTACGCAACACACGTATCACGATATCAGCACCGTTATTCATTGAACATCTGGGGAGAACTACTGGGAGACTGCATAACTGGACCACACTTCCTACCACAGAGACTAACAGGATAGCAATACATGCTGTTTCTGCGGACTGTACTTCCAGATGTACGTGATGAGGTCCCACTGAAGCAACGCCTGAACATGCGGTTCATGCACGGCGGTGCTCCAGAACATTTGCATTTACGAGTACGGTGGCTTCTAACTCGGACGTATGGTCAAGACTGGATAGTTGCGAAATATATAAGAGGCTTTCTTCTGTTTTCTTTCTAGCTTTCTTTCTTTCTTCGTAGTTGAGCATGAATTTCTGGTGATAAAGAATAGTGTTTACTTTGTTCTATAACGCAATGAGTAACTGTTTGTTGAATATAATAATACATTACTGGCCATTAAAATTGCTACACCAAAAAGAAATGCAGATGGACAGATATATTATACTAAAACTGACATGTGATTACATTTTCACGCAATTTGGGTGCATAAATCCTGAGAAATCAGTACCCAGAACAACCATCTCTGGCCGTAACAACAGTCTTGATACGCCTGGGCATTGAGTCAAACACAGCTTGGATGGCGTGAACAGGTACAGCTGCCCATGCAGCTTCAACACGATACCACAGTTCATCAAGAGGAGTGACTGGCGTATTGTGACGAGCCAGTTGCTCGCACACCATTGACCAGACGTTTTCAATTGGTGAGAGATCTGGAGAATGTGCTGGCCAGGACAGCAGTCGAACATTTTCTGTATCTAGAAAGGCCCGTACAGGACCTGCAACATGCGGTCGTGCATTATCCTGCTGAAATGTAGGGTTTCGCAGGGATCGAATGTAGAGCCACGGGTCGTAACACATCTGACATGTAACGTCCACTGTTCAAAGTGCCGTTAATGCGAACAAGAGGCGACCGAGACGTGTAACCAATGGCAGCCCATACCATCACGCCGGATGATACGCCAGTATGGCGATGACGAATACACGCTTCCAATGTGCATTCACCGTGATGTCGCCAAACACGGATGCGACCATCATGATGCTGTAAACAGAACCCGGATTCATCCAGAAAAAATTACGTTTCGCCATTTGTGCACCCAGGTTCGTCGTTGAGTACACTATCGCAGGCGCTCCTGTCTGTGATACAGCGTCAAGGGTAGCCGCAGCCATGGTCTCCGAGCTGATAGTCCACGCTACTGCAAACGTCGTCGAACTGTTCGTGCAGATGGTTGTTGTCTTGCAAACGCCCCATCTGTTGACTCAGGGATCTAGACGTGGCTGCACGATCCGTTACAGCCGTGCGGATAAGATGCCTGTCATCTCGACTGCTAGTGATACAAGGCTGTTTAGAACCAGTACGGCGTTCCGTATTACCCTCCTGAACCAACCGATTCCATATTCTGCTAACAGTCATTGGACCTCGACCAATGCGAGCAGCAATGTCGCGATGCGATAAACCGCAATCGCGATAGGCTACAATCCGACCTTGGTCAAAGTCGGAAATGCATTTCTCCTCCTTACACGAGGCAACGCCGGTCAACTGCTGTTTGTGTATGAGAAATCGGTTGGAAATTTTCCTCATGTCAGCACACTGTAGGTGTCGCCACCGGTGCCAACCTTGTGTGAATGCTCTGAAATGCTAATCATTTGGATATCATAGCATTTTCTTCCTGTCGGTTAAATTTCGCGTCTGTAGCACGTCATCTTCGTGGTGTAGCAATTTTAATGGCCAGTAGTGTATTGAAATTACATTATTTCTCTTTTGGACATTAGTAATTAGGTTTTCTTGTCTACTAAATATGTAAAATATGCTGATTCTACATATATCATTTATTGCATTAATTTTGATTGGAATGACTTTGTAAAGTTAAATGTATACTGAGATATTGCACAAGCAGAGCGAGATCGATCAGAATATCGATTGCGAGGGTCGAACAGCGTGAGGAGAGCGTGTGTGGATTCATGTTTGTACCGAGAAGGCGGAAGATGGTTAAAAGTGTGCTGACTAAGTCGCGTCTTGGAACAATCGGTGCGAACGAAACTGGTTAACGATGCTCTCTCCTGTAATGGAATGTAACAACGTTTAACGTGGATAGAGAAGCTGGACTCTGTAAAACCGCCACGGAACTGTCTCACGTAACTATAACAATACAGCTGTGGACACGGTGTTCAGGAAAAAACTGTGTGCGCTGTGACTGTGACATGTACATATTAAATATTTTATAATTTCCATGCATATTCGCACCGTCACTGAGTACTGTGTGCATGAACCTTAACTGTGCCACAGGCGTATAGAAACTGTTTATTATTAATGTGCATGTTACAGCCAACAGCGGCGAGTTCGCGGTCGCGTTATTAGCGTCGTAAACGAATAGACTGTAATTCCGCGATCGAAATAGCTTTAAAACACTCTACTCAATTGTGTTACTTCAGCGTTGTGCGTGAGAGACGTAATAAATCACTCATGCAAGGCTTAATGTCGGCAACAACTGTAACAACGTCCAACTATCCAGTGGCCTATAATACGCCACTGATGAAATAGTCGCCGAGTGCAAAGTAACATTCTACATGAGATAAATCATCTGCAGGATCTACGCACGATGGAGCTTATTTCAAAACGTTGTCTGCAACTATAAGCTGCCGCCAACATTGCATGTCACTGCCCACATTGTAACAGTTAAGGATAGATATTTTAGCTTTTATCAAAGACTAAAATAACTATTAAAATTGTAAAATTTCTATCAGGAGCTTCTTCAAAGAAACTAGTCTTTAATTAGCTTCTGCTTTAAAATAAATGTCATGTTAGTGAAATTTAGTGATAAATGTAGACATTGTTGATCTCCGTTAGTGTAGTTCTTGTCAATCTTACGCCATTTCTTTCATTCATAATTTTAGCGCTGCTGCCACTGCCTGCTGTTTTAAGCATCTTCTGGTGAGTGTGAAATACGAGTGCACCGTAATTTTTGTGAATGAATTAATGTGTAATTATTTAGGCATTGTATTTGTTCGAATTGTGGCGTTCGTCATTACGCTGAAAGCAATAGCCAATGACAGCAGGACTGCTTACACCTGATTGGTGCGCAGATGCGAGTAAAAATAGTGTCAGACTGAGTACTGTACGTTCACTTAGAAGTGAATGTCTTATTGACACATCATCATAACCATATATGCACCGAGCGAGGTGGCGCAGTGGTTAGCACACTGGACTCGCATACGGGAGGACGACGGTTCAATCCCGTCTCCAGCCATGCTGATTTAGGTTTTCCGTGATTTCCCTAGATCGTTTCAGGCAAATGCCGGGATGGTTCCTTTGAAAGGGCACGGCCGATTTCCTTCCCAATCCTTCCCTAACCGGAGCATGCGCTCAGTCTCTAATGACCTCGTTGTCGACGGGACGTTAAACACTAACCACCACCACCACCATATATGCATACAGTTGTACCGTACTTAACTGTGTATGCAGAGATGAATGTTAGACAAAACGGTCTAACGTTTGTTAGTAGGAGTCAGAGTGTTTTTACCACACCACATCAGATTTGCAGTGAGCAGGATTGACTCAGTGTTTTGTGGTAGCTTGGCGAAAATTTAGTGGCAGGGCTGAGTCACGATCACTACATATGGCTTGATTGATAACTGAACTAGTAACATAGCAGGTTGGGTCTTAATTTTGTTCGCCTTGTGTAGCTGGATAACTACATTTGTCGACTGTATAGCGACAGAAGAGTATTATATTGATGCTGCCTTGTAGAATCTGTTAATCTGAATATCAAAGTTTCGAAATTTTGGCAGTAAGTGAAATTTGTTTTTGTTTGTGTTTGCCTTCATAATAAATACTTTATGAGAGTCAAAGAGGATGAACGAGTAGCTAGTTTCTAGGTGTGGGTAGGTGACCAATGGAAAAGCAAAGAAGCAAAGTTTGTTATGGAAAAGGTGGGTAAAGGCCCAAATATTAAAATGGAACCATGTGTCGAGAGACAAGGAGATGAGAAGGAAAGAGTAGAAAATATTTTAGCAATGCTGTTAGTGGAAATGGAAGGAATGGGTAGAGAGACAAAAGCTGTTGATAGCAAGGTAGAGGCCTTTAGTAAATCTCAAACGGATGTGGGGGATGAGTTCAAAAATCTAGATTTAAAATTTGAACAAAGGTTGACCCATTTTAGAAAAGAATTTGAGGAGGAGTTAGAAAGAAGAATTTCAGAAGTCCAGTTAGACACGGGAAAAGATGTTGAAAAGTTGAAAGATGAGATTGAGGAGACATTTAAAGAAACTGAGTTCGAGTTAAATGAAAAAGAAAAGAAATTTGAGACACTGGTTAACCTCAAACAAAAATGTGTTGCATCTCAACAATGGTTGACTTGTGCCTTCCGTTTTTAGCTACTTTTGGCCTGTACTTTCGGTATTACTGACCATCACTTCTGAAACACCATATACATACACTCCTGGAAATTGAAATAAGAACACCGTGAATTCATTGTCCCAGGGAGGGGAAACTTTATTGACACATTCCTGGGGTCAGATACATCACATGATCACACTGACAGAACCACAGGCACATAGACACAGGCAACAGAGCATGCACAATGTCGGCACTAGTACAGTGTATATCCACCTTTCGCAGCAATGCAGGCTGCTATTCTCCCATGGAGACGATCGTAGAGATGCTGGATGTAGTCCTGTGGAACGGCTTGCCATGCCATTTCCACCTGGCGCCGCAGTTGGACCAGCGTTCGTGCTGGACGTGCAGACCGCGTGAGACGACGCTTCATCCAGTCCCAAACATGCTCAATGGGGGACAGATCCGGAGATCTTGCTGGCCAGGGTAGTTGACTTACACCTTCTAGAGCACGTTGGGTGGCACGGGATACATGCGGACGTGCATTGTCCTGTTGGAACAGCAAGTTCCCTTGCCGGTCTAGGAATGGTAGAACGATGGGTTCGATGACGGTTTGGATGTACCGTGCACTATTCAGTGTCCCCTCGACGATCACCAGTGGTGTACGGCCAGTGTAGGAGATCGCTCCCCACACCATGATGCCGGGTGTTGGCCCTGTGTGCCTCGGTCGTATGCAGTCCTGATTGTGGCGCTCACCTGCACGGCGCCAAACACGCATACGACCATCATTGGCACCAAGGCAGAAGCGACTCTCATCGCTGAAGACGACACGTCTCCATTCGTCCCTCCATTCACGCCTGTCGCGACACCACTGGAGGCGGGCTGCACGATGTTGGGGCGTGAGCGGAAGACGGCCTAACGGTGTGCGGGACCGTAGCCCAGCTTCATGGAGACGGCTGCGAATGGTCCTCGCCGATACCCCAGGAGCAACAGTGTCCCTAATTTGCTGGGAAGTGGCGGTGCGGTCCCCTACGGCACTGCGTAGGATCCTACGGTCTTGGCGGGCATCCGTGCGTCACTGCGGTCCGGTCCCAGGTCGACGGGCACGTGCACCTTCCGCCGACCACTGGCGACAACATCGATGTACTGTGGAGACCTCACGCCCCACGTGTTGAGCAATTCGGCGGTACGTCCACCCGGCCTCCCGCATGCCCACTATACGCCCTCGCTCAAAGTCCGTCAACTGCACATACGGTTCCCGTCCACGCTGTCGCGGCATGCTACCAGTGTTAAAGACTGCGATGGAGCTCCGTATGCCACGGCAAACTGACTGACACTGACGGCGGCGGTGCACAAATGCTGCGCAGCTAGCGCCATTCGACGGCCAACACCGCGGTTCCTAGTGTGTCCGCTGTGCCGTGCGTGTGATCATTGCTTGTACAGCCCTCTCGCAGTGTCCGGAGCAAGTATGGTGGGTCTGACACACCGGTGTCAATGTGTTCTTTTTTCCATTTCCAGGAGTGTATATAAGATCGACTACGAGGAGCAGCCTTGTCGTACACACATACCAGTGTATTCTGTAATGAATTCTCATGTCTCCCTCTCAACATATATCTGTATCTTGTCAGAGACATTTTTCAGCATTTACTTAAGTTTCCCCAGTCCGTGATGTCACGTAGTTTATTCTTTAGCACTGTGTCAAAGGCTTTGACACTGCAAACTCAATATCGGTGCTACAGTTCCACTGTTTCCATTTCTCAATTATTTCTTTTTTATCGAAAAAGTTACTCATGTTGCGAAATCCGCTTTTTTCGAGTAGAAAGACAGTCCCTACGACTGGGTGGAGGCGAGTATGAGCATTCTCGTATAAGTTTTATATCTAGTGTTCAAAGAAATCATTCCTCTGTAACTACTTTCTTGATACCTTAACTACAACAGTTTAACGGTGTAGATCATAACTTTTCCTATTTGCCTCGATTTGATTTTCCTTCTCTGGAGAAGTGTGTAAATGGAAGCAAGGGAAAGAGAAATGGTCTACCTGACTCCCTTACTGCAGTGCAATGATTCTCAACCTTGGCTCAGTAAGGAAAGCATCGAGACGACCGGCGGTTATAAGTATTTCTAGACATGAATATGCTTTTTCTCCTGTTCGAGGGTAATACTGTAGTTTATGTCTGAAAGTTCTCCGAAAGCATGTTATGACCATGGTGATTCGTGCCCGAAAGCATTTATTTTTACATAGGTACTGTTCCCGCGTACAGAAACGCCAAGTCTAATAAAATACTCCGTTTGTGACTACTTAGGCTCGGCCTCGCTCCACAAGCGATTTCTGGTGGCATGTTTTTTCAGTCGTAAAAATATAGCTCATTGTTTCCAATAAATGTGCTCACGTTTACGGCTAAGCAATAGCAGCGATTAAAAAGTTGTAACATGTTCCATTTTAGCTGCGGCATGAATGTAGTTTTCCAAAATGGAAATGAGCCTACGGCATTGTGGGCCGGGAGTACCCCATTCGGGGAAGTTCGGCCGCCGAGGGCAAGTACTTATTGCATTCGACGCCACATTGGGCGACTTGCGCGTCGGAGTTGGGGATGAAATGATGATGAGGACAACACAACATCCAGTCCCAGAGCGGAGAAAATCTCCTGCCTCAGCCGGGAATCGAACCCGGGCTCCTTGGCTTGGCATTCTGCCTCGCTGACCATTCGGCTAAAGGGGGCGGACTTCGTTTTCCAAAATAGATCATATGAATAGTCCTGGATATGCATCGACTTACGAAAGTTTAGTTTGTGCTGTTTTGTTCATCTTCTTCCGTAATTTTTCCGCTATTGTTGCTTTTTTTAAATACCTGACAACGAATCTGTTGGATGTGATGAACTATATTAACAATGATTTGTTGTTGGGTTGTTTTGGGGGGAGGAGACCAAACAGCGAGGTCATCGCATTAGGGAAGGACGGGGAAGGAAGTCGGCCGTTCCCTTGCAAAGGAACCATCCCGGCATTTGCCTAGAACGGTTTAGGGCAATCACGGAACACCTAAATCAGGATGGCCGGACACGGGATTGGACGGTCGTCGTCCCGAATGCGAGTCCACTGTGCTAACCTCTGCGCCACCTCGCTCGGTCAGTGATTTGTAAGAAGTTGCTTATTAAAGTAACTGACAAGAAACCAACTCTTTACAATAAACAATTAAAGCAATATAATGATTATAATATCAAAGAAAAACTGTGGGATGAAGTTTGTGCAGAAGTTACTCAAAACTGGAATGAAATGGCAACAAAACAGAAGAAAACTAAAGCTAAATTTACATAAATAAATATGTTGCTTTAAAAACGCATATGTATAGTTACAATAATTCATACATTGCTGTTAAGAACATTTTCATTTTACATTTGTTATTTAACTAATGAAATCTTTTACCAACCACTGGTTACACACTGTCGTATTGCTAAGGCACTAAGCCCTGAGGCGAAATTACGTAATTTGAAAAACAGTCTCTTCCTACACTACCTGCGAAATCAGCCCGTGGACCAAGTCGAGATATTCTTTCCAGGAGACACTCATTAGCATTCATCTTCAACGCGTATTTCATCTTTTCTCCTAAAAAAAATTCTACAGTGCACAACATGATTTTACAATGCCGTATTCTAACTTTGTTTGTACTTTCAATAGACGGCAAAAGATACGCCGTTCATTGGCCACAATGTCAAGCACGACTTATTCTGTAGCTGTACACACATTGATTTGTGGATAAGTTACTTTTAGACTAAGGTCTCATTATGTGTTTTGATGGAGCAAGTGCTTCAGCACCGCCGATGACAAAAGGCTTTGGCTTTCCAATATCTTCATAAGGCAGAGTTTGTGCTTGAGGGATATTTAAGTTACCCGCATTTAACTTCTAACCAAATCTTGAATTTTTCAGAATGTTTGAATCAGTGTTAGCACCACAAGACCCTACATCAGTCGTTGTGAAGCAGTAGTCAGCGTCAAATATAGCGAGCAATATAACTGAAAAATACTTTTATAATTCAAAAACATAGATCCAGGGTTAAACGGCTTGTGCAAACGGACGTGTTTCCCGTCAACCGCACCAATGAAGTGAAGGAAATTTGTCCGTAGGTACAACTGTTTTATCTCTTTCCAATCCTCTTCGGTTCTGGTAGACATGTGAAGTGGCTGTAGATATTTACAAAGTTACGCACAAGCATCTTTTACAATGCTTGTTATAGCTCTGGTGCCGAATAGCTATTCAAAGTGCAATGTATTAAAACTGTTTTCTGTGGCAAGGTACCTGAAAATAAAGCCGCAAATCGACTTACAAAACCAACTAGTTTAACAACTAATCAAGTACATTTGTTTTATAACCCCAATTCATCACAATGAATGTTTTGTTAGTGTTTCAAGAGAAGAGGTTCAGAAAAAGAGGAAAAATTTAAACAACTGTTTTCTAAAAGAAATGGCAGATGGCAGGTCAACGGAAAACAGTATCAGAGCAATTAGCAAAAACACAAAGGAAGTATATTCATTTTAATGAACTTTTATCTTTGGTGCCCTTTGAAAGCGTAGGGGAAGTAGTAGCAACATTTCCCGCAGTGAAAATGGTAAAGAGCAAGAGCGTTCTCAAGGCAAATCCAGCCATCATGATCAATTCTGTTGTCCAACGGGCGACGCCTGTACTGCCCAGTAAAAGAAAGAAGCCTAATAACGTAACGTCGTGTGAAGCATCTTTACTGAATATGTTAAAAGCGAAACACAGCGATGAAGCTAATGAAGTGAAAATTTTGGATTGATGTTGATTCCAATGTTAGAAAATTAAATGAAGAACATAAAAATTATGTTAAAGTTGAAATTTGAAACGTCATGTTAGACATTTCAATCCTCGATCACATTCAGCTTATACAGAATAATCTCGACATTCTGAACTATCTCCTGGTCAAAATTACAACACGCATAGTCAAACTAATATTCAAATTCTACATTCGCAGAATACTGGAGCATTCCATCGGTTTTTACAATGATTTGTCGGACAGCCTCGTGTCCGTCTTCCGCAAGTGAGAGTGATATATTTGATCTGTCATACTAGTAACATAATTAAAGAATTATCAATGTGTACCAACAAAATTGTACATTATTAAATTAAGTAGGCTGCTAATATCTTTACTTATTATGTATCACAACGTACTACGTCGATAAATGAATAAAGAATAACTCATTATAATATTTTTTGTTAACCTTACGCATCGTCGTGTGCCAACTATATTGGTTAAACGCCCCCCCCCCCCCCCACACGAACCATGGACCTTGCCGTTGGGTGGTCTAGCGGTTCTAGGCGCTCAGTCCGGAACCGGGGGACTGCTACGGTCGCAGGTTCGAATCCTGCCTCGGGCATGGATGTGTGTGATGTCCTTAGGTTAGTTAGGTTTAAGTAGTTATAAGTTCTATGGGACTGATGACCACAGATGTTAAGTCCCATAGTGCTCAGAGCCATTTGAACCATTTTGAACCTTGCCGTTGGTGGGGAGGCTTGCGTGCCTCAGCGGTACAGATGGCCGTACCGTAGGTGCAACCACAATGGAGGGGTATCTGTTGAGAGGCCAGACAAACGTGTGGTTCCTGAAGAGGGGCAGCAGCCTTTTCAGTAGTTGCAGGGGCAACAGTCTGAATGATTGACTGATCCGGCCTTGTAACACTAACCAAAACGGCCTTGCTGTGCTGGTACTGCGAACGGCTGAAAGCAGGGGGAAACTACAGCCGTAATTTTTCCCGAGGGCATGCAGCTTTACTGTATGGTTAAATGATGATAGCGTCATCTTGGGTAAAATATTCCGGAGGTAAAATAGTCCTCCATTCGGATTTCCGGGCGGGGACTACTCAAGAGGACGTCATTATCAGGAAAAAGAAAATTGCCGTTCTACGGATCCCTTAATCGGGCAGGTAGGTTAGAAAATTTAAAAAGGGAAATGGATAGGTTAAAGTTAGATATAGTGGGAATTAGTGAAATATGGTGGCGGGAGGAACAAGACTTTTGGTCAGGTGAATACAGGGTTATAAATACAAAATCAAATTGGGGTAATGCAGAAGTAGGTTTAATAATGAATAAAAAAATAGGAGTGCGGGTTAGCTACTACAAACAGCATAGTGAACGCATTATTGTGGCCAAGATAGACACGAAGCCCACGCCTACTACCGTAGTACAAGTTTATATGCCAACTAGCTCTGCAGATGATGAAGAAATTGAAGAAATATATGATGAGATAAAAGAAATTATTCAGGTAGTGAAGGGAGACGAAAATTTAATAGTCATGGGTGACTGGAATTCGAGAGTAGGAAAAGGGAGAGGAGGGAACATAGTAGGTGAATATGGATTGGGGCTAAGAAATGAAAGAGGCAGCCGCCTGGTAGAGTTTTGCACAGAGCGTAACTTAATCATAGCTAACACTTGGTTCAAGAATCATGAAAGACGGTTGTATACATGGAAGAATCCTGGAGATCCTAGAAGGAATCAGATAGATTATATAATGGTAAGACAGAAATTTAGGAACCAGGTTTTAAATTGTAAGACATTTCCATGGGCAGATGTGGACTCCGACCACAATCTATTGGTTATGAACTGTAGATTAAAACTGAAGAAACTGCAAAAATGTGGGAATTTGAGGAGATGGGACCTAGATAAACTGACTAAACCAGAGGTTGTACAGAGATTCAGGGAGAGCATTAGGGAACAATTGACAGGAATGGGGGAAAGAAGTACTGTAGAAGAAGAATGGGTAGTTCTGAGGGATGAAGTAGTGAAGGCAGCAGAGAATCAAGTAGGTAAAAAGACGAGCGCTAGTAGAAATCCTTGGGTAACAGAAGAAATATTGAATTTAATTGATGAAAGGAGAAAATACAAAAATGCAATAAATGAAGCAGGCAAAAAGGAATACAAACGTCTCAAAAATGATATCGACAGGAAGTGCAAAATGGCTAAGCAGGGATGACTGGAGGACAAATGTAAGGATGTAGAGGCTTATCTCACAAGGGGTAAGATAGATACTGCCTACAGGAAAATTAAAGAGACCTTTGGAGAAAAGAGAACCACTTGTATGAATATCAAGAGCCCAGATGGAAACCCAGTTCTAAACAAAGAAGGGAAAGCAGAAAGGTGGAAGGAGTATATAGAGGGTCTATACAAGGGCGATGTACTTGAGGAAAATATTATGGAAATGGATAAGAATGTAGATGAAGATGAAATGGGAGATACGATACTGCGTGAACAGTTTGACAGAACACTGAAAGACCTGAGTCGAAACAAGGCCCCAGGAGTAGACAACATTCCATTAGAACTACTGACGGCCTTGGGAAAGCCAGTCCTGACAAAACTCTACCATCTGGTGAGTAAGATGTATGAGACTGGCGAAATACCCTCAGACTTCAAGAAGAATATAATAATTCCAATCCCAAAGAAGGCAGGTGTTGACAGATGTGAAAATTACCAAACTATCAGTTTAATAAGTCACAGCTGCAAAATACTAACACGAATTCTTTACAGACGAATGGAAAAACTAGTAGAAGCCGACCTCGGGGAAGATCAGTTTGGATTCCGTAGAAATATTGGAACACGTGAGGCAATACTGACCTTACGACTTTTCTTAGAAGAGAGATTAAGGAAAGGCAAACCTACGTTTCTCAGTATTAATGTTCCACAATAACGTTTATTCAATAGTTCGTTATGAACCGTCTTTCGGCTTCTTCCATCGTCAGATAATTAATATTAAACAGATAGCATAGACAACTTTAGCGAGAATTCATAGCTGTACAATGAGCATGAAAGAAGTTGAATACTGGAAAAAAAAGAAAAAAAACCCACCTGCTCTGCATGAATGTCACTCATATGACATGAAATGCGATGTTCTCCAAAAAGGAACTAAAGACAGAAAACTAACATTACTTGAAACTCTGACCATTAATAAACACCAATCAAAGAATCCTGATCTGGGCCTTAATGACCAAACACTGTTCCATTAGTCTCCCTTATAAAGTAGCAGCAGCCACTAATTATTTCTCGTACTACCAGGTCATAAACTTGTTATAATTGTTCCACACTCTCTTTCCATAGTTTCCTTTCTCCCTCCCCCTTTTTATCGTCTATTCATCACATTCACCAGTTGTCCATAGGACATAGTAGCATGTGCCATGAACCACTTGTGCAACATTTTTGGCTAATATATTCATATAGTTATGCTATTTGAATGTACTACAAGAGCTGTTCGTTCTGTCTCTTTAGGTAGTACATTATGTTCGTGTTTAGTATTGCTGAAGTTGTGTTGACTGTTTAGCATTAAGTTATCTGACAATGGCCTAAGTAGCCGAAAACCGATTCATAACGAACTATTAAATAAATATTATTGTGGAACAGGTTATCAATATATCTATGTTCCTCCAAGCATCGTCGGAATACTCCATAAATACTATTTTTTACATATCTTAAAATTAGTGAGAAATGTTGTTCTGGTAGTATGGACTTTCTCCACTATATACCTTTATATATTATTGATAGACCAATTATTCCCAACAATTCGTAAAAGTACTTTTTGTGACTGTAGTACTGGGAAACCTTCTCAGGGTTGTCATATATATCTTGAAATAATTTGTAAACTTGCTTTATCAATAGTTTTTGATTTGTTATTGATGAACCCAGTAGCGATGTTTTCGTCGTTTTCTTCCTGCTCGAAGCTAAAGAGAGACCACACAAGAAGTTTCAGTGATGTCCATTGGGAAACTGTTTCAATTAACGATTTATTTATTGCAGCGGGCTTACCTCTCAGATTTTCTACGACAGCGATCTTTTTGTCGCCGCGACAAGAAATCGCCAGTGAAGGCCAAGCCTTAGATGCCACGGGAATCCCTCCAACGTGACCATTATTTTCACACATCACTAGTCTATTGAAATATTACTTTACTTTCGGGCTTTTACAGCATTCTATGCCGTTGTTGGTCCTATTATAAAAATAGAAAATATTCCGTTTTTGCGATGAAAATGCTTAATGTTTTCAGATTTCCAGGTTTTCCCGACCGCCAGTGACTGAAGCTATTGAAATTATTTAATAGCTCGCACATCATCTTAACAAAAATTCAGGACTAAAATTCTTTTCATGTTCTTATAGCCCATTTTCCTTTCTCCTTTCACCACATTACGCACAGAGAAGTATTTCTTTCCTTTCCTTCTGATTTTTCTTCAAACTTACTAATTGTTAGCGAGGAAGGATTTGCAGAAACCGGTTACATATAGGTTGTTTTGTAACGTATTCTATTGATCGTAAACGATTTCGTATGATTTCATATCCATCTTTGGAAGGTGGTCATTTATTTTAATAAAACACAAAACAAATAAATTAATACAGTTTACTGTGGACGCAGTATTCTTTTAATTTATGTTATAAACCGTATATGAAAACTAAACTCTTTGATGAGGCGTAGAGAACCGTGCGACCTACTGGCCGCCGTGTCACTCTTTGCCATAGGGCGTTATGGTTCAAATGGCTCTGAGCACTATGGGACTTAACATCTGAGGTCATCAGTTCCCTAGAACTTAGAACTACTTAAACCTAACTAACCTAAGGACATCACACACATCCATGCCCGAGGCAGGATTCGAACCTGCGGCCACAGCAGCAGCGCGGTTCTGGACTGAAGCGCCTGGAACTGCTCGGCCACAGCGGCCGGCTAAGGCGTTATTCGGATGCGGTATGGAGGGAGGGGCAAGTGGTCAGCACACCGTGCTCCCGAGCTTTGTCGGCTTTCTTAGCCTTGGATCCTCTATTTATCAGTCAAGTCGCTCCTCATTTAGTAACACTAGGCTGAGTGGCCCCCTTTCCAGTCCTCCTGCCAAGGAAACATGCCTGGCAGTACGGGGAAGAGAGATTTTACAAGTGAACTACACTGTATACTCTGAAATTTGGGTCGTGAACTGTAACGTACTGACGTACTCTCTCTCTCTCTCTCTCTCTCTCTCTGTCTCTCTCTCTCTCTCTCTCTCTGTGTGTGTGTGTGGTGTAATTCTTCGAATCAAAACATCCTTAAAGTCCTGGATGTTTTCTTGGCAAAGGCACACATTTTTTGCCTTCCTTGGCAATATGGGATACTCCGTTGTTCTTCTCAGCACCTGTGAATGTTTGCTGACCTCACCTAAGTACCAGTCCTTCGTTTAAAGAGTGAGTTGCTTATATCTGTCAATCTTCGTCGGATTATATTTTCCATTTATCGTGCAACAAAATATTTTCCTACTTGCCGTACACTCGGTGTTTCCGCAATGACGAAGAAGGGTTACTGTACCAGGTTAAGACCGAGACATTGATCCAGAAACGAATAGGTCGAAAGTAGCGAAGCCAAACGCATTATGGCATAACACCGCCACTGGAATACGAGAAATTTCAATTCGTTGTTTTGATTCGTGGAAATGATTACATATTTATTCGCTCTCATCAAGTCAAACACAAGCCATACATGTGCATGATAAGAAATGGAAACAGTTTAGTTACCAAAGTTAAATTCATCGGAATGTCAGAGCATGTAGTATTACAATTAAAAAGTTGCGGAATACAATACGTCTGACAGGATTTGCAAGAGTGTTACTGAGTAACCAACTCAATGTAAAAAGTAAAGCAGTCATCGATTCTAAGATTGTCTTGAACACCACAGTGCTTTACTAGGCATGGTCCTGTTGGAGGTGATATGCCGTTGCCGAACTTCGCACCGCCAGCCAGTTATAGTGCAACCTGCAGTTTAACGTGGATTCCGAACCAGGATGCAATTCAGCATTTTTCACGACAAACTTTACCAGAGGTTAAAGAAGCGACAGTGGTCTTTGAAGTGGTAGCCAGGTACTTTAAGATTTTTCTTCTTCTTTGGAAGGGGGCCTCCCATTTCCTCTCATAGCCTGTCCTTCCTCTCCAAAAATACCTTCTTTGGCTACCTTCACACCTTATGTTTTTCAGTCTGCTTCACTGAGCCACAGAGCCATTAACGGACAACGAAAATAGACTGACGGAAAAAATAGCAGCACGAAGAAGGGGTTGTGCGACAGAAACGAAAGTTTGTAGGTGTGTTTATACACCTGAAAGATGGTGTCTTATTCACATTTCACGCCAGTAGCGTAAGAGTGGCGCTAGTAGCGCCGTTATGACAACGCAAATCAGGTTTCACGCTGTAACGGTCATGAGCGTTACTTAACTCTGAGACTGGACGTGGTAAGTTGATGTTACTCAAGAATGCCTTAAAGGCAATACCTCACTGAGTTTGAACGAGATCGTGTAATACAGCTACGAGAAGCTGGGTGTTCCTTGCGCGATATTGCAGAAAGACGTGGCAGGAATGTGGGCATTATGCATGATCGCTGGCAGCGATGATCCTGAGAATGTACGGTCGCAAGAAGTTCGGGCTCCGGACAGCTATGTCGCACTACCGAAAGGGAAGATCATCGGGTTGGCCGTATCGCTCTGGCGCCTCGTACTGGATCTGCAGCAGTAATCTGAACAGCAGTTGGCACCACAGCGACACAGTGAACTGTTACAAATCGGTTACTTCAAGGAAAGCTCTGAGCCAGACGCCCTGTAGCGCGCATTCCACTGTCCCCAAACCACCGCCGTTGGCGACATCTGTGGTGTCAAGCGAGAGCTCACTGGAGGCTATGGTGGACGTCTTTTGCGTTTTCTGTTGACAGCTGGTTCCGCCACGGGGCCAGTGCTTGCAGCGTGTTGGTTAGAAGGAGACCAGTTGAGAGCTTGCACCAACCTATCTGCGTGCTAGGCACACTGGGCCTACACCTGGGGTTATCGTCTGGGGTGCGATTTTGTACGACAGGAGGAGCGTTCTTGCGGTTATTCAATGCTCGCTGACTGCAAATGTGTGCGTGAGTCTGGTAATTGGACCTGTTGTGCTGCTATTCATGAGCAGCATTCCAGGGGTGTTTTCCAGCAGGATAACGGTAGCCCATATACCGCTGTTGTAAGCGAACAGGCTCTACAGAATGACGAAATGTTGCTTTGGACTGCTCGATCACCAAATCTGTCTCCAATCGAGCACATATGGGACATAATCGGGCAACAACTCCAGCGTCATCCACAAAGAGCATTAACCGTCCCTGTATTGACCGGCCAAGCTCAACTGTCATAGAACTACAACTCACAAACTAATTTTCGACACCTGCATAACAGAATGTACACTACTGGCCTTTAATATTGCTACACCAAACGGAAATGCAGATGATAAACGGGTATTCATTGGACAAATATATTATACTAGAACTGACATGTGATTACATTTTCACACAATTTGGGTGCATAGATCCTGAGAAATCAGTACCCATAACAACCACCTCTGGCCATAATAACGGCCTTGATACGCCTGGGCATTGATTCAAACAGAGCTTGGATGGCGTGTACAGGTTCAGCTGCCCATGCAGCTTCAACACGATACCACAGTTCATCAAGAGGAGTGACTGGCGTATTGTGACGAGCCAGTTGCTCGGTCACCATTGACCAGACGTTTTCAATTGGTGAGAGATCTGGAGAATGTGCTGGCCATGGCAGCAGTCGAACATTTTCTGTATCCAGAAAGGCCCGTACAGGACCTGCAACATGCGCTCGTTCATTATCCTGCTGAAATGAAGGGTTTCGCAGGGATCGAATGAAGGGTAGAGCAACGGGTAGTAACACATCTGAAATGTAACGTCCACTGTTCAAAGTGCCGTCAATGCAAACAAGAGGTGACCGAGACGTGTAACCAGTGGCACCCTGTACCATCACGCCGAGTGATACGCCAGTATGGCGATGACGAATACAAGCTTCCAATGTGCGTTCACCGCGATGTCGCCAAACACAGATGCGACCATTATGATGCTGTAAACAGAACCTGGATTCATCCGAAAAAATGACGTTTTGCCATTCGTGCACCCAGGTTCGTCGTTGAGTACACCATCGCAGGCGCTCCTGTCTGTGATGCAGCGTCAAGCGTAATCGCAGCCATGGTCTCCGAACTGATAGTCCATGCTGCTGCAAACGTCGTCGAACTGTTCGTGCAGATGGTTGTTGTCTTGCAAACGTCTCCATCTGTTGACTCAGGGATCGAGACGTGGCTGCACGATCCGTTACAGCCGTGCGGATAAGATGCCTGTCATCTCGACTGCTAGTGATATGAGGCTGTTGGGATGCAGCACGGCGTTACGCATTGCTCTCCTGAACCCACCAATTCCATATTGTGCTAACAGTAATAGGATCTCGATCAACGCGAGCAGCAATGTCGCGATACGATAAACCGCAATCGCGATAGGCTACAATCCGACCTTTATCAAAGTCGGAAACGTGATGGTACGCATTTCTCCTCCTTACACGAGGCATCACAACACCGTTTCACCAGGCAACGTCTGTCAACTGCTGTTTGTGTATGAGAAATCGGTTGGAAACTTTCCTTACGTTAGCACGTTGTAGGTGTCGCCACCGGCGCCAACCTTGTGTGAATGCTCTGAAAAGCTAATCATTTGCATATCACAGCATCTTCTTCCTGTCGGTTAAATTTCGCGTCTGTAGCACGTCATCTTCGTGGTGTAGGAATTTTAATGGCCAGTAGTGTATATACGTCTCCATGTTTGCGTTCAACATCTCGGAGGTCATACAGGTTATTAAAGTTCCAGCATTTCACATTTCTACTGGCTCATCTAACACTTACACTAACGTGTGATGTTGCAATGTTAATCACAGTTAAATTTGTTACCCAGACAAATGTATTCCCGAAATTTCAACTACGTTAATTACTTTTTGGTGTTGCAATTTGTAGCAAAAGAAACCACTACCACTGAGTTCGGTATTAAGCTCACTTTAAAACCCCAAAGACAGTGGTCACGCTAATATACGAGTGACGTATTAGTCGTGAGAGTGGCTACAGCTGCAGGCCGCCTGAGGTGACGCAGAGGAGGTGTGTGGCTCCTCGCGGTGCTGACCTGGGCAACCACAGTGCCGAGCAGACGGCCGGAGAAGGCCCAGCAGGTGGTCTGGTCTGCCAGATGCCAGGCGGCGGCTGCTGGAGTACTTCCGTCGCTGACGGCGCGTCGCGGCCCCCTTTCCGCCGTGCCACAAGCTGCGGACGGCAGGTGCAGCTGCACTAGACGCCTGCTCGCTTGTGTGGGTGATGCATGTGCGAGTGTGCCTGTGTGCCTGTGTGTGTGTGAGAGAGAGAGACTGGCGGGAGTGAAATGTGTATTAACGTCGACCTCGTATTCTAAAGCCGTCTATACTGTCTCCCTAAATAAAGAGACTTATTTCCAACAGTACACAGTATAATAAAATAATGGAATAGATGATAATAAAATGTTGAAATGCGTGCCTTTTTAAAATGTATTGAATTAATGAGATTAATTTTTCGGCATGAATGACAAGCACAATAAGCTGAGCTATGCCTGGAAATAAGTTCGTATTAGTTCATATTATTTTGCAGGGCGAAGTAGCTTCTTTCTTCGCTGTAGATTTGTGCTTACCATTCTTTATAATGCTACGTTTGGTCGCCGTGTTCACCTTTGAATTCTTGGCCGCTTTCCCATTAAGCTTATCGGACCTTCGTAATTTTCCAAAGTACACAGGTGGGCTTCAGTTCTTGTAATTATCGTACTATCTGAAATAACAACTCACACGACCGTTCTGTTAATAAAAAATACTGTATTTTTCTTAATGGTGCACATATGAAATACATACTCCTCACTTATTCATAGCGACCCCATAATAAGCACTCCGTCTTCAGGCCACAAGTGGCCCACCGGGACCATCCGACCGCCGTGTCAACCTCAGGTGAGGATCCGAATAGGAGGGGCGTGTGGTCAGCACACCGCTCTCCCGGTCGTTATGATGATTTTCTTTGACCGGAGCCACTACTATTCGGTCGAGTAGCTCCTCAATTGGCATTACGAGGCTGAAAAATGGCAACAGCGCATGGCGGCTGGATGGTCACCCATCCAAGCGCCGGCCACGCCCGACAGTGCTTAACTTCGGGGATCGCACGGGAACCGGTGTATCCACTGCGGCAAGGCCGTTGCCCGACCCCATAATGGCGATCTACAATTACTGGCTTAAAATGGCGCGCTTCTCACTCGTTCACTAGCTGAGCGCGAATCATCCCTTCCTCATACTGGTACAAGAAAATCTCCTCTCTTTTTTAACAACTGAAAATCAAAAATACCTGACGGTAGGCATAGGTTCTATGATGGGCTACCGCTTCATCTTTTCTCTTTGCCTTTAAAGAAGACGAAAACATAAAAGAAATGCAAAAGTTTTATCACACGTCCTGACACGAGACGTGTTCCTCATCGTAAAGGACACGAGGAGTGGTTTCTATCATGGTTGGAGAGCGCTCAGAAACGATTTGGTGTATCACATGGAACGTGCTCATCATGAGCGACAGTTTTCGGCTGTATCTACTTGCAACTCACACAGTTTGAGCATTAAATGGCTCCGTTAGCTCTACTAAAACTCGCACATCCGTCGTTGTCCATGTGCTAGCCATGTTTTGGTATACGTACTAGGAAAAAAATCAATATCCATGAACATGTTAAGAGGCCAAAAGGAAAGTTCCATGTCCAGTCAGTGAGGACATGAGCTTTTGAAACTTCCAATACAAATAGTGCGTTAAAAATTTACAATAGACTTTCATATAAGAAGAAAATTATTTCGTTACTCTCATTTTGAAGTTAACCTCTACCGTTAATACTCTATAAACTGTCTCTACTCAGTAGTAAAATATTTAGAACATTTGAAATACAATGTAGAGCCAAAGAAACAGGTAAACCTGCCTAATATTGTGTAGGGCCCCCAAGAGCACGCAGAACTGTCGCAACACCACGTGACATGGGCTCCACTAATGTCTGAAGTAGTGCTGCAGGGAACTGACACCATGAATCCTGCAGGGCTGTCCATAAGTCCGTAAAAGTACGAGGAGTGGAGTTCTCTTCTGAACATCACGTTGCAAGACATCCCAAATAAAAAATGTAAATGTCGTGTGACTAGGGCCTGCCGGCCGCTGTGGCCGAGCGGTTCTAGGCGCTTCAGTCCGAAACCGCGCGTTTGCTACGGTCGAAGGTTCGAAACCTGCCTCAGGCATGGGTATGTGTGATGTCCTTCGATTAGTTACGTTTAAGTAGTTTCTAAGTCTAGGGCACTGATGACCTCAGATGTTAAGTCCCATAGTGTTCGGACCATTTGCACCATTTTTTGACTAGGGCCTCCCGTCGCGTAGACCGTTTGCCGGGTGCAAGCCTTTCGATTTGACGCCACTTCGGCGAATTGCGCGTTGATGGGGATGGAATGATGATGATTAGGACAACACAACACCCAGTCCCTGAACGGAGAAAATCTGCGACTCAGCAGGGAATCGAACCCGGACCCTTATGATTGACATTCTGTCGCACTAACCACTCAGCTACCGGGGGCGGACATGCCAAATATGCTCAATAACGTACATATCTGTGGAGTTTGGTGGCCAGCGGAAGTGTTTAAACTCAGGAGAGTGTTCCTGGAGCCACCTTGTAGCAATAATGGAAGTGTGAGGTGTCAATTTGTCTTGCTGGAATTGTCCAAGTCCGGAGGAATGCACGAAGGACATGAATGGATGCAGATGATCAGACAGACCTGTCAGTGTCGTATGTAGACGTATCATGGGTCCCATATCACTCCAACTGCACACGCCCCACACCATTACAAGGCGTCCACCAGCTCTGGAGGCACTGACACGCAGGATTCATGGATCCATTAGAATTTCTCCATACCTTTACACG
The DNA here is from genome assembly GCF_021461395.2 of Schistocerca americana. Taxonomy (NCBI): domain Eukaryota; kingdom Metazoa; phylum Arthropoda; class Insecta; order Orthoptera; family Acrididae; genus Schistocerca; species Schistocerca americana. The sequence goes on along the minus strand of NC_060119.1, from coordinate 359,289,670 downwards.
TCCATTCGCTCGATACAATTTGAAACGAGTCTCGTCCGATCGGGCAACATGTTTCCAGTCATCAACAGTCCTATGTTGGTGTTGACGAGCCCAGGCGACTCGTAAAGCTTTGCGTCGTGCAGTCATCAAGGGTACACGAGCGAGCATTCAGCTCCGAAAGGCCATATCGATGATGTTTCGTTGCATGGTTCGCACGCTGACGATTGTTGGTGGCCCAGCATTGAAATCTGTAGCAATTTTCGGGAGCGTTTCACTTTTGTTACTTTGGTTTAAAATGGTTCAAATGGCTATAAGTACTATGGGACTTAACATCTGAGGTCATCAGTCCCCTAGACTTAGAACTACTTAAACGTAACTAACCTAAGGACACCACACAGCCATCCCCGAGGCAGTATTAGAACCTGCGACCGTAGCAGCAGCGCGGTTCCGGACTGAAGCGCCTAGAACCGCTGGGCCAAGGCGGCCGGCTGTTACTTTGAACTACTCTCTTCAGTCGTCGTTGGTCCGTTCTTGCAGGATCTTTCTCGGCCGCAGCGTTGTCGGAGACGTCATGTTTTACCGGATTCCTGATATTCACGGTACACTCGTGAAATGATCGTACAGGAAAATCCCCACTTCATCGCTACCTCGGAGATGCTGTGTCCCACCGCTCTTGCGCCGACTATAACACCACGTTCAAACTTATTTTAATCTTTATAACCGGCCATTGTAGCATCAGTAACCGATCTAACAACTGCGCCAGACACTTGTCTTATACAGGCGTTGCCGAGCGCAGCGCCGTTTTCTGCCTGTTTACCATCGCTGTATTTGAATACGTTTGCCTGTACCAGTTTCTTTGGCGCTCCTGTGTATTTGCAATCGTCGAGTTTTTGTCACGCCTAGCAAATTATGAGTGTGCTTAAAACACTTGCACACAGACCTTACACAGTCCTGCAACAAGATAGTTTGCCCAAAGAGCTCGCCAATTTATAGACAGTGTTCAAAGGAAATGCATATTGTAGACAGCTGATTACTAGAGCACTCCCAGTCAAGGGCAAAATCCAGAAAGTGGATACAAAGGGTAGCACGCCAGCAAAATCCCTAGCTTTTCTTTCCGTTGTTTGCAGTATTTCATGCAAGACAGCGAAAATCCTCGATAAATTCCAATTTAAACTTCAGAATTCCTGGGAAAAGTGAAACCGAGTCTGCTGTTGCTGAACAGTGAAGAGACAATATTTTTTTGGGATTCCGTTACTGAAGAACCCGTGCAAATAGGTATAGCTGAATATCTGATACGTAGTGTGTCTCTTCTGGTTTTGGAACTTCAGAGATCAAAGGATTGTCCCGAAACCAGCACAGACACGCTTCTCTGATGAACCCTGATAGTGGCTACCAGTTGGGTGATGCTTGGAACCCCAGCATTTCCACGATATTTCCAGTCGAAGAGGGCACAATTCGCCGACGGCCGCGGAGAGCGACAATCTTGAGGAGAAATGAGTGTCGCATTTCCACTGCAGCGCAGAGTTGTGTGGTCAGTCTGCCACCACTATTTTAATTCACGCACGGAATACAAACAACGCGCTGCACTAATAAACTGCGGGCGGCGAAATCTTCAGTCTTCGATGGCGCTCCTGAACATTACTTTATGACTTCAGTTTTATGATCAACTTAAGACACTTTACCCTAACAACAAAGAATTAGCTTGATCTAAACTACTTGTGTCCTCTGTGTACTGTCCTCAAAAATTTGAAAAGACGTCATATCTTACAATCAGGTAAGCTTTAGAATCGATGACTCCACACATAGTTCGCGGCACAGATGCGCCCAGCAGTGACAGCTCTGAAGAAAATGGCAGTACTTCCACGTTGCTACGCAGCTGCTATTACACTGAGGACGCGAGCTGTAACCTCACTTGATCGAGAAGAAGCGTCAGTGCTATTACGTATATGCCCCGCAGACGTTATCTCTGATGAGGCTGCCGTATGGAGGGCCTCTTCGCACATGGGATTACTGCAGTCGCAGCGTCACAGCTGTTTTGGGAGCTTTATAGAGAATTACAGTCGGCTGTAAAGAAATCAGCTTACCCCAGGATTAAAACAGAGTTACCGTTATCAAGGTGATATCGCGACAAATCCACAAGTTGACGTTACTGCCTTCACGAAAAGCACGGATAGGACGCTAGGTGGCGCAAACATACGCACTAGGTCAAATCACACGACACAGAAAGCGGTAAAGTAAAGCAGCAAACAAAATTCAACACTAGATTCGAAGACGATCTCCAGTCTCTGGGACTATCGTCACAGTCGCTGGTGCTTATATTCATTTACACAAGATTTATTCTTCTGCTTCATTTCGTATCCTTGAAGTAATTTTTGCCACTAACAAGTTCCTTTATTAACATTTACAGACCATCGCCGTTTCCCTCCCACTGCCCATCCCCATCAACCACTCCTTTCCTTCCCCCCCCCCCCCCCCCCCCCGCCCCCCGCCGCACACACACACACACACACACACACACACACATGTTCTTCTGCAGGAATTTGTTTCGTTAACGTGATGTGACGTAAAAAGCGCTTACAACGCCGCTGTATTTACTACAAAAGTTAATGATTAGTCTCTCATTCCTTTTCGTCTCCACTGTCTTCATGATCTAACAAATTTATTTCATTTTAGCTTTATGGACGAAATACATTTCCGTCTTCCCAGCCATCAGTACTGTCGCCATCTGTCTGTGAATCGCTAACACTTTATTCTGTGTTTGCTCGTATTTCACCTCATTGTGTACCTATTCTCTGAGTTGACATCGGGGATCAGCCCAGCATTTGCACGGAAGAGCGTGGAACACACTCGTCTGGCTGCTGTACCAGACCAGCGATCGTTAACCCGTCGCTTGAATTTCATACCGGTTTCGATGTAAAAGTTTACGATCGCTATTCCTAAAAAGTGTTTCATCTTTATCCATCACTTCCTTTTGGTGCTCTCACTTCCCAACAAAATCGAGAACAGATCCTTCCACCAAGAGCAGTTTTCATGCAACACATTACTTGGCCGAAATATAAACCGTGGAACTCATCACAGCAATAGCAAAATAAAAACGACTGGCTATCTTTATGGTTCGGTTGTGAGAACGTTCACTTTAAGAAACGTCATATAATGATCCATAGGTCTAATTGCTGACAATTTAACAAAGAGTGATGCCTTTCATCAAATCAAACTAAATGATTTTTAGAAAAAAAGACATTCTGTCCACGGAGAAGAATGACCAAATGTTAGAAAACACGTCCCAGCGCTTCTGATTGTTATTTGCATTTAGATATTTATCTCAAAGCACACTTCCTTCCCCATACGAGTATACCAACGACGTCTGAAGAGCTTTATGACTACTTGAAACGTGGTAACTGGTATGCTAGTGCTTCAGTTCGACTGTGTGCAATGTCATGTGAAGCTCCGCCGAAATTTATTTTGCGGCCTTGTAGATTAATTAAAATGACAGCAGAATTAATGCAGAGACTTCAACACAAAGATGCGAGAACCATGTCTCTTTGTATGTTCGCCACACATTTGCTAAACGGAGTATCAAATGGTTCAAATGGCTCTGAACACTATGGGACCTAACTTCTGAGGTCATCAGTCCCCTAGAACTTAGAACTACTTAAACCTAACTAACCTGAGGACATCACACACATCCATTCCCGAGGCAGGATTCGAACCTGCGGCCGTAACGGTCGCGCGGTTCCAGACTGTGGCGCCTAGAACCGCTCGGCCACTCTGGCCGGCAAACGGAGTATCTTTTCTGCTAGTGATTTCACAGTGGGAAAAGGAATACGGCGAACCATGAGTGGGTTGAGAACAGAAGCGACTCATATTCTACAAAATGAGTATTCATTACCAGAAAAACCCTCCACTCTTACAGCACACACCGAGTATCAAGAAAACCGCTTAACATGGTTCTCTTATTCTTAACATCAGCATGTGAATCTCATGGGAAGAAATATATATAACTCTGCGTCTAGAATATGTGATCATTCAAGCAACAGAAATTCCACGATGTGCATTATGATCACAGGAAGAACTTCATAGGACAGAAAACCAAACCTGTTACATTTGGCAAAAGTCAACAATTTTAATAAATTCGAATACATTGAGGCAGTCTCATTCATAGAGATATTCGTTCTGCTCAGGGGGTTGAGCATGATGCAATTAGGTGGGCCCAGAGTGGATGGACAGTAGATCCAAAACAATGCCAAGAAATACAATAAAATCGATAAAGTCAACTACTCATAAATCTGAACATACATGTGAGTACTAATCATACTCAGAGAATTAAGAAATGTTTGTTTAACCAGCCTCCTAGTCGGGATCCTCTGCTCAAATTCATATTGCGCTTGGTAACCCACAGAAATACAAGTTTAAGCCAAATACTCATACGTGAACCTGAACCATTATTAGAATAATGAAAACCAAATTTACAGATAATCTGCTGGAGGCGATCAGTAGATTGAAAGTCTCAAGAACTTCACACAGTGATAAGTAAGTATGAAGGCCGCTTCTCGGTTCACGAATATAAGAAAAATTTACCCAACATTCACATAACACAACACAACTGTAAGCCAATTAACTAATGGAAATGTTAGTAGGTGTGAATTTAATCACAGGGTACCGAGGACACGTGTTCTGTATCAGACATAGGACAAAGTGATACAAGCACAGTCCATATTACACAGAACAACTTCTATAATAAAATTGCAGTCCTTCTTGATTACCACTGTCGAATATTAATTCGAGTGAAACATAGTAGTTGTTATCTACGTTGCAAACGAATATTTAACTAATATCAAGCAACCTGACACTTATGACAGAGCATGTTTCGAAGAACACGAATATAAATGATGGCGTTCCCAGCAATAGTGTCCAGAAGCCTTTCTAACCGCCAACCTTTAACTGCTGGGATCTGACTTCCTTTTTTACCAGGTGGAGGAGTACTAGACTAATCGACAGAATGCTAAAAGATACGGAAGGTGCTTGGCCAATAAAAAGACGTTAAAAAAGGCTGGATGACTATTGCTATAAACCATGCCAGGTTACAAGACATGTTTGTTCAGAACTCAATGGAAAATTTCCACCGTTCTTTGCAGAAAAGAGAGAAACTGATTTCTGCTGGTACGAATGCACACCCAATTATTCACGCATACACACAGTACAGAGCTCATTTGTGATGTTGATTTAGAAAAGGAAAGAGGTTGCTGATTTGAGACAGAAATAAAAAAAAAATTGTGTAGTGTTGGCTCAAGACCCAACACCGTGTCGCTACTGGAGGCCGAAATGCACGCGTCTAAATACACGCAGACCGGCGTGAGGTCTGGAACATGACAATGTCTTGAGAATTGCAATAAAGTACGTAAATCTTGTAATACTTAACTTTAATCCATAATCGGTGTACATCGCTCTTGTACAGATATAATCTCCATTTTTACTATACACTGGTAATGGCGCCTTGCTAGGTCGTAGCCAATGACTTAGCTGAAGGCTATGCTAACTATCGTCTCGGCAGATGAGAGCGTAGTTGTCAGTGATCCATCTCTGGCAAAGTCGACTGTACAACTGGGGAGAGTGCTAGTACGTCTCTCTAGACCTGCCGTGTGGTGGCGCTCGGTCTGCTATCACTGACAGTGGCGACACGCGGGTCCGACGTATACTAGTGGACCGCGGCCGATTTAAAGGCTACCACCTAGCAAGTGTGGTGTCTGGCGGTGACACCACAATTAGTCCACACGAATTTTCCCCCAAGCAATAGCAAAATAAATGACACTTACATGGAAGGGGCTGAAACAGGCCCCTTTCAATTGTACAATTCTTTTTGTGTTAAGCACTATCACATGTTATGTGACTGGGTGCAAAATAATAAGTGTGTAACGCCAGTTTCTCGGGATTCTGATGGAAATACAGTTTCTGGGAGACATATGAGTAATAAAATTTATACCATGGTTGAACCGAGATCTTCTCCTTACTAGGCAGATGTGATATCCGCTACAGCACTGTAGCATTGTATATACTACAGATGTACAGATTGGCCCTGTCCAATGCACATCTGCCAAGTGTAACTAAAGTTGTGTTAGGGAGTGCATTGGACAATATTAGTCTGTGCAGCTGTGCTGGCCATAATGCTAGGCTGGTGTACTGGTTAGCACATGCATCTAGTAAGCTGGAGGCCGGATTCAAGTCGCGGCTGTGGCACCAATTTTAAGTACAAGTTCAAATAGCCAACATCTCTATCGTACAGTATTTATTGTGATGGCCAGTTTCAGTAAACTACGCTGCCATCATCACATCTTTAAAACATACATCAACATCTTCAAACCTGCTGGGATCAGATGTAAATGGATGTAATACAGTTTAACCTAAACAAGGACTATACCGTGGAATATAACATATCTTCTGCAGTACATTACACTGAATCTTGACCGAATCCTTCTTATATCGTATCATATCGCAGAACGATATTTGATGAACATGAAAACAAGTCAAACATAAAATAACTATTACATAATACAACATACATATTGCACTGATTGTACAAGCTCAGATTCGTACATTAGCAGAATGAAGAATCAGATAGTCAAGTATGCCTCATAGACGCTACAGACAGCCAACAGGCGGCGCTGTGGTAGTAGTTGCAAAACAAAAATATGTCGAGTCATATAACGTATAAAAACAAATCAACGATCCAAGAATATTACACTCCAGACCTACAATAAATAAACAATTCAAAACACAGTACATTATACTTATTTTGTTATAATAATTACAAATCAGTATTACGTAAAATTTAAAACCACCTTAAAATCATGACAGGAAACATTGTACTTTCAATGCATCATTTAATACACAAGTAGTGAAGCCGGTCATGTGGCATGTTCGCATTATACAAACAAACACAATAAAAATATACATGTCATAAAATGCAGGCAGTGTAAGGCCTGGAGAAACACACACTGCTGTTCGGTACCTCGGTGTAATTAAGCAAATATGAAGCAACTACAAAGTACACATCTAGCGTTCCACTCATAACTACAACAAACATGTCATTACAGTTACAGAAACCATACAATGAAGTCATTCATTTGACTTTATACAATGACAATATTTACGTTATCAATCTGTGGTTCGGCATTTGGGTACTAGCATGGTACTCGAGGTCTTGGTGTGAAAGACACATATGACAAGACCACAGGAATAAAGAGCTTAAGCCTCCAACTTGCTACGTAAAACAATAAAAATGAACTTGCTGTGCACTATAGTAATATATTCGTAACAGCTACACAAATAGGCCGTGTAGCTTGCTATACACAAGCTTGTTGAAGTTGTACTTCTCTTTCTGGATTAGTCTAGATCGCGCCCTAACTTGACAATGTCAAACATATTTGTTATTTACACTACTGGCCATTAAAATTGCTACACCACGAAGATGACGTGCAACAGACGCGAAATTTAACCGACAGGGAGAAGATGCTGTGATATCCAAATCATTAGCTTTTCAGAGCATTCACACAAGATTGGCGCCGGTGGCGACACCTACAACGTGCTGACATGAGGAAAGTTTCCAACCGATTTCTCATACACAAACAGCAGTTGACCGGCGTTGCCTGGTGAAACGTTGTTGTGATGCCTCGTGCAAGGAGGAGAAATGCGAACCATCACGTTTCCGACTTTGACAAAGGTCGGATTGTAGCCGATCGCGATTACGGTTTATCGTATCGCGACATTGCTGCTCGCGTTGGTCGAGATCCAATGACTGTTAGCAGAATATGGAATCGGTGGGTTCAGGAGGGCAACACGGAACGCCGTGCTGGATCCCAACGGCCTCGTATCACTAGCAGTCGAGATGACAGGCATCTTATCCGCATGGCTGCAACAGATCGTACAGCCACGTCTCGATTCCTGAGTCAACAGATGGGGACGTTTCCAAGACAACAACCATCTGCACGAACAGTTCGACGACGTTTGCAGTGGCATGGGCTATCAACTCGGAGACCATGGCTGCGGTTACCCTTGACGCTGCATCACAGACAGGAGCCCCTGCGATCGTGTACTCAACGACGAATCTGGGTGCACGAATGGCAAAACGTCATTTCTTCGGATGAATCCAGGTTCTGTTTACAGCATCATGATGGTCGCATCTGTGTTTGGTGACATCGCGGTGAACGCACATTGGAAGCGTGTATTCGTCATCGCCATACTGGCGTATCACCCGGTGTGAAGGTGTGGGGTGCCATTGGTTACACGTCTCCGTCACCTCTAGTTCGCGTACGCGGCAGTTTGAACAGTGGACGTTACATTTCAGATGTGTTACGACCCGTGGCTCTACATTCGATCCCTGCGAAACCCTACATTTCAGCAGGATAATGCACGGCCGCATGTTGCAGGTCCTCTTCGGGCCTTTCTGGATACAGAAAATGTTCGACTGCTGCCCTGGCCAGCACATTCTCCAGATCTCTCACCAATTGAAAACGTCTGGTCAATGGTGACCGACCAACTGGCTCGTCACAATACGCCAGTCACTACTCTTGATGAACTGTGGTATCGCGTTGAAGCTGCATGGGCACCTGTACACGCTATCTAAGCGCTGTTTGACTTAATGCCCAGGCGTATCAAGGCCGTTATTACGCCCCGAGGTCGTTGTTCTGGGTACTGATTTCTCAGGATCTATGCAACCAAATTGCGTGAAAATGTAATCACATGTCGGTTCTAGTATATTAGTCCAATGAGTACCCGTTTATCATCTGCATTTCTTCTTGGTGTAGCAATTTTAATGGCCAGTAGTGTAATTAATTGCTTCAGCTTCTATCCTTACTCGGGATTCTGTTCCGATAATGAAGCGCACCCTACATGAAAAGGTCCTAAAGATTGGTGTGAGTAACGAAAACCTTTATATGAAATGTAACTGAGAAATACTGGTTTTCCGGGCTCTGAACCAAATCGGCCAGCTGCAACACGGGGTTTAACCTGGAAGTCAAGAGTGTTCACAAACTGGTGTTACAGCACATAAAAACTTTTTGCCAACGACCAGCGTCATTGAAAATTTTGGTAGCAACGGGAAATGAAATGTGGAATTTTGAATTATTTGCTAAGTGAATCTCAGCAATCCACAAACCTATTGAACGTCAGTATCGTTTCTAACGTGTGCCCGTCTTCAGTCGTAGCTTTGTTCTTGTTATAAGTAAGAAGGCGTGCAGTGCTTCATTTTGTGCGTTAAAATATAGATTCCACCAATAAGTGGCTACCTCACTCGTACTAGGATTTGAGAAGTAATTAATCGTGCTTTCTTTGTAAGAACTGAAGCGACATTCGAAAGAAAGATTTTAAGTAAACCAGGAAATTCCTGAATCACGGCGGTAACTTCTTGCGTTGAAACGTGATCCTCTCGACTTAAGAGGCCAGTGTCCCAATTGCTCAGCGGCATGCTCTCCGTGTGAGTTGGTAGTTACGAAAATCTGACTCACGCACCGGCGTACCACCTAAGACTGAATCAACGTGGCGCAGAAATGAGTAACAGCTGATAACTATTTTAATGTTACTGCAGCTACGCAGTTCCAGTTCAGTATCTCGCGTTCGTTTTTATCTCTTTAGGAAGCTCTTAAGTTTTATGCACTCTTCAAAATTTCTCTAGCTATCGTCTGATATCTACGAATACGTCTGGTTCGATCAACACGCCAGTTACTGCTGACTAGTCCTCAGAATTCTCCTGCTTAAGTTGGAAACCTCCCGTCGGAGCACGTGAAGATAAGTTGGAAGTCTGAGCGATAAGAACAGAGGCAGAGAGATAACGTGGACTTCGGAACAGATAAGAACAGAGTTCGTAGAAAGATTAAATACACAACGTTTTCTGCTGTCGTGGTGTCATTCTTAAAGTTTTTAAATGCGCAGTCGATTCACGATATTATCTTTCAGACGGCGCTGCACTTTATCTGTAGTCCGCCTTCAATGATACTGTTATCTTGACAGCCGGCAGCACGAACTACCTAATGTGTAATAACTGTCTACTAGCTTAGCGGAAGAGTTTCTTCGTAGTTTAATGCGATTTACTTTCTAATAGTCCTTACGTTCAGTGTCTGGTGTCGATGAATCTTAACACCTACACCACTGCTTTGTTTTCTCCATATCTGATTCAGCAAAATGTGTTTTTTCCACATTACCTTTGCTTTTGAGCAGAATTTCAGGTGTCGTTAACATTTTTGCCGCAATAACCTTCAGGGGTTTTTCTTCCCCGTGCAAGCGCTGCTGATACGGTCGCAGGTTCGAATCTTGCCCCGGGCTTGGATGTGTGTGATGTCCTTAGGTTAGTTAGGTTTAAATAGTTCTAAGTCTAGGGGACTGATGATCTCAGATGCTAAGTCTCATAGTGCTTAGAGCCATTTGAATCATTTGAATCTTCCCCGTGCAACACGAGCACGTATAGAGTTGCTACATAGTAAATTTCAGTCTGTTTTGACACATCGTCTACTACGATTTTCTCTATTCGGTACAACATATTCAATTTACTCTTTTTTTTATCTAGAAGGAGTGATTGGCGACT